>NC_080168.1:27482570-27787570 GCF_950295315.1 Erinaceus europaeus
TGCCTAAATGAAACTTAAACTGTCTGTAGCACCTACTTCCTGCCCAGCTTTCAGTCTCATGACCTCTTCCCGCTCCAGATCCCTTAGTTCTGATACCAGGTTCCACCTATATACTGCTTGGGCTCCCTCAAGTAGATCAAGTTCAGTTCTGCCTCTTTGTATTTTCAAACACTGTTTCTTTTGCCAAGAATGCCATTTCTGCTCCACTCCTTACTGCTTTCTACCTTAAGCATAGCCTTGTAACTGCTGCCTTGCTTTGCAAAATACTCATCTTCCTAGTGAAGACTCCCTCAGACCTTCAAGACTAGACTAGATGCCTTTCCTATGTGCTTTCTTGGCATTTAAGTGAATAGAGTAATGTTTGATGCGATTTACTGACCAACGATCACATCATTGATATTAACTGGCTGTTCTTTGTGATCATGTACAGCTAATGGCTGGCTTGGAGGTAGCTTCAGAAATTATTTCTCACTTGCTTGCATCATTCATCCATGCACATGCGCAGGGGTGCATAAACATACATAAAATGTGCTCAGGTTCACACACATACACACAGCAGCCCAATCAACTTGACGATGTCCCCAGTAGTGCTGGGTTCACAGTCAGGAACTGAAATAAGCTACTTGCTCAGAAAGCAGAAATTTAGAAGATAATCGCTGTCTAAAGCGGAGCAGCCCAGCAGCACAAAGTGCCAAGCATTGCAGCCCATTTTCTCGATCTGCTCCAGGATGTGCTGTGTACGACTTGCCATTTCAAAGCTGCAAGGTGTTTCCCCATCTCTAGATAGATCTGCAGCCATCATTTCAAATAAGAAAAAGGGAAAAGAGAAGGACAAACAGGGGACTCTCCTGGTATCTTTCTTGTTGCCGTCAGCCTATATACTAGCCATTCTTCCAACACACACATACACAAACACACTAGCCAATGCAAAACAACTTGTGAAATGACACCATTCAGCTGAGAACAATGGCACCTCAAATAACATCATTTTAACAACAAAGGGCGATGAGTGTACTAGGTAGAGCACACAAATCACCATGCACAAAGACGAGGGTTCAAGTCCCCACTCTCTACCTGCAGAGGACATATTTCAGTAGCAGTGAAGCAGTGCTGCAATTTTGTCTCTCTTTACCTCCTCACTCTCTCATTTTCTTTCTGTCTGTCAAACAAAAGAAATTTAAAAGGGGGGTAATGGCTACCAGGAGAGGTGGATTCATCATGCAGGCACCAAAGAGGCTCAGTGATAACCTGGGTAGCAATAACAATATTAAATAAATAAAGAAGAAATAAGTGGAGAAGAATTCCCATTGGCCATAGGAGGGGTATGTGAACGCATGTCCCAAGGAAATAAGAAGCTGTACACATGTGACAACTGTCTGATAAATCTTTATTTCCCCACACAAAGTGATATGGGAAAGAAGAAAGAAAGAAGAAGAAAGTGAATACAAGGTAGTTTATTTCACAGTCACGTTTCTTTTTAAAGGTTTTTAATTATTTGTATTTATTTATTGACTAGAGACAGCCAGAAATTGAGAGGAGGGGAGGGAGAGAAAAAAAGGGAGAGACACAGAGAGACATCTGCAGACCTGCTTCACCACTAGCAAAGCTTTCCCCCTGCAGGTGGGGACTGGGAGCTTGAACCCAAGTCCTTTGTGCATTGTAGCATGTGCACTCAACAAGGTGCGCCACCACCCAGCCTCTGTACTCGGTTCTTAAAGAAAATAATTACCATGCTTTATCAATTAAAAGTCGCTGTCAGAGAAGACTCAGCTAAGAATCAATTGATTGTCTAGCAAGAAGAGGTACCATGGATACTTTCTAAACCAGCACAAACAGGAAATTGGCATACAAACTCAAATGCCGTGAATCCTTCAGGAGCAGATGTGATGTGTAGAGGAGGGGCTATCCTCACAGAGAGATCCCATTTATTCCCTCCTGTTATCCACAGTGAGGTAACATTGAGCAGCAAGGACTGCACTGACACTCTTCACCCCTCACATTATAAAATAGGGTAGTTATTACCACTTTGCAGGTGACAACAGTGAGAAGTTAAATGACTTTTGCAGAATGACATTGTTGGCGGCAGCATCAGTGCTTAAACCCTGATTCAATGCTCTCTATTTTCTCTAATGTAGTCTCTCTTTTGAACTTTTTCTTCTCGCTCCTTTTTTTTTTTTTTTAGTTTATTGGATAGAGACAGCCAAAATCAAGAGAAAAAGGAGAGATAGATATGGAGAGAGACAAAGAGACACCTGTAGCCCTACTTCACTCACAAAGCTTCCCCCTTGCAGGTGGGGGCTGGAAGCTTGAACCTGGGTCCTTGCATATTGTAACATGCACGCTCAACCAAGTGTGCCACCACCCAGCCCCCTCTAATGCTGCCTCTCCACAATTCTACTTCCTTCACTCAGACTAGTGATTCTATCACTCCAAGAGTAGAATTCTCACTAGGCTTCATTTGCTGCACTGAGACTGAGGTGTGTCCACGCCTGAATATCAAATGCATGAAATATTTGAATCATACAATTCCTAATAGGATGCCCATTAACTGGGCCCATGCTGCCCTTACTGGAAAAAAGAAAGAAAGAAAGAAAGAAAGAAAAGACTTGTTTAAAATTATGATGAGAAATTTAATTAGATGACTTGAGGTCTTAAAGCATAGATCATCTTTACTCATTTCAGAAATTTGTTCATGCAGTAACAGTGTGGGGAGTGAATTCAGAGCTTCTTGTATGCACACCACTGCTGAGAGATAATCCAGATCCTTTTTTTCCCCTCCTCTCTCCTCTCTCTCTCTCTCTCTCTCTCGTGTGTGTGTGAGTGTGTGTGTGTGTATGTGTGTTGCTGGTAACTTTTTTTTTTAATATTTATTTTATTTATGTATTCCCTTTTGTTGCCCTTGTTGTTTTATTGTTGTAGTTATTATTGTTGTTGTCATTGTTGGATAGGACAGAGAGAAATGGGGAGAGGAGGGGAAGACAGAGAGGAGGAGAGAAAGATAGACACCTGCAGACCTGCTTCACCGCCTGTGAAGCGACTCCCCTGCAGGTGGGGAGCCGGGGTTTGAACCGGGATCCTTATGCCGGTCCTTGTGCTTTGTGCCACCTGCGCTTAACCCGCTGCGCTACAGCCCGACTCCCGGTAACTTTTTTTTTTTTTAACAGAGAGAAATAGAGATGGAGAAAGAAACACTTGCAGCACTGCTCCACAGATTGTGAAGCTTCCGTTCTTCAGGTAGAGACCATAGGCTTCAATCCAAGTTCTTGCACATGGTAATAGTATAGAGGGTAGATCATTGCCTGGTCCTTTCTTTTTTATTTAGAGACAAAAGAGGAGTGCCAGACTTGCACTGAGAGAGCAAAGACACCTCTACACCATTCCACTATTCATGGTGCTCTCCCTTGTGCTGTCCATGCTATCACTTTGTGATTCTGGGACTCAAATTTAGTGGGAAGCTGGGAACTCTAACTGGGATCCTTGCGCAGGTTTTTGTGCTTCAGTACTGTGTGAGCTTAACCTGGTGCACTTCCACCCGGTCCCTTCTTTCTTAGGATTTATTTTTTATGAGAGAGTGACCAAAGCACTGCTTATCCCTGGATTGTGGGGATGCTGGGAATTGAATTTGGGACCTTTGGCATCTCAGACTTGCAAGTCTTGTGCTCTAACACATTGAGCCCTCTTTCCCAGCCCTAGGTTATAAACTCTTTGTGGAATTATTTTTCTATCTTCCAAACATCTAGTTACTGCTCTGTACATACTAGGTGTCCGGCATGTATTTATTGAGCATGTGAATCATCTATTAGCGTGTTAGTATATCCTTAGTTCAAGTGTTTACATCAAAATATGTGTCTCTCTAAATCTGAACAAAAACAAAATTATTCTCATTCTGCAATCAGCATACTTGCAATGTTTTGTTGGGTATTTTGTTTTTGTCAGTTTGTCCATTGAGAGTATCCTCCAACAGAATGTGAGGTCTGCACAAATAAGTTTACTTACTTTGGATCATTTACATTCTGAAAACCCATCTCCAAGTCTTAGAAAGTCAGTGGCCAAGTAGCCAACAGTAGCAGATAAGCAAATTAATCCACTCCTCCACTTCATAGATACTTATAATTTTTTTGAAGTTTCAGTGTAAGTCTTTCATAAGCATGTAGCCATCAAAAGCAAATGTCTTAAAATAACTGTTACAGACATCCAAAGAAACCATTGCAAAATGTGTAAGAACCTAAAGAATATATAAAATGTATTTTAGGGAAAAGAAGGAAAGTTGGTTGTCAAGGAGAAAAGATATGAGGAAGAAAGTCTTTAAAGTTATTAACTTCTCCCATAACAGTGATACTTGCCAATCAAGCATGGCATTTCATAGCAAACAACAATATGCAATTCTTGCTCATGCCTATGGGATAGTTGGCCAGACAGCTGTGATGATCAGGACTGACTTGACTAGATGACCCCTCTGCTGTTAGTTGGACAATCTCACATGAATAGGAAGATGTATTGATGTGTGGGGATCTGCTGGCTTCCAGTCAATACAGAAAGTTCTTGGCAGGGATAACTGGGCTAATCCATGTCTGTTACAAATGCTTCTAATCATCCAACGACTTGCACAGATATCTTACTATGAAGAAGAACAAGTCTTATGTAGAAATGGTTTCTACCACTGTAGCAATGTTATGCTTATCAACAACTCATCAGCAAGTTTTATAGCTGAGATCAGAATCGAGTGAAAGACAGTAATAAAATTATGTAGCAAAGACCAAGCAGTGAAGAATTTGAGCTACTTTTTTTTTTTCAACTCTACCACAAGGGTAAAGACTGAATACAGAATTCTTAAATGTTTATCCTTGGTATATACAAATGGACTCAATAAAGATTTGTTGAATAGATGCACAGGTCAGTGAGTAGATAGATAAATGGATAAGTTCATGAAGCTAACTGTAGAGCTCTTAGCAAAGGTTAATTATCAATAATTCAGCTATTAACTTGATGATGGCCACAATTTTTTTGTAATATCTTACAAAAACTAAAGCAAGAACAGGACTCCTAGACCCAAAAAAGCATTTCTGAAGTTTTCAGATCTTCTGTGGTAAATATGAAATGCATTCATATTATTCCATTATGGCAAGCCTTCCTGTACAACTAAGCTCAGAGTTTGTATCTCAGTTGTCTTAAGGACCATCTATTTAATATCTCAAACTATTATTTATTTACTAAACATGGTTAAATCATCAGAGAAGTAGCTTTGATCAGAAATAATGTTTTATGGTAAAAGCAACAACATTAAAAAAAACTTCTGGACCATAATTGATTATCACAAAGCCAAGCAAAAATTTCTAAGGTTTTAAGGAGATATCTCTACTCATGAATCACTAATTTCTCCACTGGTTATTACAATGCAAAAGAAACTTCTTTTTTATTGATTTAATAATTATTGACAAGATTGTAGAATAAGAGGGGTGCAATTCCATATAATTCTCATCACCAGAGTTCCACATCCCATCCCCTCCATTGGAAGGTTCTCTATTATTTATCCCTCTGGGAGTATGGACCCAGGATTACTATGGGGTATAGGTGGTGGGCTTCTTTGCTGGACCTGGGCATTGACAAGTGGATCCATACCCCCAGCCTGTTTCTATCTTTCCCCAGTGGGGCAGGGCTCTGGGGAGTTAAGGGTTCCAGGACACGTTGGTAAGGTCATCTGCCCAGGGAAATCAGATTGGAGTCATGGTAACATCTGCAACTTGGTGGTTTAAAAGCATTAAGATATAAAGCAGAACAAACTGTTTAATAATCAGAAACCTAAAAGTAAGAATATAGCAGATTAGACTTGGGGTCTTTATGTTTGAAGAAGCTTGTAGGTTCTATTTTAGGTATATTACAAAGGATCCATGACTTTACTAAATTTTGCCTGAGCCTTACAGCTAACATGCAGGTGAGCTAAAGTATTGTCTGAGAAGATGGTGTCAGAGTTGAGGATAGGACTAGAGAGCTGGATCAGGGCAGAGAGTAGTTCCCAAATGTGGGTAAAGGATATAAATACTGTTAACTGTAAACCCATTGATCTGACCTAAGGCCCGTATCTATTCATATTTAGCACAGGAGCCTGTGTAACCTCTGCATCCCTGTCGGTCTGGGCTGCAACAGGAACTTCTAAATTGAAACTCTGAACTTCCATAACTAACTCTATGTTCTTTTTGTCTAAACCTAAGAAAAGTTGGAACTACTATAAATAAAAATAAATTTACTCAGGGGTTAGGATATGAGACATTATGCTTAAAGGAAACATAAAAACATCATACTCATTTCAAGAAATATACTCAAGCCCCTTGGTAAGTTCTATATGATAAGCAAGTGTACATTTTAATTATTGATAATGTTTAATTGTCCAGATTGCCCTGAGGAAGATAAAAAGCTGGATCTGTATAGTTAGTTCAGTGATTTTTATTTATTTTTAATGTGTCCTGGGCTCTGCCTTCTCTTCATTCGTTATCTCATTTAACTTCTAGAACCTTCTATAGATGGGTATTGATCAAAGTGGAGGCATCGTGATGCAACCTGGTTTAATCAAGATGGTTCAGATTTACACTTGCCCTCGGACAATTATTCACAATGTCCTATCTTACCCTTCAAAGTGTTTGGGTTTGGGTGATTGTTAAAGTCTCTCTGGGAGCATATGTTCACATGTATTCATAAACTACTGCAAAATATATACCTGAAAGCAGAAGTACACTAGAGTTTGCAGTGAGTACCCCACTAACACTTCCTCTCCACTATTCCAACCTTTGGGTCCATGATTGCTCAACAATTTGTTTGGCTTTGTATGTTAACTCTCTTTTCAGTCACCAGGTTCCAGATGTCATCAGGTGTTGTTAAAATTCGGAAGGCTCTGGCTGGCCGGGCTGGCTTCACGGTGGTGAACAGAGACGCGGAGACAACGGCTGGGCAGGGAAGCTGTATTTCTTTATTCAGGAGGAACTATTCATAAACTAAGACAAACTAATCACCAAACAGAACTCTGCTGTCTCTTTGCGGCGGCGCAAGCACTCTCTCTTTTTCTCTGGAACTCAGGAACCCAGGAACTCTGTCTCTCTGGCACTCTCTCTTACTCTGTAACCCTGAAACTCTCGAACTCAGGAACTCTCTTTTCTCTGGAACTCAGGAACTCTGTCTCTCTGGCACTCTCTCTTACTCTGTAACCCTGAAACTCTCGAACTCAGGAACTCAGGAACTCTGGCACTCTCGAACTCAGGAACCCTCTCTCTTACTCTCGAACTCTGAAACTCTCGCACTCTCGCACTCCGGAACTCAGGAACTCTGTCACTGGGGAACTCAGGAACTCTCGGACTCCGGAACCCTCTCCCAGGGTCCCTTGGGGCGGGGCCAAGCAGGCCCGCGAAATTAACAGGACTCATCCAATTCTCTTGGAGGGGGAGGGCTAGAACAAGCCAATGTAAAGCATACGACAATTCCCCCTTTTCTTTTTAACTAAATGACTATAGTATCAAGGGTGTGGGGTGAACAGAAACATATATAACCAAAACCAGCATGTTGCCAAGGGAAGGCCTGAGGGGGCCATATCTGAAAAAAAAAACATTTCTTGCCTCTGGGGGGCTACTTGCCTCGACGGGCATTTGCATGGGGGCGGGGAACGGCCTAGGGTCCCAAAGGCAGCTGGCTGCAACTTACTTACTATGAAACAAAACTTGTTATTAGCATATCTACTGCACGATCTAACATTTCTAATAGAGAAGGAATTTGAGACTTTTACATATCAACAACGTCTTTTAACCTTTTGTTACACCCATTCAAGATGGAGACACACCCTAGGTGTGGGCCGGAGAGGAAACCTCAGGCATGAGAATAATTAGCATAGCCATTGTGCGATCTACCATTTCTAATAGAGAAGGTAGTGTTTTACATATCAACAAGTCTATTTAACCTTTTGTTTAGACCAACTTAGTTGAAATATATTGATTGTTAACTAATTTTTACCTCAGACTTTAAATGTAAGTTAATTTTTATCTTTATGAGAATTACGTTGAAAACCTTTTTCATTTATCTTTGACTAGTAAGAATTTAGCCTTAAAGCTACTGTTTACCAAACTTTAAACATACACATAAACATAGTCATTAATACACGAGGAGAGAAACCTTTGTTACGAAGACATGTCATTTTAAACACGAATTTAAATCTATATTGTCTTAGTTGTTGGGGGGGGGGTTCACCATCCGGAGGTGGCTTCCCGTGCAGCTCCATTTCCGAGCAGCTCCACTTCTAGGAATTGCAGGTTGCGATCTCTGCACAAATCTCTGCATACTCCAGCTTGTCTGCCTTCAGACCGGACCGGCGGCTGGAGATCTCGTGTGCCCAGTTTTGGCAGGGAGCCCGGGGGTCCGGGAGGCCCGGGATGGTTCCAGAATTCATAGAAAGAGGGCAGGCAGGCCATCTTTGTAGAAGGCGTGGGCCTAGGTGCCCAGGGGTGGCGGCCATGATAGGCCGCCGCGGCCCTGCCCCATGGCCCTGCCATGTCTGCTGCCCTGTTTGCAGTGGCCGAGCAGCGTGGAGGGATCAAGCGTCCAGTGCCCTGCACCACGCGGTGGAGAGCCGGCTCCTGTGGGCTGGCCTCAGGCTCCAGCATGTTGGCATCGGGCTCCAGCATGTTGGCCTCAGGCTCCAGCATGTTGGCATCGGGCTCCAGCATGTTGGCATCGGGCTCTAGCGTGCTGGCATCGGGCTCTTGCATGGTGGCGTAGGCCTCCTGCGGGCTGCGGGGCTGCGGGGTTGCTGGCGCGGTGCGCAGGGTTGTCTGGGCGCAGCCGGCTGGCTGGCTGTTTGACCAGGTGGAAACAGCAGCTCCGCGCCTTGCCTCCCGCCCGCTGGCTCTTCCCGCTGGCTGTTGTGAGTTCGCCAGCGAGTGGAAACCACAGAGTGGTCCAGAGATAAATGTTCCAGAAACAGCAAAACAGTCTCGTGAAGAAAGAGCAGAGGCCTTTGGAGATCTCTTCACAAGCAGAAGAGAAGGCCATCGTGCATAGGTAGCCAAATTGTCTTTACTTATCTGAGAGATGCGCAGGTCAGGTCCACGTGGGCGCCATTTGTTGTTAAAATTCGGAAGGCTCTGGCTGGCCGGGCTGGCTTCACGGTGGTGAACAGAGACGCGGAGACAACGGCTGGGCAGGGAAGCTGTATTTCTTTATTCAGGAGGAACTATTCATAAACTAAGACAAACTAATCACCAAACAGAACTCTGCTGTCTCTTTGCGGCGGCGCAAGCACTCTCTCTTTTTCTCTGGAACTCAGGAACCCAGGAACTCTGTCTCTCTGGCACTCTCTCTTACTCTGTAACCCTGAAACTCGAACTCAGGAACTCTCTTTTCTCTGGAACTCAGGAACTCTGTCTCTCTGGCATTCTCTCTTACTCTGTAACCCTGAAACTCTCGAACTCAGGAACTCAGGAACTCTGGCACTCTCGAACTCAGGAACCCTCTCTCTTACTCTCGAACTCTGAAACTCTCGCACTCTCGCACTCCGGAACTCAGGAACTCTGTCACTGGGGAACTCAGGAACTCTCGGACTCCGGAACCCTCTCCCAGGGTCCCTTGGGGCGGGGCCAAGCAGGCCCGCGAAATTAACAGGACTCATCCAATTCTCTTGGAGGGGGAGGGCTAGAACAAGCCAATGTAAAGCATACGACAATCAGGATGCCGGCCAGGCTTCCCTGGACTGAAGACCCCACCAATGTGTCCTGGAGCTCCGCTCCCCCAGAGACCCACCCTACTAGAGAAAGAGAGAGGCAGACTGGGAGTATGGACCGACCAGACAACGCCCATGTTCAGCGGGGAAGCAATTACAGAAGCCAGACCTTCTACCTTCTGCAACCCACAATGACCCTGGGTACGTGCTCCCCAGAGGGATAGAGAGTGGGAAAGCTATCAGGGGAGGGGGTGGGATATGTAGATTGGGTGGTGGGAACTGTGTGGAGTTGTACCCCTCCTACCCTATGGTTTTGTTAATTTATCCTTTCTTGAATAAAAAATAATAATAAAAAATAAATAAATAAAAATAAATAAATAAAGTCTCTCTGGGAAAAACAAACAATCAAAAACAAACCTTTGGGAGTTGGGCAGTAGTGCTGCAGGTTAATGCACGTGGCGCAAAGCACAAGGACCGGCATAGGGATCCCAGTACAAGCCCCCGGCTCCCCACCTGCAGGGAAGTCGCTTCGCAGGCGGTGAAGCAGGTCTGCAGGTGTCTTTCTCTCCTCCTCTCTGTCTTCCCCTCCTCTCTCCATTTCTCTCTGTCCTATCCAACAACAATGACATCAATAACAACAACAATAATAACTACAACAATAAAAACCATCAAGGGCAACAAAAGGGAATAAATAAATATTTAAAATATAAAAAAAATAAAAACAAACCTTTGCCTCATAAGGAGCAGAAAGCAGAATCAGGACTGGAAGGTAAATCTTTCTGACAGCAGAGGCATCATTGTCACCAAACTGAAACCCATACTGTTTATAAGTTCAGCTGCATTGATGAACACAAATTCCTTCCTGTAGAGTTTGACAACTTACATCTAGAAATGGTGAGTGTGGCACTGCTCCAGTGTAATAATAATGGTAGAAAGTGAAATTTAGCAAGTTCTAGACATACTTCCAAAGAACTGTAAAAAATGAATTAAATCACCTACAAGTTGGAAAAGGAAGAAGGAATTAACTTTCCAAAGCAAAGTTCCTGAAATTAATCTTTAGGTATGAAATGAAAACATTCTTCTACATAAATATCTACTTGTTTATTAAACAACTAGTGTGTTTTTTGAATATGCACATTGACTAGCCCAGTATTCAGTCTGTGCTCTAAGACAGCTCTCCAGTTGGAATATCCTTCCTTTTCCCTATTTATCTCGCTACCAGTGTAAATAGGAACATTTATATCCTTTTATGCAATAGGAAAGCTAGCTTATATCTCCAAAGAGGATCCATTTGGCTAAAATGTAAATAATTTTAAAAAAACACACCATAAATTCCTTCTTTCAAGTTCTGCCTCCTCCCCCCAGTGGTAAAATTGCATACACTAGCAGCACAGAAATGTGTCGACCTAAGAGGGAAATTGTAGAGGAAATGCAGAGAAGTATATTTCTTGTATTTATTCCAGTAGATTTCTTGAGAAAAAAGACAGTCACCCCAGTTCTTTTAGTTCATGTTGACACTCTTTGCTAATGCTTATGTCTTGAAATTCAAGCACATCTTCTTTATGTGAGCCAAACAAACAAGGGAAAAAAATTGACTTGGAAGAATAGTTGTTTGCTTTTATAAGAGTCATCATTAATTTTTTTTTGAGAAAATATACTGATTAAGTCAAAAGAGGGAGAATGAATTTATTTTTAAAAAAATCACAGTAGAAGTCAGCTCAAATTATAAGAGCAAAGTCTTTTTTTTTTTAATTTTAATATTTATTTTACTTATTTATTCCCTTTTGTTGCCCTTGTTTTTTTATTGTTGTAGTTATTATTGTTGTTGTCGTTGTTGGATAGGACAGAGAGAAATGGAGAGAGGGAGAGGAAGACAGAGAGGAGGAGAGAAAGACAGACACCTGCAGACCTGCTTCACCGCCTGTGAAGCGACTCCCCTGCAGGTGGGGAGCCAGGGTTCGAAGAGGGATCCTTATGCCGGTCCTTGTGCTTTTCGCCACCTGCGCTTAGCCCGCTGCGCTACCGCCCGGCTCCCAAGAGCAAAATCTTAAGAAAGTGAGGGGGGATCTGAGCTGAGGGCAGAGAGAGCAATCAGAGTAAACACAGATATGAAAAGAAAGAAGTAAGGCCTTTTGTGGAATAACTAGGAAGAGTGATGTTGACATTCAGAAATGGCTCCCCCAATCAGTGAGAGAATCCGGAGCACCTCTAACTCAGAGGGGAGAGGGGCACCTTTACAGGGAAAGCAGGGAGTAGGGCGGTAGTGCAGCGGGTTAAGCGCAGGTGGCTCAAAGCAAAGCGCAAGGACTGGCATAAGGATCCTGGCTTGAGGCCTCAGCTCCCCACCTGCAGGGAGGGTCGCTTCACAGGTGGTGAAGCAGGTCTGCAGGTGTCTATCTTTCTCTCCCCCTCTCTGTCTTCCCCTCCTCTCTCCATTTCTCTGTGTTCTATCCAACAACAACGACATCAATAACAACAATAAAAAAACAAGGGCAAGGGGAGTCAGGCTGTAGCGCAGCGGGTTAAGCGCAGGTGGCGAAAAGCACAAGGACCGGCATAAGGATCCCGGTTCCAACCTCGGCTCCCCACCTGCAGGGGAGTCACTTCACAAGCGGTGAAGCAAGTCTGCAGGTGTCTATCTTTCTCTCCTCCTCTCTGTCTTCCCCTCCTCTCTCCATTTCTCTCTGTCCTATCCAACAACAACAACAATAATAACTACAACAATAAAACAACAAGGGCAACAAAAGGGAATAAATAAAATAAATAAATAAATAAAGTATCATTTAAAAAATTTAAAAAAACAAGGGCAAGAAAAGGGAATAAATAAATATTTTTAAAAACTAAAAAAAAAAAAAAAAAAAAACAGGGAAAGCAGATGTTTTCCAGTTGTTTGATTGCATTGGAAAGACCTGTGGAAGCAATGATGCAAACTCCATCCAGGGGAGAGAGAGAAGAGAGGGGACTCACTGAGAAAAAAGGAATTGGGTGACTGCTCAGCCCTCTGCCAGACATGACCCAGAGCCACAGCAAAGCCATCCAGAGCAGATGAGACCTCCCGAGAGGTATCTCCCATGATCTCCTTACCCAGCATCCCTGGTGGGCTATTGGTCAGAATGCCGGCCTTCTGACAAATCAACAGCACTGTGCTCAGACCATTCTCTTTCACTCTGCTTTCAGTACAGGCAGGCAAGATCCTCACGGCCTTGTTTTCTTAGAAGACAAGCACCAGCCTCACTTTAGAGCACGGAGAACCACTCCAAGGAAGATTACCAAGATCTCCTATTGTCTGCAGGCACTTTCATCAAGATTCTGGAAATAATTTCTCATGAAAGGGAATTCTTAGACTTTAGGAACCATGCCTTTTGCAAAGACAATGTTTAAAAACTACTCAGGGTGGGGGAGATAGCATAATGGTTGTGCAAAGAAAAAAAAAAAAAAGACTGATGCCTGAGGCTTCCAATTACTGGTTCTATCTCCCCATAACACCATAAACCAAAGTTGAAAAGTGTTCTGGTCTCTCTCTAACCTCTCCCGCCCCGTTTCTCTCTCCTCTCTCTCTGAATTTTTCTCTGTCTCTGTCTCTCTCATTAAAATAAAACAAAGTATATTTTAAAACTACACTTGCCCTCAGACAAGTGTAATAAATAAATAAAATGAAGTTTCTTAAAATTAAAAGCACATAGAAGCAAAATACTTGGGAGTCGGGCAGTAGCGTAGTGGGTTAAGTGCAGGCAGCGCAAAGTGCAAGGACCTGCGTAAGGATCCCAGTTCAAGCCCCAGCTCCCCACCTGCAGGGGAGTCGCTTCATAGGCGGTGAAGCAGGTCTGCAGGTGTCTTTCTCTTACCCTCTCTGTCTTCTCCTCCTCTCTCCATTTCTCTCTGTCCTACCTAACAATGACGGCAACTATAACTACAGCAATAAATAAATAAATAATAATAAACAAAAAGAAGCAAAATACTTGGGAAATGAAGCTGCCTCAAGGGCGGTTCTTCAGTCACTGGACAGGTTCTAGATATAAGGTCTCACCAGATGTGATAGTCAGAAGACAGGAAGGCAACAACAATACCCAAGCAAGTCAACATTTGATTAAGGCACCTCCGGATTCCGACAGTTCTCTCTGTTCCCTCTCTCCTATTGGAGGCCACTTTTAGGCGCAACATTTACAATATTACTCATCCTGCAAATAATAATTATAAGGCCAAATGATACACTTATCATTTATTTGTGCTTATTGTGTATGGTGGACAGAATAATGACCCCCCCACCCAAGCCCAACACCAGAGATGGTCAATTCCTTATAAAAGATAAAAATACATTCATTTAAATGGCAGATGGAATTAAAATTGCTAATCAGCTGACCATAAAATCTGGAGATTATCCTGGACTGACTGGAGGGGGGGGTAACAATATCACAACAGTTTTTAAGAGAGAGGAGGAGAGGAGTGGGGCAGAACACTCTGTCAATAAATGATGGAATGTGAAAATGACTCCGCTGGCCATTGTAGACGCTGAAGATGGAAGGGCCAAAAGCCCAGGAATGCAAGCAGCTAACATTTGAAATATGCGCAAAAGGTGGCTGGCCAATGGTACATCCAGTGCAGCAACACATGTCACAGTTCACAGGGACCTGGGTTCAAACCCCCCAGACCTCACCTGCAGGAGGGAAGCTTCACGAGAGGTGAAGTAGTGCTATAGGTACCTCCTCTCCCTCTCTCTCTCTCCCTCTCTCTCTTTCCTCCTCCCCTCCCTCCCTCCCTCCTTCTTTCCCATCTCCCTCCCCCTCTCAATTTTTCTCTATCTCTATCCAAAATAAAAAAATAAGCAAGCAAAAATGCTCACATGCAAAAAAAAAAAAAAAAAAAAAGAAAGAAGGAAAAGAAAGAGAGGAAGAAAGATGGGGATTATCTTCCAGAGACCCTGAAATAGAAGGTGGTCCTGTCAACAGTTTGATTTTGGCCTAGTTAAACCTGTTTTGTGGCTGGAACTGGAAGTGATTATGTTTTGCAAAGTAAGTCACTAAATAAAAGACAACAACTAGATGATTTTGCTCATATATGGAATATAGGGAGTTGAACCATGAAGGTTACAAAAATGGAAAAGTGAACAAGTTGTTTCTAAGACCGTGAGAACTATGGTTGTCCTGGAGCAGAGGGCTATCACAGAACTTTGGTGATGAATGTGGTGTGGTCATCTGCCTCTATAAACATTATTAAATGACTAATGGGAAAGTGGGGAGAGGGGGGACAGTTTTGAACTTCTGACTTCCTGCACTGCAATATAGTAAGTTGTACTAGGTCAGCAAAAACAAGCTCCCAGAGATAGTTTGCTGCCTTTGCTATGTTCACAACCCAGGTTCTGGCTCAGCCCCCACTGAGCATTGGAAGGACACTTTGGTGCTGCGGTATCTTTCCCTCTGTGTCTCTATCACCATCCATCTTTCCTTCTATCTGAAAATGTTACCCCCCTCAGCTCAAATGACGACAAAGAATAAGAATAATAATATTTGTTTGAAGTCACCAAGTGTGTGTGAATTAGTTATAGCAACACTAGGTAACTAACACACTGTGCCAAGTTTTGAGTGAAATATTTCCTGCCTTGTTATCTCCAGTTCTTACAAACCATGCAAGAAAGGTATGCGCAGCCCATTCATGCTCATGGAGAAACTGAGGCCCCAGATGACTAGTGGCTTGTCATTAAGATGTTAGCTAAGAAAATTCAAAACTGGTCTGTTCGACTTTAAAATCCCCATCCCTGCTATTCAAAGCTATCATGTGTGAAGTCGGACCCTAAAACAACCTCGGCTTCATGTCCAGTATAGTACTGCTCTGCCCTGGCTGTGAAGACTGTCTCCACAGAAATTGAACAAAGCCTGCACATTAACGCATGCGCACGAGCATGTATATGCACGCAGTCAATTATCATTTAAAAATAGCTCCCTTTCCAACTGGCCAAATGACAGTATTATTTCGGTCTAATTGGTCCTCATTTATTCACTATGGAGGACTCATCTGAGGAAAAGCATAGAGAGGGCAAGAGGTGACTTGTGAAAGTAGCCTAAAAGCTTGGCTGAAAGCACGCGGAATCAATAAGTGAGGCAGGGCTTTGGTCTGAAAAAATGTACTACGGTCGGGCTTCATATGCTTTTCGTTGTTGTTGTTGACTTCACTTTTATAATTAATCACTGCTGATAATGCTTTGTGTTATTATTTTTATAATTAATTACCAAGTATTGCTAGTAGCCAGCACTTTTCACATATTGCTTAAACGTCCAAAGAAATAATCAGAACCAGAGTGCATGTTCATAGATTACTAAAATACTCACATAGAAATTACACGCTAATTCAACTACAATAAAAAATTACACTTGAAGAGCTTATCATATACTATTCCTTCCCTTTCTGAGAAACATTTGAGCAGAAGCCTAGCTTGGTTACCATGACAACTGTAATGCAAAATTGGCAGTAACTTTATGAATTGCAAATTCCTCTAAGGGTGTTGGGGATTTTTTTTTCTTACTTCCATTTTTAACCACCTCATATGCATTATTCCAGCAATATGTTAAACAAGATTTTTGGGAACTCATGCATCATTTCAAAACAAGCTCTTTTTTTTTTTCTAAGCTATCAAATTCCATTATTCTAACAAGAGCAGGCTGAATAGGGAACACCTGATTTACTGAATTTTTGATAGTCCATTGTTTTACACTGAGTTGTTAAACATTTACCACCCTCACCTTTTCTGAAGAGGACCAGGTTAGCTAAATAAATGAAATCATTATATTCTTTATCACTGTCCAAATCTGTGAATAAAGAAAAGGGGCTATCACTATTAGAACAAAAATGTAATCTTACACTCCTACTACCTCTTTTCCCTCCAAGTCATTCCAGTTGCATGAGACTTCTAATCAAATTAATAGTTAATGGTTACCGCTCTCCTTTATCAAATCTATCTTCTCTCATAGTTGTTTCATTCTTTTTGTGAGATTATAAAAATAATACAGAGAAGCTCCTGGAGTAACTAGTTTTCATTAGGAAGTCAAAGAGCTGCAAAGATAGCCTGAAATGTACTGTAGTGTAAATCTTCTTCATACAGAAGTACCTGGAATGGGGTTAAGAGTTTCCCCTGGGGCCAGGTAGTGGCACACCTGGCTGAGCATACATGTCACAATGCACAAGAATCCGGTTTGATATCCCCCCGTCCCCACCTGCAGGGGGAAAGCTTTGCGAGTGATGAAGCAACGTTACAGGTGTCTCTCTGTTTCTCTCCCTTTCACCCTCTTCCCTCTCAATTTCTGGTTGTCTCTATCCAATAAATCAATAAAGATAGCAACAAAAAAAATTTTCTTAAAGAGTTTCCTCCACATAACCACAGCTAAGCACTGCCATTTCTTACCTGTGAGATTCTGAATGTTTCATTTATGTTCTATGAACTTCACCTTCTTTATTGGTAAAACAGAGATTTTCATTTTTGCCTAGTCTATTTCACAAGACTGTTACAAGGATCATATGAGATAATATGTTTGAAACCTATCATGTCCCACTAAAATATCTCCATCAATTTTTGTGAATTTTTATTTTAGAGAACCAATATTAAGTACCTCCAAAATGTGAATAATCCTTATTTTCAGAGTCTGGGTTCAAGACAAGAAGTGACTGATTCATGACTTGGGTGTATCGGAGTATAGAAAATAAACTGAAATAGGGTAAGCATAAAAGATCAAAATGAAGGCCCATTTTATCAAGGAAAACCCAAGTTATTGCCTCTGTTCAGCTTCCAGTTTGGAAGACCTATTCGTTTGCAAGACTGTACACACAAAAAAACGAATGCATTCAAAGCACATCTCTTAGACAAGTGTCTATCCATATACCTAATGAACTTAGGGAGAAACAGCAGTCCATGAAGATAAGCAAGTCTAGTGGCCTGATCCTTTCTGTGCAGTTTCCTAGCCCAGTGGGATATTAGCTCTTCTCCTACTTTGCAAAGAGGATGTCAGCATGGCCAAAGCTCCACATGAACATTAATTATCATTTACGAGATCACCAGAGAAATATGTTTGCGAAATTTCAAAAAACTGAGACTGTGTGTGATTTCCAAGGACTTTCTCTTCATTCATTGTTTCATTCACTCATACCTTGCTTCCCTCAGCAATACCTTGCTTCCCTCAGCAATCTGGAGGCAACTATACGCTGCTGTGGAAAATGAAGGGGAAAATCAGATAATTTTCAAATTTCTTTTATATATTTTTTTCCTTTTGTTGCCCTTTTTTTATTGTCGTAGTAGTAGTTGTTGTTATTGATGTCATCATTGTTAGGACAGAGAGAAATGGAGAGAGGAGGGGAAGATGGGGGAGAGAAAGACAGACACCTGCAGCCAGACCTGCTTTACCACCTGTGAAGTGACTCACCTGCAGGTAGGGAGCCGGGAGCTGGAACCAGGATCCTTACACCAGTCCCGGTGCTGATCCTTGCCCTTCGAGCCAGGTGTGCTTAACCTGCTGCGCTACCGCCCGACTCCCTCAGATAATTTTCCAGTCATGAAGAGCATCTGAACTTATGGGAGGAGGGTGGGCATTATATAACTTTCCTTTCTTGCTCTTACCACATCTAAGGGCTGTATGAACAAAGCAAGTGCAAAGACTAGTCCCAAAAAGAGCAGGCTAGAGTGCAGAGAGAAGTCTCAGGGACTGTGTTGTTCAAGCTGTATTGATAAGTACATTTTCTTTTCTTTTCTTTTTTTTAATTGAGGCAGTTAATACTTAACAGTGGAATCATGGACAGATGCAGACATTTTTTTTATGTACCAGGACCCAAAGTTTTCTCCCTCTCCTCCCTCTCCAGAGTCCTTTGCTTTGATTCAGTACACCATGTCCAGTCCCTGTTTAACTTTGTGCTCTCCCTCCCCATTCTCTACTGTATTAAGCCCTGCTAATCAGTGATATCATTTGATATTCCTCCTCTTTTTGGCATATTTCACTCAATAAGATATCCTCATGTTTCATGCAAGAGAATGCAAAGGCTACAACTTCGTCCTTTTAACGGGTGAGTAGTATTCCACTGTATATACGTATCACATTTGATGATCTTTCACCTTCAGACTCTGTTCTTCTGCTTGCAAATCCCTCAAGTTTTTGCTAATGCAGCTATTTTGTTCTTTTGTTCAGCTATTTCTTTCTTTCTTTCTTTTTTTTTTTTTTTTTTTTTTTTTTTACCAGAGCACTATTCACCTCTGGTTTACAGTAGTGCAAAGGGTTGAACCTGGGACTTTGGAGCCTCAGGCCTGAGAATCTCTTTACATAATCATTTTGCTATCTCCCCCACCAGCTTTTAGTTCAGTTGTTGTAGGTTTTAGTTCAATTGTTGTATGGAGTCCTATTCTGGATTGACAATGCTAGCTGACCCAAAATGCCACAGAGCTTGTGGTCCCCCAGTGATTAGTAGTGAACCTCTGGCCACTATGACGGGCCCCTCGGAGGTCAGGGTTTCAGTTTGGCAGGTGTTATTATCGAGGGGTAGAGATTCCCACCACCAGGAGGCTTGTGTGGAGAAATGGTGGTGCTGGCGACTGTAGGCTAGGTGATCCAGGTAGAGTGCTCTGTTCTCTGGGCAGGCCTGCCTGAGGGACTGAAGTTGCAGGAGTGGATGGAAGGTGACCCAAAACTTAAGGGGTCTTAGTTTCACTTTAAATTCTTGTTGTAACTTCAGCTGTTTTAGTTTTGGTTAAAGTTCTCAGGACTGCTTACCCTATGCTTGTTACAAGGGCAATGAGTTCTGTGAGGGAGGAATCCATAACTTTAGGCATCTTCTCCTCTCCTGCACTTTTTTGGCTGTTCCTCCTCTGCCCATATGCTTTCTGTGTTTCTTGTTTCTATAATTGTGGTTCCCTGTAGCTTCAGTCATTGCTGCCATCATTGTCTCTGTCTCCCAGAGTTGTCCCAGTGCTGTTAGATGGCTGCCATCTTGAATCTTCCCCGTCCTCTACGAGTTCTCTAGCTAGAGAAAGGTGGGAGGGGCCCTATGGAGCAGAAAGCATGTGCAATGTCTCCTAAAGATGCTATTAGAAAACTGAAGGTTTCAGAATGACTCCAGCACAGGAAGTCAGAGGTAGAGAACAACAACAGGCCCAACTCATCAGCTTCCTTGGTGCAAAAACACTGAGGGGTCTTGTATTTTCTACATATAGAACCTACGGAGTGAGGAAAAGCTTGGAAAGCTGTCAGCATTATCTCAGAAGGTGAGCACACCGATTACACAGTATCTCTACCTTTCCAGGCTTGGCAGCAATACAAAAATGGAGTTGATTGCCTTCATTCCAAGTAACTCACATCAGATGCTGATGCCCTTAGCCTCTTCCAGAGCTAAAGTTCCCCCAAATCTCCTTTTCAGAGATCAGGCATATGGAGCTCATTAAACTCCACATACCAACACTGTCACCGTGTAAATGTTTTGGTTTGCCATGCTCTTTCATATTGGATCTGATTTATGTAGCATGGTGTGTCTTTAGCCCAAAGATGACAGTTTGCTCTTCAGTGAGCTTAAATCCTGACTTGGGGCAATAAAGAAGGAATTTGCCCAAAAGCTATAATTTGGAAATCTGGGTTGATTCTCATCTATGTTATAGAAAAAAAAAAAAAAGAGAGAATTTCATTTTTTAAAGAAGAACTGTTCAACTTCCTTATATAGATAAGAAAACTAAGGCTGGGAGTCAGGCTGTAGTGCAGCGGGTTAAGCGCATGTGGTACAAAGTGCAAGGACCGGTGTAAGGATCCCAGTTCAAGCCCCAGCTCCCCATCTGCAGGGGAGTCACTTCACAGGTGGTGAAGCAGGTCTGCAGGTGTCTATCTTTCTTTCCCCCTCTCTGTCTTCCCTCCTCTCTCCATTTCTCTCTGTCCTATCCAACAACAACGACAACAATAATAACTACAACAATAAAACAACAAGGACAACAAAAAGGGAATAAATAAATAAATATTAAAAAATAAAAAGAAAACTAGGGCTGAGGGAAGTTAAATGACAAGAAACATGGAGTGGAGCCCAGATCTCTTAAACCTGAGTCGAATGTGCTTTCTTATCTTTCCCCTGCTTTCCTATAGTTCAAAACACAAAAGAGATTTCAAAAGAGGTTGGGACTTTTTCAGCCAAGGTGAACATCATTCACAAGTAATATATTAGAATTTTCAGGGGCTGGTGGTGGCACACCTGGTTCAGTGCATATGTTACAGTGCACAAGAACCCAGGTTTGAGGTCCCTGGTCCCCATCTGCAGGGGGAAAGCTTTGTGAATGGTGAAATAGTGCTGCAGTTGTCTCTCGGTCTCTCTTCCTGCTTTATCAACTTCATCCACTCACATTAGTTCATTAGTTGTGAGGTACTTTTACCTTTTTAACCATTTGTAAAAAAAAAAGTAAAATTGAGGTTGATACAAAGATTGGAGATTTGTCATGACTGAGGATACTCAAAGGAATCTGCTTCTTCAAATGAAGGGGTTGATGTTCCAGTCCCTGGCCCAGACCCAGAAACCCTGTGCCAGAGGTGAGAAAATGGGAAGAAGGGGGTTTGATGGCTCAAAATGGTCAGCATTAGGAAAGCTCAAGTTTCCTGAAATTTTGGAAGGAATACTGCCTCTCAGAAATAATTATATGTGGGTTTTCACAAACAAGAAAGATCATTGTCAGTCTGGTAATGATTAGTTCTCATTTTATGCTAGGAATATAATAAAGGAGAAGTCTTATGAGAGTTCTAAGCACTCCTGACACTGACTGCAAAGCAGCCCATGGAAGACACAAGAAGAGCATCAGAGCACTCCAGTCATACTTACAGTAAACTTATGCCCCCACCCCACTCCCCAGTCCCATCAGATACACACACGCGCACACACACACACATACACACACACTACAGAGTAGACTCCTGACACCAAAACTTTCAGATCTATGGTTTGCCTCTTGCCTACAATTTGTACCTCAAATATTTTCATTCCTCATGCTGTTATCATTATAACCCTATCATTATACTGCTGGTTAATCAAGAATAAAACAATAAACAAAGAAAAAAATCCTTTCCCTGGTGAGCACAAATAATTGAAGATGAATACATATTTGGGCCCTGAACTGTGTAACACTATATGTGATTACAGGAAGTATTAGAGAATGCTGTCCTACAAGAGATAATTTTTATTTCTAATTGTGATGTTTACTCCCTTCAGATTCCAACTTATTCTAAAAGCCCAACAAAGTCACTAAGAGGGAATTTTCAGCTCTTGGGAAAAGTATCCTTTATTCCTGGTAAAAATCCTAAAGTGAAAATGTGAAACCAATAAGAGGGTAAAAAGTGTTTCTTTAATCAAAAGTTAAAAGAAAAAATATATATATACATACTGTGGGTTCTAGAGTCAACTTAACTGCTGGGAGTGAAGAAGCAAGGAAAGGAAATCCAGTGGTTTCTTCAAAACAGATCATGCACTTAGAAGGGCTTTATTAGCCGAAACCAGCTTGTTGTATACTCCAGGTCATTAGTGAAACTGGAAACAACTTCATATTCGGCCATGGCTGATGTGTGCTGACTCAGCCAGTTTTGCTTCCTTATCTGTCAATGAGATCTCAGCTATTTTAAAAGCCCATCCATTCAAGATCTTGCTTTCTTTTGTTAACACTACCACAACAAAAGCCACAGCACAAAAATAAGCTCAAAGGAGCCAGTGAAAAGACTTGAGTTCAAGCCTCCAGTCCCCATCTACAGAGCAAAAGCTTGACAGAGGTGAAGCAGTGTTTTAGGTGTTTCCCTATCTATCTGCCTCTCTTCCTCTTCATCTTCCTTCCCTCTCAGTTTCTCTCTGTTCTATCAAATTAAAAAAAAAGTTTAAAAATAAAGAAACAAATAAAAAACTAACAATGGATGTGAAATGTCCAGAATCTTGACAGCAAGGACAAAGAGGTTTGAACAACAAAATTAAAGATAGGCTCCCAGCTCATGCCCAACTGCTAGTTCCCCCCACTGCTCCTGGCTCCCAGCAGAATCCTCCCCACACCCCCCAAGTCACACTCCAATTAGTCAGATCCATGCTATCTGTCCATCAGCATAGCCCCCTATGACTGGACTCTACACAGACTGCTTCTCCTAGTCTTCACGGAGCATAAAACAGTATATACTGGGAAGACAAGGTAAATTACTTGCAATCTTCTTCTTCTTCTAGCGTTTGCCCTTCTACTGTAGCCAGTCAACAGCATCAGGTTGAGCCTGATGTAAAGTTTCGAGACCTCCTTTGAATCTGGAGAGGTGGCAGTCATTGACTATGTGGGTCATAGTCTGTCTGTAGCCACAGGGGCAGTTCAGGTCGTCTCTGGCTCCCCAGCGGTGGAACATAGCGGCGCACCGGCCATGGACTGTTCGATAGCGATTGAGGGCCCAATCATATGTGCTAGGTCAAAGCCAGGTTGACGCTTGCAGGGGTCTGTGATGAGGTGTTTGTTCTTTACCTCAGCTGACTGCCAACTCTGTTTCCAAGAGTCTGGAACAGAAAAGTTCAGTGTAGGCGTAGGAGACCAGATTGGGTGACGAGACATCAAGCGTTGGACAGGGTGGGCGAAGATATCCGCGTATATTGGCAGGTCCGGTCGAGTGTAGACCTTAGATGAACTTAGATGATGCTGCATCCCGACGAATATCTGGCAGGGCGATGTTGCTAAGAACTTGCAGCCATGGAACCGGGGTGGAATGGATGGTTCCAGAAATTATCCTCATGGAGGAATATAATTTGGAATCGACCAAGTGGACATGGGGGCTACGGAACCATACTAGGGCACAGTATTCTGCAGTGGAATAGCATAATGCCAGAAATGATGATCATAGTGTGGAAGCGCTCACGCCCCATGAGGAGCTGGCCAGTCTTGCAATGATGTTATTCCTCGCGCCCACCTTTGCTGCAGTTTTTATGAGATGTTCGTGAAATGACAGGGTGCGATCGAGAGTAACGACAAGATAGACTGGCTGGGCTTCATGCCGGATTCTCGTATCGTCAAGCTGCACATTAAGCTCACGCGAGGCTGAGGCATGGTGTAGATGGAAAACAGATGATACCGTTTTTTGCAGTGCTAGGGATTAGTCGCCATTTTTTACAGTAATCAGATATCAGAGACATGTCTTTCATGTTTCCTTGAGGATGTCGAACTTGGATGCCTGAGTTGCACAGCAGATGTCATCGATGTAGATGAACTTCCTTGAAGAAGTTTCTGGGAGGTCATTGATGTAAATATTAAATAGTGTAGGAGCCAGAACAGAGCCCTGGGGGGAGGCCACTTGAGACAAGTCTCCATCTGCTAGACTTGTCACCCAGATGCACCCAGAATCTTCTGTTTTGGAGAAGAAACTATATAGTGTTGGGCACCCATGGAGGCAGGCATCTTGAGATCTTGACTAGGAGACCACGGTGCCATACCGTGTCATAGGCTGCTGTGAGATCAACAAAGACAGCATCCGTCTTTAAATTCTTCTGGAATCCATTTTTAATGTAAGTTGAGAGGGCCAGGACTTGTTCGCAGGTAGATCTTCCTGGGCGGAAACCAGCTTGGGCGGGTGATAGGAATTTCTCTGTAAGAGGAGAAATTCGTGACAGAAGCAGCCTCTCAAGGAGTTTGTAACACACAGAGAAGAGAGAAATTGGTCTATAGCTGGCGGCCAGTGTTGGGTCTTTCTTTGGTTTCAAAACTGCTATTATCTTCGCACGACACCAAATTTTGGGCATAGATTCGGATTCCAAGATGTGGGACAGGAATGTAGTGAGCCACTTCTTTGCCGCGGGGCCCAAGTTAAGAATGATGTTATCATAGCCAGCAGCAGTTCCCAGTTTAACCCTCTTCAAAGCGTCTTCCAGTTCAGACGGTGTAAAGGGAGAGAGTTTAGGAGATGGACAAGATAAACGGAAGTGAGATGACCACTCATGGGATCTTAGCACGTCCAACTTGAGTTAGGTGACTGGCCACTGAGTTTGGAGATACGGGAGGATGGGAGACGGGAGAGGGTGGGCTACCGGCACCCAGACTATGAAGAAGCTTCCAGGCCTTCCTACTTGAGTGGGTGAAGTTCAGACTTGAGTTCAGTGAGTTGTTGCCAGCGGGCTTGGCATGCTGCATCCAGGGAGGCAATGAGATGGTCAGCCACATCTGGGTCGCCTGACTCATCATACTGCTTGATCCTTGCAAAGAAGGATCAAGACAGCAGATTAGGGGGGAAATAAAACTCACAGGGGTAAAGCAAAGGGGAAAAAGCAAACAAGAAAAAAGAAAGATTATGGACTTGGACTACATAATCAGTTGAGTGCAACAAAAGATTGGAGTGGGTTATAGTAAGGGACTCTGAGTTCAGTGAACTTTAGTAGAGGGATCTTGGTGTGTTGATGAGGGTAGTCACGGGGTAATGCATTGTTAGGAGGTGGGAAATTGTTCTTTTTAAAAATTTTAATTTATTTATTGAGAAAGACAGGAGGAGAGAGAAAGAACCAGACACACTCTGGCACATGTGCTGCCGGGGATCGAACTCAGCACCTCATGCTTGAGAGTCCAAAGCTTTATCACTGCGCCACCTCGCGGACCATGAAATTATTCTTCTAAAACATTTAAATCTCCCCATGATAGGTTAACTTGAGCTATGTCCTTAACTTGTTTAGATACCACTGTGATAGGGGGGAAATTTCTCATTCTTTGTAACAGGTTTATTGATACTTCTTGTGAATTACAGATTTTAACCTTTCAGAAATGTGACTATTATATTTTTAATGATTATAAAATAAAATTTAAATCCTAGGGGGAAAAAAAAGTCCATCAGTTGGTGTATTACACCAAAGTAAAAGACTCTGGGGTGGGGGGCGGAGTACAGGCCCTGGAAAAGAATGACTGAGGACCTGGTGGGGAGTTGTATTGTTATGTGGAAAACTGAGAAATGTTATCCATGTACAGACTATTGTATTTACCATCAACTGTAAAACATTAATCCCCCAATAAAGAAATTTTTTTAAAAGGAAAAAGAAAATCAGAACAAAAGAAAAAACAATCCATCTACTCCTATGTTTTCAAAACACTTTCCCACCCAATTAAAGACTCCCTTCTCTCAGCTCAGTAATGAACAATGACTTCCTTTTGTTGTTTGTATGACTAGTTCTTTCATTCCTCCTGCCTATTTAGTCGTGTTGCCTCTGGCTCCTACAAGATCAGGATGAAGAAGGGGGGGGGAGTCTACTAGTGTCTGGCTCTTCCTCACATGATGGTCTTTGGAGGTTCTTAAGAAGCACTGGGGGTGGAATAATAGGGCACCCGGTAGAGCACACATATTACTGTACAGGAGCACCAGGTTTTAAGCTCCCGATCCCCACCTACAAAGGGGAAGCTTCATGGGTGGTGGCACAGTGCAGGTGTCCTCTTCTCTGCCTCTCTCTCCCTCTCCTTCTCCCTTCCCCACTCCCTTCTATATCTCTTTCTTTTTCTCACTCTAATAGAAAGAAAAAGGAAAAATAGTTGCCACAAATAAGGAAGTCGTGCAGGTACTGAGTTCCAGTGATAACTGTGGCGGAAAAAAGGGGGAGAGAGAGACTTTCCATTGTGTGCTGACCTCTAACAACAGTGTCACCACCCTGACACCAGAGATGCATTCTCAGGCTAGCTGTAAAGACCACACATTTGTTGGATTTGCTGTGCCCTGGCGGGAAATCCTCATAAACAGATCCCTTCTATCATGACTCAAGCCTGCACATTCCTGAGCATATTTTTTAATTCATGGGAAGTACCCTGCACCCATGCCATGCCCTCTTCAGCAACACCTGGAATGCAAAACTCTCTCATGCTGCTGTCTATCTACATTTGTCATCAGAAGCTGCTCTGGGCAAACTCTTGCTTTTGGTCTTTGCAGGCAAGAATCAGGGTCCATTTCATTGCTCAGTGGCCCACAGCGAGCTCTCATAATGATTCCCAATCAGGTCTTCTGAATGCTACATCCTGAGTCACGACTCTTATCTCTTTCAGTAGATCGTGAGTCCATGCCCTTCAGGATGGTGGTCATTCTCCTTGCCATTCTTCACTATACACTGGGGTGAGGACAGATCATTGTTCTTTTGAGAACATTTAACTAATTTGAATTAAAATGCTTACATAAAATATATTTATCTGTCATGATTTTAGATAGTTTATAAACATGGAATTTCATATTGGAAGTTTATAATACATAGGCTTTTAATTAGAAGATGTGATTTTCACATTTAAAAGTTTATGCCTAGGTTAGGTGGGGTCAGGTAGTAGCGCAGCAGGTTAAGCACACATGGTGCGAAGGACAGGCGAAAGGATTCTGGTTGAAGCCTCCAGCTCCCCACCTGCAGGAGAGTTGCTTCACAAGTGGTGAAGCAGGTCTGCAGGTGTCTATCTTTCTCTCCCCCTCTCTGTCTTCCCTTCCTCTCTTGATTTCTCTCTGTCCTATCCAACAACACCAAAAACAACAATAATAATAACCACAACAACAATAAAAAAATAAGGGCAACAAAAGAGGAAAAAAATGGCCTCCAGGAGCAGTGTATTCGTGGTGCAGGCACTGAGCCCCAGCGATAACCCTGAAAAAAAAAGCTCATGCTTAGGGATGGGGATATATCTTATCCATGATAGAGCATCAACTTGCATGTCAGAAGCCCCAGAGGCTGCAGGTTCAATGCCTGCCACCACCTCATGCCAGATCTGAATAATGTTCTCTCTCCCTTTCTCCTCTTATGTTCTCTCTCACAACAAATACTTTTAAAGGCTTATGCTTATAAACAGTATTACAACAATACTAAAATGGACCTATTTGTCAATTGCACATAATAGACTCACAAGTTCTTATAAAATAGATGACAGTCAGATGAATGAAATGATTGTATAGCACATGTAGGAAGACAACATAGACTTGAGTATATAGGATCGATCTGCCGCCGTCCATGTCCAGTGGAAAAGCAATTACAGAAGCCAGACCTCCCACCTTCTGTACCTTCTAAAGGTCTTGGGCCCATATTCCCAGAGGGATAAACAACAGGGAAACTTTCCATGGAGGGGAGGGGACACGGAACTCTGGTGGTGGGAACGGTATGAAATTGTACCCTTGGTATCTTACATATCTTACTCTTATGTTCTCAAAAACACTTCCCCACCCAATTAAAGACTCCATTCTCTCAGCTCAGTAGTGGACAATGACCCTCATGTAAGGAAGAGCCAGATTTTGTACATTTAACACACAAATGCAAAACCAGTAGATTTTTTTCTCCCCTCCTTGTCCCTCTTCCATCATCCTGGTCTTGTAGGAGCCAGAGGCAACATGACTAAACGAGGCAGGAGGAATTAAAGAACTAGTCATACAAACAACAATCTTATTAATCATTATTAAGTCACTAATAAAAAAAAACTAAAAAATATAGAAAAAAATCACTGAAGATCTATTTGGTTTCTTATTCTCCACTATTACAGTTGTTACCTTGGAAAATGGAATTTAACCTTTTGGTGTCTCAGTTCTGTTATCTGTAAGTGGAGATAATAATCACATAGATTTCTGTGAGCATTAAATGTGATAACCTTGGGTTCACGTGTAACAGAAAAAGTGTTCATGGAGCAGAGCTGGAGATTCTACAACTATCACTGCCTTGCACAAATTCCATGTTTTTGTGAATCACGTATACCACCCACAAAATGGGTATCAAAAGATGTCCCTCCCGCTTTCAGTAGATGGCAGTGCATCCAAGGCAGGTAGCAGCAGCCAAAAGACACAACTAGACTGTCGTGTAGTTAGGGACGAGTCAGTCATTTGTGCTTTAGTTCTCTGAGTTACTGGAAAGCAACGACTCTCTCTCGTCGGACAGTCATGAGAATCAAATATCTTAAAAGTACTTTGCTCATGTGATTGCTTTTTAGATGGCAAAAAGACGGAGGGGATGAAAGAGATCATAGCTTCCCTCAGAGGAAGTGGGGTCTGGGCTCAAACTTGGGTCTTAGGCATGGCAAAAGAATCCTCTATCCAAGTGAGTTATTTCACAGGTCTCTTTAAGTAGGGTTGTGCCTAGCACATAGACGCAGCACCCAGCCTGTACAATGATTAGAATCAAAAATGTCCTGTGAGTTTCCAGTAAAACAAACAAACAAACAAACCACTAAGGGATTACCTCTTCCTTTATGGCCTACATTTAGTTATTTCTGAATAAGTTTAGTTGCTATGGTTACCCTCCAAAGACACCACATTTGAAAACGTGTAGGGAGATAGAGATTGACAGCAGAAGGCTTTTGTGGAGGACACAAAGCAACTTCAGTAAGTTAGACATTTTAATATGTGTAAACACTTTCCCTTGGAAACCAAAGATACCTCTTGCCAAAATGGAAATGAACATGAGAAGCACAGTTTCTGAAGCTCCACATTTGGACAGCCTCCTCCCTCCATCATCAGGACCTCAAGGACAGGTATATCAGGCTCTGGACCAACTTCTGAGCATCTCCAGTATCTTCCCCAGGATCTGGCAGTCTGAAGGATGTTGTTTGCCAGACAGAATTCATCAGATTCACTTCCCAGATGCCATCACTTCTGATGCTGAAAGAAAAATAGGTTGCCCAGAAATTGAGGTTGAAAGGACGGATGTCGCTGAGTAATACACAAAGGTGCACACAGAACAATAAAGGACTTTTCTTGTTTAAAAAAAAATATATATATATATATATATATATATATATATTTTTTTTTTTTTTTTTTTTGAATACTTGGGGGTGTCCTTACATCCCTCCAACCTCACACCTAGTCCCTGGAGGGGATAGCACAAATACCCCCAAGCTGAACTGTCCCCCACAGCAGTGTTACAAATGGCTTTCGATCAATCAGAATCAGTCACAGCTCGGCCAGCAAATCCTGCTTCCCATCTCCTGCTGAAGCAAACCTGGGGACCTGCTGGGGCCTCTCAGGCAGAAGTATTGTACATTCAATCCCACCAGGTTAAAAAAAAAAACTCTTTCTTCCTGGTCATTCGTTTCCCAGGCATTGCAGGGAGCTGTCCTGTGTTTATTTGAAATTCAAACCAGAAAAGAAGTCACCTCTAAAAACAATGTTTCCCAACAGCATTTCATGATGATGCAGCACCACCTAGGGGTCATTTTCATTCATTTCTTTCCATTTCATTATAAGCGGACTTTGTAAATCGCAGCGTCCACACTCTTTCCAAACATGGAAATGGTGGAGAGGCTTCTCCATGCATGTAATTCAAGGATCAGCTCCGGATTTACCTCAACTGGAAATCCAAGTCAACCAGCTTCTACCGTGATCACTGCCCTGGGGCACAATGCAGGGGGGGGGGGATTGCTTTATTGTTATAAAAAGCTATCAGTTAGAAAGCAACTACTCCTTAGCAAAGCAGAGACAATTGGCCCTTGAGCAATGCCTGGGGTTAGTGAGACCCACCCTCTACCCCCTATTATATACATACCTTCATTTGAAAAGGTGAATCAGAGTGGAAAATTTAGGTATCTGTGGGTGGCCAGTTCATGACCCTATGAATCTCTTTTTCTTTGTTTCTCTTTCTTTTTCTTTCTCTCTCTCTCTTTCTTTCCTTTTCTTTTCTTCTTTCTTTCTTTCAGGTTTTCCAGGTCTCTCTTACATGCAGTCCCGTAGGTCAGACAAGAAGTTCATTCCAAGTCCTTATATAAATTACTTCTCTTTGTTTTCAGGTGTGGAAGTTGATGAGTTGAGGCTCCATTGTTGAGGTCTTTCAATTCCTTCTTGCAAGTGTCCATCTCCCAGGGCATGGTCAGGTCAAGACTCCTGTCAAGTCAATCTCCTATGTTTCTTCCCTCACCCCCCCCCCACCCCCCGCAGTGCTCAGGTGGGGTTGCAAGCACCAGTTCCCTGCCCTGCAGGCTGGCTTCTTTCATGTAAATTACCGTCCATTGTTTTCAGGTGTGGAGGCTGGAAATGCTAATTTCCAGGATTGGCTGGTTCTGTTACAATCATAGCTTGAACAGCCTGCTGTTGACCAGAAACCATTAACAGTCTATTAGCACATATTTTGTATTTATTGTCCATTGAGTGGGTGTGGCTTTCGTTCTTCCTTGTGTGGTCTTCACGTTTATGAGACTAAGGAGGGAGAGGAAGAGGAGGGGTTGGACTTGCTGTCTCAGGGGTGGCTGAAGAGGTGGAGGCTGAAAGAGCAACCAAAAGGCAGGCACACTCACTGTGAATTTATAGAAATACATCTTAATTCCTGTCTGACTGATATTTTTGCTTTTTCATTTCTCAAAAAGAAATCTTTCCAAATCTATCCAAACTCTTTATTTTTTTGTTCCACTGTTTGTTTTTTTAACACCTGAATGACAGAAGTTTCAATATTGTTAAAGAAGACTTAATCAGTTTTGAATAATTAGAACCCTTCTGCAAGGTGTCCTTCCTCTTGGTCTGTAGCTGCGTTAGAAGAACCCGTCTTCCATTAAGATGTCCTCTACTTATTCTTGTATATAAGTGAACTCCTCCACTTACATACAACTAGTATTCATATCATTCAAAGGTCAACTGAATATTCCTAAGTAACATTCACAATAGTCTTTTAAAATGAATATGGGCCTATTTTAGTTATATTCCAAAGGGTCAATGACTATACTAGTATTTTTTTTTTTTTTTCCTGAGCCTGATATTTGATATGCAGGTGGATTCAAGTTATTGTCTGGGGAGATGATGTCATGGCTAGAAAAAGGACCATAAAGCTGGATCAGGGAAGAGAGTAGCTCCCAAATATGGGAGAGGTGTATAAATATTGTTGACTGTAAACCCCATCGATCTGATCTGATCCAGGGCCCATATTCAGCTTAGGAGCCTATGTGACCTCTGCAAAAACAAACAAACAAACAAAAAAAAAAACCTAGTATAGTTATGGCCCTTTGGAATATAACTAAAATAGGCCTACTATCTACAAAACAGAGACCCCCAACTCTTTATCTGAACTATTCAAGCTTTTAGGTTCATGATTAGTCAACAATCTGTTTGGCTTTATATGTTAACTCTTTTTTCAGCCACCAGGTTTCAGATGCCGCCACGAACGCCAACCGGATTTCCCTGAGCAGATGACCCCACCAATGTGTCCTGGAGTCCCGCTTTCCCAGAACCCTGCCCCACTAGGGAAAGAGAGAGACAGGCTGGGAGTATGGATCGACCTGCCAATGCCCATGTTCAGCAGGGAAGCAATTACAGAAGCCAGACCTACCACCTTCTGCACCCCATAATGACCCTAGGTCCATAATCTCAGAGGGATAAGGAATAGGAAAGCTATCAGGGGAGGGGATGGGATAAGGAGTTCTGGTGGTGGGAATTGTGTGGAGTTGTACCCCTCTTATCCTATGGTTTTTGTTAGTGTTACCTTTTCATAAATAATTTTTTTTAAAAAAATGAGTATGGGCAGCCCATTTCACAGATGAAGAAGCTCTAAGAAGTTAACCCAAACCCCAAGACAGTGCTGTATTATTCTTTCTATTGAAAAATGCTACCTCTTATTGTCTGAGGGTTATGGCTCCATCACAGGCAAACTGCTCACTTTTTAACGGTGAAAAAGCAGAACATTCAAGTAACTTATTTTTTAAACAAGCCACTTTCATGACTATATTGACATCTCAATGGCTAATGCTCCTAAGATTTCTGAGTTTCAGTTATGGAAATTCGATGCAGAGCTAGCTACGTACAGAATGCACAATATAATCTCTTTACCTTCCGTGCATGGTGGAGGTACTATGAGCTGGAGCAGAGTTTATTCAGATCTTTCTTGGTAGCTTTTAATTCAGTGTATCTGGGATGGGACCCAGGAGCTTAGATTTTTGGCAAGTATACACATGGAACTTTTTTTTATATATAAATATTGAATTAATTATACAGAAATACTCACATGAGCTTTGGGGTCAGAAGGCCTTGATTTGCAGACCCTGTTCTGCCTTATTTCTAATCGTGAAGCCCTATGAGAGTTATTTTATTTCTTTTTTATTTAAGAAAGGATTAATTAACAAAACCATAGGGTAGGAGGGGTACAATTCCACACAATTCCCACCACCCAATCTCCCTATCCCACCCCCTCCCCAGTAGCTTTCCCATTCTCTATCCCTCTGGGAGCATGGACCCAGGGTCATTGAGGGTTGCAGAAGGTAGAAGGTCTGGCTTCTGTAATTGCTTCCTCGCTGAACATGGGCGTTGACTGGTCGGTCCATACTCCCAGTCTGCCCCTATGAGAGTTATTTAAGGCCACAGAATAGGAGGCTTCCTTATCTATTAAATGGGTATTGCAAACCGGATTGTGATAAAGACAAGTCAGATCACATCTGTAAAATGCTAGTGTTGTGGGAAGAATGGCCCTGGGTCTGAGAAAAGGCCAGTTCCCTCTCAGGATAAGTTAGGTCCACTCAAGGTGTCCTCAGAAGAATGACAAATGACTCCATGGTAAGATGTGTGATGTGCAAATTTTGATTTCCAAGTATTGAGGTAAAAAGTCATGAAGAAACAGAATTAAGGGGAGCAACGGGTCAAGTGCAGGTGGCACAAAGTGTAAGGATCCCAGTTCGAGCCCCTGGCTCCCTACCTGCAGGGGAGTCACTTCACAGGCGGTGAAGCAGGTCTGCAGGTGTCTGTCTTTCTCTCCCCCTATCTGTCTCCCTTCCCCTCTCCATTTCTCTCTGTCCTATCCAACAATGACATCAACAACAATAGCTACAACAATAAAAACAAGGGCAACAAAAGGGAGTAAATAAATAAATATTTAAAAAGGGGGCTAGGTGGTGGCGCACCTGGTTAAGGGCACATGTTACAATGCCCAAGGACCCAGGTTCGAGCCCCTGGTCCCCACCTGAAGGAGGAAAGCTTTGCAAGTGGTGAAGCAGGGCTGCAGGTGTCTCTTTCTCTCTCCCTCTCTATCTCCCCCTACCCTCTAAATTTCTGACTGTCCCCATCCTTTAATAAATAAAGATAACAACAACAACAAAAAAACCACAGAATTAAGGTATAGGATAGTTAATGCGACAGGCCATAAAGAGAAATGGCCCCTCCACGTGCTCTGGCTTCTGTTATATTTCCTATTCTAGTTCTATCGGAAGGCAACTTCCCATTCGTCAACTGAAATCATCTGTCTTCCTTATTAGAGTTCTGTTTTCCTAGTGGAGTTACTTTTCTTTCTTTTCTTTTTTTTAAATTTCTTTATTGGGGAATTAATGTTTTACATTCAACAGTAAGTACAATAGTTTGTACATGCATAACCTTCCCCAGTTTCCCATATAACAATACAACCCCACCAGGTCCTCTGTCATCCTTCTTGGACCTGTATTCTCTCCACCCTCCCACCCCAGAGTCTTTTACTTTGGAGTTACTTTTCTTAAAGCTTCTCCCACTGTTTAAAGTGCTTACCAGCTGTGCTCTTAAAAAACCTTCCTACTATTTCTGATAGGAAATTTCCAGATTTTAGCCCCTGGATATGCTTATATGTGCTTATAATCTGATTGTGATGCATTTGTCAGTAGGCCTCAACATAGGAAATAATATAATAAATATATTTAATTATAAAGTAATTATTTTATGTTTATTTAATTATAAAATATAACCATTTTATAAATAAAAAATATATAATAAAGGGTTAAGAATGTGTAGAAAGTCTAAGATGGTTAGTGCAGGCTGGCCTTCACTGGGTGAGCAAGTGTCAAGTAGAGATGATTAAAGTCAGACTCAACCTTTACTGAGAAGGCAGCTTCTGTAGCCCTGGCTAGCTTCTTCCCTCCTAAAAGGTACCCCTCCCCACAGTGGTGTATCTTATCTGAGGCTAAACTTGGCCAGACACAGTCCTGCAGGAAAGATAACAGTAACTAAAATAATTTATACCTGGAGCAATGGGTCCAAGTTCCACCCCTTAACCTTGCAGCCACTGCTTCTGTAATGACTCTTTGTGCTTTCCATTCTCACTGCCACCCCACCCCATAAGCTTCTAGTAGAGAAGCAATTGCAGAAGCCAGAACTCTCATCTTCTGAACACCATAAAGAATTTGGTCCAAACTCCCAGCAGGGGAGAAACGATAGGGGGGAGATGAACAGAGGGTTCTAAAGTCCAACTCCATCAGGACCTGAAGAGAGAAGAGGAAAAAAGGAAAGACATTCAGAAGTAGTTACAGGTGTAGAAAGAGAAGGCAGGACCATAGAAAACATGAGCACATATATATATATGGATAATAGTCAACCCATAACTGTGACCTTGGGGGAACTACTGCCAGTTTCCTATGGAGGGAGTGGAGACACTGAACTGTGGTGGTGGGAATGGTGTGGAACTATACTCCTGTTATCTTAGAATTTTGTAAATCAATATTAAATCACTAATAAAAGTAAAAGAAGCATCCCTGAAATCAAACTGCTATTTTGTCATTGTGTGTTTTGAGTTTTTTAAGTTGATTTAACAAACACCAGAAAAGGAGATTATTTACAAAAGTCTCCTGGGGAACGGATGACCAGGGAGAAGGTCATCAGGACTTTCAGTTGGAGTATCACTGAAGCACACTATTTGTTGCAGACACTAAAAGTCACCTTTTTATGTGATTGATCTTGTTTCCTGTACAACTTGTTTTTGTTTCCTTTGTTTTTGGTGTAAACAAACAAACAAAACACTGATATCACCAGTGTTTTCTCCCAGGAATTTTATAGTCTTAGGTTTTAAAATAAGTCCTCCAGTTTGAGTTGATTTGTGTGTATGGTGCTAGTGTCCCAATTACACTCTGCATATGACTGTCCAATTTTCCCAACACGATTTATTGAAGAGACTATTTTTTCCATTACCTATTCTAGGCCCCACTGTAACAAATTAATGGACACAAGTTTATTTCTGGGCTCTCTATTACATTGTATCTTGTTTTTTGTGTTTTCCTCTATTTTTATAATATAGTTTTAAATCATAGGGCATGGTGACACCAGCATTGTTCTTTCTCTGGACTGTTTTAGTTATTTACTGGTTCCTACACACTTAGGATTGTTTGCTCTGTTTCTGTGTGAAAAAAAAATACCATAGGAGTATTGATAGGGATTGCACGGAGTCTGTAAATTCTTTTGGATACTATGACTTTTTAATGATATTTTTTCCAATTCATGAGTATATAATCTTTCCAATTATTTGTCTTCGCTTTCAGTATACAAGTTTTCCACTTCTTTCTGATGTACTTGTAAATAGGATTGTGCTCTTAATATGTGTTAATTTTCTATTAGTGTGTATAAATATTACTAGCTACAAATTTCTAGCCACAAAGTAATGAAGTATACTAATACTAGTAGCACTAGTGATTAATACAGCTTATCTGCCATGCCAAATGGTACAAGTTCAATAAAACCATTCCCCAAGAGTCCTGAGATTCCCAAACAGACATGATGGGCCTAGACCTCAAATAAATCCCTCGCTCCATTACCGGTCATCTCTATCAGGAACAACAAAATAGACCCCTTTGTGGGCCCCCCTTAGAACCTTGCCTTCAACTTGGATCAACAATGGTAGAGAATGTTCCACCCTACGAAGGGAGGATGGACAACACACTCTATGCTACACCTGAGGAAGATGGGTCCTGATATTGGGGCAGCTTGGGAATGTTCCTACTCATGACCACAGAATGTGAGCTCAGATCTACAGGGATGCAGAGGTCACATAGGCTCCTAAGCTGAATATGCGCCCCAGACCAAATCAAATAGATGGGGTTTACAGTCAACAATATTTATGCACTTTTCCCATATTAGGGAGCTACTCTCTTCCCTGATCCAGCTTTCTGGTCTCTTTCTAGCCATGACATCATCTCCCCAGACAATAACTTGGGTCCACCTGCATATCGGATTTCAAGCTGGGGGGGGGGGGGTCTAGTATAGCCACAGGCCCTTTGGAATATAAAATATGCCTACTAGCTATCTAAAAAACGGACCCCCCCCCCACAACTCTTCATCTGCACTACTCCAGCCTTTAGGTTCATGACTGTTCTACAATTTGTTTGGCTTTGTATGTTAACTCTTCTCTTTTTTTTTTAAACATCATTTAATACTGGTGAGTGGACAATTGTTAACAAATTAATGACAGTCAAGTATTTCTGGCCACTCTTTTTATTTTATTTATTTATTAATGAGAAAGATAGGAGGAAAGAGGGAAAGAAGCAGCCACCACTCTGGTATATGTGCTGGCGGGGACTGAACTCAGGACCTAATGCTTGAGTCCAGTGCCTTAGCCACTGCACCATCTCCTGGACCACGTTAACTCTCTTTTAAGCCACCAGTTTCCAGATGCTAGCATGATGCCAACCAGACTTCCCTGGACAGATAACCCCACCAATGGTCCTGGAGCTTCGATTCCCCAGAACCCCACACCACTAGGGAGAGAGGCAGGCTGGGAGTATGGATTGGCCTGTCAATGCCCATGTTCAGTGGGGAAGCAATTACAGAAGCTGGACCTTCCACCTTCTGCATACCTTAATGATCCTGGGTCCATACTCCCAGAGGGTTAAAGAACAGGAAAGCTACCAGGGGAGGGGATGGATATAGAGATCTGGTGGTGGGAATTGTGTGGATTTGTACCCCTCTTAACCTATGCTTTTTTGTCAATGCTCCCTTGTTATAAAAAAAAAAAAAATTCCCAAAAATGGTAGTTACAAGAACTCAAAAGTTTATCAAATTCTTTGAATAAGGTAGACAGTAAGTTACTATTTAAAAAAAAAAAAAACTTACACAGTTAACATCTAAAGAAATCTTAGTCTCAGAAAAAAAAAAGTCTCTTCAGTAACAAAAGATTTCAATTCTTTTCCTGATGTCTATAAAGATTAGATCATCTGCCCCAATTCCACTAGAACCCAAAACATTTGTCACCAGGAAACTTTTTTATACCATCACTAAAGGGGAAGTGAATTTGGAAAACAGCAGAGGAAGTTGGACATTGTTTTGCTTATCTGAGAGGAAAAAAAAAGGACACTCACAAGTAATAGTAGGGAAAGGTGTGACTTAGCAAGGAAGTGAAGACAGAACCTTAAGTGATTAAAAGTGTGTGTGTGTGATCTATACACACACATATATATACATATAGAAAGGCATATAGTCAACCCATATCTGGGACCTGGGGAGAACTACTGCAGTTTTTACAAGAGGGGGGTGAGGACATGGAACTCTGGTGATAGGAATAGTGTGGAATTATACCTCTATTATCTTTTAATTTTGTAAATCAATAATGAAATCACTAATAAAAAATAAAGATTAGATCATCATCAAACGAGATAACATTCAATCTGGAACCAGACTAAGGAAGATGAGAAGAGGATGAAATGATGTCTAAGTCAAAGAGGAGACTAACACATTAGAAAAAAAAATTTTTTTAAAGTCTTTTTTGTCCATAAATTAAAGGAGGTGGATTAAATGATCACTAACTTTCCTTTCAGTTCTAACCTTTTCCAAACATAGGCTGGGTACACTGATAAAATCTCAAGACAGTTCAGATAGTTGCAGGCATGTTGCTGGAGACTTTTTCTGGTCATTCTGGAGTTTATAAATCCATTTCAGCTCAGGTTTAAACTCTAGTCTGTCCTACTGTATAGTCTTGAGTAAATTATTTATCGCCATAACATAGATATTGTCTGACAATAGGAAAGATGCCCAGCAATTCCATGTCCCTGTGTCTGGATTATCAGTCTATTTAGGCTGCTGTAGCAAAACACACATTAGATAGTTTACCGAACAACAGAAAATCATTTTTCACTGTTCTGGAGACTGGGAAGTTCAAGGTCAAAGTAGTGGTAGCTTCAGTACCTGGTGAAGACCACTTCCTACTCATCTAATGTGTTCTCATATGAAAGAAACAAGGCGTCTTTGGGGTTAAACCACTCATTTAATCATGAGGGCCTCTATATAATCTAATCACCTCACAATATCCGCCTGCACAGTATCATATTAACGATGGGGGGGTGGGAAGGACTAGGCTTCGATATATTCTTTGGATGGGATGAGGTGGGCGGGATGCATGGTTATTCAGTTTATTTTATTTCTTTTTTTCCTCACTTTTTTAATTATTGGACAAAGACAGAGAAAATGAGAGGGAAGGATGAGATTAAAGAGAGAGACAGACACCTGCAGCCCTACTTCACCACTCATAAAGCTTTCCCCCTGCAGGTTGGGGCCAGGAGCTTGAACCTGGGTCCTCACACATTGTAATGTGAGTGCTTAACCAGGTGCACCACCACCTGGCCCCTAAATACTCAGTCTTTTACATAGGGGCAAAAGCAATAGCAGCATAGATGTTTCATAGTTACCATGTCTGTCATCGCTGCACCCCCAGCAAATCAAATATTGGGACCAGCCACTCCCGAGTAGGTAGGGACTTTTAGCCCCAGGAATTTCTCAAGTCCCTCTGTCCACGAGCACCCGTGTTTGCACTTACCTGTGGCTTGGTGGGTTCCTGGAGTGATCCTAGTCTTACCTTATTGCTGAAGTCAAATATTAACAGAAAATTTGAACAACTATCCCAACAAAAGAATATGAACATTAACTGACAAATGGTTCTTAAATCAAACAACATCCTTCAGCTACATTAAAAAAAATTCTCAAGAAGTTATAGAAGGGAAGAAAAGTATGATCTCAGTGGCAAGTCAGTTATCACAATCGAGTTATAAGTTCTAGTTCTTCGTCATCTATAAATTCTTTGTGTTTTTCTTAGTTTGGTTTATAAGTAATCTCCATCTGGAATACTCTTTACAAACGTAGATGCCTAATTTTTAATTTTAATTCATACCCATGTTTAACATGCTACCAAATTCTTGGAGAGCATTATACAATTTAAGAATCTGGTCCAATTGCTATGTGGTCAATGTCTGAAAATGTATATGCCTGAGTCCTAGAATAGTTTATAGCAAGAGTACATACAGATTCTGAATACAAGGACAATCCTTTACTAACTTACCTGCAATTCATTGTAACTAAGAAGACAGCTTCCACTGTACCAAAGCTGATGAGAAAATGTAAAATCTACAATTTATGAACTTGTCACCTATCAGGAAATATTGAGGATTGGAAAAGTGATGTATTTTGCTGTTTTCCTGTGCAAAAAAGTGCCGTACTTTTCTGACAACCCAATAGGTATGGTAAGAAAGTAACAAATTTGGAATTTTCTCTGCATATGCTAAGAGTCTAATTAACAACATTTCTTCCAGTTCTAAAATTCATCAAAAACAATACTGTTTGGGAGTCAGGCAGTAGTGCAGCGGGTTACTGCACGTGGCGCAAAGCGCAAGGACCAGCTAAGGATCCCAGTTCACTATCCGGCTCCCCACCGGCAGGGGAGTCGCTTCACAGGCAGTGAAGCAGGTCTCCAGGTGTCTATCTTTCTCTCCTTCTATTTCTTTCTGTCCTATCCAACAACGACATCAACAACAATAATAATAACTACAACAGCAAAAACAACAAGGGCAACAAAAGGAAATAAATATCAAAAATAAACTTTAAAAAAGAAAAAAACAATACTGTTTGTTATAGAAAGCAGTCAAGTAAAGTCAATTGACAAACGAACTATAGTCTTTACTCAAATTATTTTTACAAGTGTATAACCCTTAATAGGAAAAGATTGCTTTTTATTTTAACATGTGCTTGTTAAATTCATTATCAGCTGCAGGGAGAGCTCTGGGTGAATAGATTTCATTCTTTAGAAATGTGATCGCATCATCCATCTCTAGTTTCTCCAGCTCCCAATTGTTAACCTTGTTAAAGGAAGGGAGGAGAAAAAAAACAGATTGTAAAAGGATAAAATAGAAAGGTTATTTTGAAATCCTGATACTATTGAAACATGAAATCAACTGCTTTTTAAAAAGTAAATGATTGGGGTGTCAGGCGGTAGCGCAGGCGGGTTAAGCACACGTGGTGCAAAGCAAGAACTGGCTTAAGGATCCCAATTCCAGCCCCCCATCCCCCCCCCCCCCCCCCCCGCTCCCCACCTACAGGGGAGTCGCTTCACAGGTGGTAAAGCAGGTCTGTAGGTGTCTGACTTTCTCTCCCCCTCTGTCTTCCCCTCCTCTCTCCATTTCTCTCTGTCCTATCTAACAACGATGACATCAATAACAACAATAATAACTACAACAATAAAAAGCAAGGGCAACAAAAGGGAAAATAAATAAATAAATATAAAAAAATTTTAAAAAGCAAATGATTTCTTATAATTACTTTTACTTTAAAGGCTTAGCTGAAAAATATTCTAACAGCAAAAATTATAAAATCTGCAAAGGTCCTCTAAAGGCTATAACTTTTTCCTCCACAGGGAGAAAATGTTATGTCCTTTGACTGTATTTAATAGATAATATTTTAAAAAAAGGTTCAATTATAGTCTGTTAAGTGAAAGTAAAAGATTTGGATGATTACATTGCCCATATGTGCAGGACCAAATGAATACCATTCAGATAAATTCCAACATTATATAAAAATGAATTTGTAGGGAAGGTTCTTGCTGTTTACAGAGCTATCTGTAGAGACTGTTCAAGAGATTCTGGTGCTCAGAATCAAAAGAGGCATAAGACAAAAGTAAGCAATTCCCCCCTTAAAAATCTGACAGCAGCCTTACTCTCATCAACTCAAAGTAAAATACAATCATTTTAAAAAATGAAAGATTGGGCTGCTGGAAAAGCCATGTCATATTTTTTAATCTTTTTTCTATGCAAACATGCATCATAACCTTTTACACAAGTCAATATATATTTTCTCTAAAGATGCAAGTTGACCAAATATAGCATTTAAAAAATCTAGTAAATACCAATAACTAGCTGTGTAGAAACTGAACCATGCGCCAACACACACACAATGACTAAACACAGTAACTAAATAAATTATTCCAGTATCGCTTATAGTTAGTAACCAACTTATACTCAACCACAACATCCCTAGAAAAACGTTCATCAGTAATTAAAGTATACTTCATTTGCAAGTATTTCTTACCAAGATCACATGGAAACCCATTAGTTTCAAATGACGCAATTTCATAGCAAAGAATCCTTTGGGGTGAGTTGAGTTCAAGCAGTAAACAGATCTAGGAATGCACAAAATAGCCACTCTAAAAACAAAAATACACAACAGGAGACTAGTTAATATTGTAATTACCATTTACAATTCTGCTGCATTTCTATCGCTTGAGGATTTCAAAGGTGAGGTCTCCATTAGCCATAGTCTTCAGTATTCACTACTTTCTTACTTGTTATTGGCCCCTGAAGATATTCTTTTTTTTTTTTTTGCCTCCAGGGTTATCACTGGGGCTTGGTGCCAGCACTACGTACGAATCCACTGCTTCTGGAGGCTATATTAGTGGTTTTATTTAGTGGCTGTTATTTTTATTGTTGTTACAGCTGTTGTTGCTGTTGGATAGGACAGAGAGAAATTGAGAGAGGAAGAGAGAAAGATAGACACCTGCAGACCTACTTCACCACTCGCAAAGCGGACCCCCCCCCCCCCGCTGGTGGGGAGCTGGGGGCTCGAACCACGATCCTTACGCCAGTCCATGCGCTTTGCACCATGTGCACTTAACCCACTGCACTATTGCCCAGCCCCCGAAGATATTCTTAAATAGGGTTCTATACAAACAGCTATCTTTTACTTCTATCAGTTATCTTTAGGATGATTACATTCTTCTTCAGAACAAAATTTCAGATGTGGAATCACCCATTTTGAAGCTTTCCTTGTGCAGTCCCAATGTTGTAAGCTAACTGTGTATTTTCTCATAGGAAATTTTGATGTGGCTAATATCAGATTAATGCTCTTGTACATACTAACTTTCACAGAGAGATTTAAAATCTAGAATGAGGAACTTGAATGTATAAAAAAAAATCCTAAGATAAAAGCAAGACAGGAAAAAAATGTGTGTCACAGAAACATACAAGGTGAAATTTGAGTTTTAATTGTTCTGGTCCTCTGCAAATATTAAATTGGGGGGGGCAGGAACACACTTGTCTGTGGTCCTACTTACTGTCTTCTCGTATGTTCTGGCAGGCAGAGGATACAGTATGAGAGAATGGGCATACTCTACCTTTCCATGCTTTAGACTGACAGCTACTATGTCTCAGAAAGAGAAAGATGATCTTTGAACAGGGTCAGAGGGAAAAAAAACATTTATCTGAGACTGCTCTCAAATATGTAACACTGGCAATTAAATGACCATAGGCAAAGAGAGCCAATGAATTTTGAAAATAAAGGACTATATATGCCAATATATATATATATATATATATAAAGATAGCCTATATATATATATATATATATATATATATATATATATATATATAGATAGCCAATGAATTTTGAAAATAAAGGACTATATATGCCAATGGAGAGAGATGGACAAATAAAAGTTTGCCTCCTCACATGTTCTTTTCTTTACCTCTCTACCATACTGTTGTGTATGTCCTCCAAAGCAGTGAGCACATAAGGGAATGAACTTCCTTCCTTAAAGGGTTCACTGTCTAATTACAGTGCCTGTGCTTAGGCTCTAAGTAGGGACAGACTAATGGGTGAGAAGTTTCAGTGCATTACAAGGTCCATGCAGGTAGATCTTAGTATTACTGCTATTTAACAAAAAGTCTTTGGGACTCTAAGACTTATGATATAAACTCAGATGACTCAGCAAATGAGCATATAAAAGCTACCTTTGAGTATCTGCAGAAGTAGCCACATCTAAGTCAGAAACTGGAAGCACTCGATTCGTGTTCGTATCCATTCTAATTTCAAAATCTAAAAGAAAGTGATTTTTATTAATCCTTCAAATAATGTTCAGTGAATTCAGTTCAAAATGAGCAATAATAATTAATACCAATAATATGACAACAGTAATGGCAACAGTTCAGACTATACTAAGCTCACCATGTACTTGACATGTGCTAGTCTGGGTTTCCCCTGTACCATTTCATTTATTTGTCACAGGAAATGTTTGAAGTAAATACCTAGAAAAGAAAAAGATTGGGACCTTGGTCTTGCCTGGGCCACCAGGTTCCAGATGCTACCATGATGGCAACTGGACTTCCCTGGGCAGATGACCCTACCAATATGTCCTGGACCTCTGCTTCCCCAGAGCCTTGCCCTACTAGGGAAAGGGAGAGACAGGCGGGAAGTATGGATAGACCTGCCAATGCCCATGGTCAGTGGAAATCTCAGGACTCCCCGGCTAGGGGGAATTTTTCGATGAGGTTCAGTAGAGTGGTGTGCAGTTGCTGAACCTCAGCAATAGCCCTGGTGGCAAAAAAAAAGACATATTTATTTATGACAAAGACAGGAGAAAGTGAGCTAGACTAAATCAAAGCCTCACTCTGGCACATGAAATGACAGGTGTTGGTATGCTTCTAAAAACTTCCCTTCTGTTTCATTAGTTTAATCCCCCCTGCTTAACACTATTCTATTTACATAACACTGCATTCTATTTATATAACCTCTGTTAACAAGCACCACACTCCCTCCAGGGCATTAGTGGTTTAATGGTAAAATTCTCACCTGCTCCGCCCCCTCTCCTTGTCACACCCTGATCCTCTCCTTGTCACACCCTGATATTCACCAGTCACTTTTCTCTCCACCCTTTCTATGTCACATCCTGTTCACGCCCTACTTGGGAAGTATATATAAAGACAACATTGTTCGTTTTAGTAGAGTTTAGCTTAGCTTGGTATAGATTGCGCTGCGTCCTGCATGAATAAAGAGATACTGCCTACAACTCAACCATGAGTCCCTGGTCGTCTGTTCACCACCGGGAAGCTAGCCCGGCCTGCTGGAGCTCCCGAACAAAAACAACAGACAGGGACTGAATTCAAAACCTTAAAGTGTTTGAAAGTCCAACACTTTATCCACTGTGCCACTTCTAGGGCTGCTAAGAAAAGTACTTTTATTACTGTCATTTTACAGATTAAAAAAAAAAAAATTAAGAAGAGGTCGGTAAGTGTCTAAATAAAGAGAGTGAGCATGCAAGGCGAGGCAGTAAAGCTCCAGAGTCTAAGTTATGCTACATGAAATTGCTACACAAAACTTCTGATCTTTTGTCAGAAAATGAAAAATGTATAAAATAAAGGGAAATTATATAAAGTTTCCATACCTACTTGATAATTATGTGGCAGCCACATGTGTTTTAAGAAGTAGCCATCCCCCAGAAGGATACTTAACACCTGCTCAGCCTTCTTATTGGAGGGTAATGGTGTGGAGGGCAGCTGGGGCAGCACAAACTCTACAGCCTTATAATGAGGGATATCAAGTTTTAGACAACGATCCAAAATATCAAGTTTGTTAGCATTCCTCTCCGTGTCACCTGAAACAGAGAAAGAATATTGTCAAGGGAAAAGAATGCTAGTCCCACCTTTAAGAAGTTGTTACTTTATCTGTATTTATTTTTTAAATTTTTATATTTATTTTCCCTTTTGTTGCCCTTGTTCTTTTATTGTTGTTGTAGTTTTTACTGCTGTTGTTATTGATGTTGTTGTTAGATAGGTCAGAGAGAAATGGAGAGAGGAGGGGAAGACAGAGAGGGGGAGAGAAAGATAGACACCTGCAGACCTGCTTCACCACTTGTGAAGCGACTCCCCTGCAGGTGGGGAGCCAGGGGCTCAAACCAGGATCCTTATACCAGTCCTTGTGCTTCGTGCCACCTGCGCTTAACACGCCGAGCTACTGCCTGACTCCCTTTATCTGTATTTATAAGTGTCTGATTATCAGAAAGAATCTGTTGCTCCTCTAAGCAGAATTTGAACTGGAGTTGGTGTATTGCACCAAAGTAAAAATCTCCAGGGTAGGGGTTGGGGGGAGGGTTCAGATCCTGGAACATGATGGCAGAGGAGGACCTAGACAGGTTTGAATTGTTATGTGGTAAACTGGGAAATGTTATGTATGCACAAACTTCTATATTTTACTGTCAACTATAAACCACTAATCCCCCAATAATTAAAAAAAAAAGAACCTGTTTTTCCCTTATCTCCAGTGTTTAGATCAACACCCTAGATAGAATATTAAAGGTTTAAAATGTCTATCAATTTGGGAGCTACTCTCTTTCCTGATCCAGTTTTCCAGTCCTTTTTCTAGCCATGACATCGTCTCCCCAGACAATAACTTGGGTCTACCTGCATATCAGATGTCAGGCTTAGAAAAAAGAGAAGAAGAAAAAAAAACAAAAACAAACACTAGTATAGCCATGGGCCCTTTGGAATATAACTATAATAGGCCTACTAACTATCTACAAAACGGAGACACCTAAATCTTCATCTGCCCTAATCCAGCCTTTAGGTTCATGATTAGTCAACAACCTGTTTGGTTTTATATGTTAACTTTTTTTTAGCCACCAGGTTCCATATGCTACCATGATGCCAACTAGACTTCCCTGGGCAGATGACCCCACCAATATGTCCTGGAGTCCTGCTTCCCCAGACCCCGCCTCACCAGGGAAAGAGAGAGACAGGCTGGAAGTATAGATTGACCTGCCAATGCCCACGTTCAGCAGAGAAGCAATTACAGAAGCCAGACCTTCCACCTTCTGCACCCCATAATGGCAATGGGTCCATATTCCCAGAGGGATAAAGAATAGAGAAGCTATCAGGAAGGGGATGGGATACAGAGCCCTGGTGGTGGGAACTGTGTGGAGTTGTACCCCTTTTATCCTATGGTTTTTTGTCAGTGTTTCCTTTTTATAAATAAAACTTTTAAATATATATATATATATATATAGGTTAGAAAACACCCAGGGATGTTAAAAACACAATATGATGAATTAAAGGCAAAGTTAGGATGAGAATTCAATCCTAGATTGAAGGCAGCTTCAAATAGATTACTGTGTGTGCTCTTCTGTGAAAATTTTGTGTATCTGGTCTGTTAATGCTTTATTCGAGTTTTTTGTTGTTGTTGTTGTTATATTTGTTTTTGTTTTTCCTTTCTCTGTTCTACTCTCTATTTTCGGTACCCTTTACTATGGAAATGCTGGTTTATAAAACTGTTGTTGTCACAAGTGTATAGTTTCCTATCTCTTCACACAGTTGGCTGTGTGACAACACCCTCCATGATTTTCATTTCCCTTCACAGTGGGACACTGGGTCAACTCCCTTCCACTCCCCTTTGATCTCCCTCCCTCTGAAACCCTTGAGTCTTTTGTAGTAAGTCATAGCTAATTAAAGCTTTCCTTTTGTTTTTTAAGTCCCAACTATGAATAAGGTCATCTAGTAGTAGATATGCTCCTCCTGTCTTATTTCATGTGCTTTTATCTGTTTAATATGAAAGAGCAGAAGTCAACAATTAACTTGCTTTCAGAGTAAACTCACTGCTTTCTCAACTACTTGTGTAACAAATTATACCCTTGCTATGAGCAATGTGTAACAAAAAGTGTCTATGTACAAAAATTGACTTTGTGTGGTTTTAATGTGACAGGTAAGCATTAGGGAGCGTATTTAGCTCTGATTAAGGCATAAAGAATTTGGGCCAAAGAAATGGTTCAGTGATAGAGTTCCGTACTCGCATGCCAAAGGCAGGTTCTATTCCTGCCACCACACAAATCATAGTTGAGTAGTGCTTTGATTAAACAGAACAGTCACAAATATTTAGAAAATAACAAAAAAGAAAAAAGCCAATGCCTGCGCATCTAGTATCTGAATAGGTACAGAAAATATAAATCAAAAAATAACTCCTGACTTTTATATGTAGCATCTGTCATCAAAGTAAACTCTGTAGGTTTGCTGACTTTTGACTTTACCATTATCCATCCTTTCCTCAGCAGTAGTATCTACTCTGAACCTTTCCATTAGCAATAATACAGTTGAACTGCCATTCAAGGGCTTGGGAGATGGCACACATGCCGCTGATTTGCATGCCCGAGGCTCCAGAGGTCTCCAGCTTAACCCCCAGCACCATCTGCCACAGTTGAGCAGTGTCTGGCCTCTCTATTGGGAAAATGAATAAATACAAGTGTCCCTATTTAAAATCACAAGACAGTTTCCGATACTGCCTTACCAGCCACCATTGTATACCAATAACTACCTGACGTCAGCAGCTCCTGGATGACGTCCTGTTTGAGTAGCTGATTCATAGGAGCCAGAGGAAAATGGTTCATTAAGCAAAGTGAGCACACAGCATTCAGCAGATTCTCAGAAGAGATGTGGAAAAGGTAACCAGTTAGAGCACTAGTCAGCACTTTGAGGAACCTAGAAAGGGAAAAAGAAAAGTCAATTTTCAAATACAAACAGAGACAATGAGGTGTCATAGTGACCAACAGCTTTATTCAAACCTCATCTTTCAGGTCAGGAAGCTATTTCAGACGAAAGCATATATTCAAGATTAGCAATTGCCATATGTCTTTCACAGGGTAAATGTTTTATAGGCTTTAACTCATTTAATTCCTATTAAAACACTCTGGTGTAGGTATTATTATCTTCTTTATTATACTGATAAACAGACAGGCTGAAAGTGGATGAGCAACTTGTCCAAGAACACACAAGCCATGAAACAGCAGAGATAACATCAGAGCACAAACTGTCAGGTTCCAGAGCCTTTTACCACTGTTAGATTTTTATAACAAATATATCTATAAGGTCTAGAATGCTACTGCAGTTTCATGAACAACTATAATACTGTCATTATCAATACCCTGTTAAAAAACTAACAAAAAAACTAGCAAGCCTCATTCTACAAAGCAGAGCTAATGTCATACAGTACAACAAAGAAGCAACACAGATCAAAATTAGATGAGGTCACTTATTCAAAGTGACAGTGCTAATCGATGGAGCAGAAACCCTCTAAACTCAGCTCAGCCTGAACCTTATACATAAGCTACTTATCATTATTGCTATTTAAAAAATGAATGCAAGGCCAGGTGGCGGCATACCTGGTTGAGTGCACGTTACAATGCCCAATGGCTAGGGTTCAAACCCCCAATCCCCACTTGCAGGGGGAAAGTTTTGCAAGTGGTGAACCAGAGCCAGACTCAGAAGAAAAGCAAGGCAGGTAGAGCATAAGAAGGCTGAATTGGGAGATGCTTCTCAGTCTTTATTAAATGACTATTTTGTGCCAGGTCCTGTTCTGTTTTCTGAATAGTAGTAACTTAGGTCTGGCTGTAGAAAGTTTTCCACTTGAGGAAGAGAAAGAAAGACACATTGACAAACAATTTGATGCTATGCCTTAAGGTTTCACTTTGGCCGAAATTTGTTTAAGACATGACAATACAGAGACTCTTTTTTAGGTTTTATTTATTTATTTATTCCCTTTTGTTGCCCTTGTTGTTCTTTTTATTGTTGTAGCTATTACTGTTGTTGTTGTTGGATAGGACAGAGAGAAATGGAGACAGGAGGGGAAGACAGAGAGGGGGAGAGAAAGACACCTGCAGACCTGCTTCACCACTTGTGAAGCGACTCCCCTGCAGGTGGGGAGCCAGGGGCTTGAACCAGGATCCTTATGCCAGTCCTTGAACTTTGCGCCATCTGCACTTAACCCACTGTGTTACCTCCCGACTCCCAATACAGAGACTCTGAAGAAAGTATGAAGGGGCGCAAAGCGCAAAGAGTATGGATCCTGGTTCAAGTCCCCAGCTCCCCACCTGTAGGAGTCACTTCACAGGCAGTGAAACAGGTCTGCAGGTGTCTTTCTCTCCCCTTCTTTGTCTTCCCCTCCTCTCTCCATTTCTCTCTGTCCTCTCCTCCTATCCAATATTGACACCAATAACAACAATAATAGCTACAACAATAAAACAATAAGGGCAACAAAAGGGAATAAATAAATATAAAAAAATTTAAAAAGAAAGTATGAAGGGAAGCACAGGAAATGCAGTTTGAAATTAATCTTTCAGGACAACGAAGAGGTCAGTAGACAGTTGCTTTTGAGTTGGCTCAGCATGACTACTTTTATTTATTTATTTTTGTTGCCTTTTTTGGTTTTTTATTGTTGTAGTTGTTATTGATGTCGTCGTCGTCGTTAGATAGGACAGAGAGAAGTGGAGAGAGGAGGGGAAGACAGAGGAGGGGAGGGAAAGATAAGACACCTGCAGACCTGCTTCACTGCCTATGAAGCAACTCTCCTGCAGGTGGGGAGCTGGGGGTCCGAACCAGGATCCTTTGTGCTTTGCGCTATGTGCGCTTAACCCGCTGCACTACCGCCCGACTCCCGAGCATGACTACTTTTGTAATGAACTACTTCAAAGGGATAGGGACATGACCCATACTTAATAATTTCTCTTTTGGAAATATGAACCTATCAGGGGAAAACACAGGGAAAAAAGTTGCTAGAGTCAAATTACTTGGTGGTAAAGTGATAATTGGTTAATCTTGCCTCACAACTCTGAACAGTTTTGGGTTACTCTTAAAGGCCTTTGTAATCTATATGTTCTTTTCTTCTTATTATTATTAGTGATTTAATAATGATCAACAAGGTTGTGGGATAAGACGGGTACAACTCCATACAATTCCCAGCACCAGAGTTCTTTGGTCCATACTCCCAGAGGGCTAAAGCATAGGGAAACTTCCAATGGAGAGGATGGGTTTCAAATTAGTAAGCTGATTGGATTTCAACACTGGGCTTAAATTGTTAATGCATTTCTAATAATAATCTTTTTCCTTTTTTGAAATATTAAATCACCTTGAATCTTAGACCAGGGAGAGCAGAAGTAACTGGTCTTGTCAGTATATAAGATACAGCTATTTGTAAACAGCATTAAATGACATAAGTCATGGTTAAGGTTTGTGTGGAACCTCTGGGGCTTTGCTGGTCTTCCTTCATGCTTCTTTTGATCCACACCATTTGATACTGCATCTGCTGAGCTTGACCAGATCAATGCAACCAGTGCCACCTCGACATGTTTCACTTAGGACTGTGTCCAGAGATGCTGGGCCTGGGATGTCAACCCTCCAGCTCCAATACTCAGATAAGATCTTTCCTAGCTCATAGGACCCCTTAGTTACATTTCAGGTGGTGCACTTCCTAACAAAAGTTACAGAACCTAGATATAGACCAGGGCCCATGAGATAGGGCACATATGAACATGTATCCATAAGTTAGGGGAAAATATATACCTTAAAGTAAAAGCACAGCATACCATAGTCAATAGTGACTCAGTAAGTGCAGCAAGCAAACAGAAAGACTTAAAAAGGACACCATAAAGTACCTAATCAAATATTTTCTACTTAGATCTAGATATCCTCCTTACCTACTTCCTATTTCACTTCCCTCAGTCACTCTAAGCCTAGCCCTATCAGGTAAAGTAAGGAGCCATATGCTCTTAATAAAAAAAATTAAAAAAAAAAAAGGCTGGCCTTATTCAAGGAGTCTTGGGGTTCCCACACAGACATGATGGACCTAGAACTCTACGAGATCCCTCTCACCACTGTCACTGGTCATCTCCATTAGGAACAAAATAATGGGCCCCTTTGTGGGTCCCTATTGGACCCTGCTCTCAATGTGGATCAAAAATGGGAGGGAATATTCTGCTCTCTGAAGGAAGATCAAACAACATATTCTACCTACTACCCAAGGAAGATGGATCCTGAAATTAGTGAAGCCTGGAATGTTCCTAGCCCTGACCACAAAATGTGAGCTCAGACCTACAGGGATGCAGAGGTTACATAGGCTCCTGTGCTGAAAATGGGCCCCAGATCAAATCAACTTGATTTACAGTTAATAATACTTATATACTTTTCCCATATTGGGGAGCTACTCTCTTCCCTGATCCAGCTTTCTAGTCCTTTTTCCAACTATGACACTATCTCTCCAGACAATAACTTAGGTCACCTGTATGTTAGATATCAAGCTTAGGCAAAATTTAGTAGGGTCATGAGGCCCCTTGGAATATACCTAAAATAGACCTGGCTAGCTTTTTCCAAAATGGAGACCTCCAAATCTTCATCTGCAATATTGCTTTATGTTCATGATTAGTCAACAATTTGTTCTGCCTTATATCTTAACTCTTTTTCAGCCACCAGATTCCAGACACTATCATGATACCTACTGGACTTCCCTGGACAGATGACCCCACCAATGTGTCCTGGAGCTCCGATTCCCCAGACCCCTGCCCCACTAAGGAAAGAGAGAGAAAGAAACTGGGAGTATGGATGGACCTGCCAACGCCCATGTTCAGTGGGGAAGCAATTATAGAAGCCAGACCTCCTACCTTCTGCACTCCATAATGACCTTGGGTTCATACTCCCAGAGGGTTAGAGAATAGGGAAGCTATCAAGGGAGGGGATGGGATACTGAGTTCTGGTGGTGGAACTGTGTGAAATTATACCTCTCTTATCCTATGGTCTTGTCAATAATTCCACTTTATAAATAAGAAAAGAAAAAAGAAAGAGAACACCCTAGCGATAACCCTGGAAGCAAGTAATAATACTTTTTTAAAATCTACTTATAACAGTATACACAGCACAAGTTAATTCTCATAAAAATCCAATTCAATTAGAAACAATTCTATGTATCTTCAACCTAATAGATGGAAGACTTGTGATACAGATAAGCAACTAGCCAAACATTAGTAGCTAATGAGTGGAGAGCTGGGATTTAAATCTAAGACTCTCCAGTCTGATTTCAATCACTCATCTGTGAAATAACAGTTCATATATTATTTCATGTTTTTAATAAACTTAACTGATCAAGAGAAGATGTTCTAGGGGAAAGCAGAAGTATAAAGGAGTCTGGCACATCTGAGGAACTGCTGTAGTTAGTAGAAACGCCAGATTGTGGTAAGAAACAAAATGAATCTAAAGTGGTAGTTTGGGGTCGAAGAAATAGTTAAGGTCAGAAGTGCCTAAGAACTCAGGGAATAAACTGGAAGAGAAGAATCTGAAACAGAATCTCCTATGCTAAACTAAGGGGAAAAAAAAAAACAGATATAAAGATGAATGACCACACGTGGCACAAAGCGCAGGGACTGGCGTAAGGATCCCAGTTCGAGCCCCCGGCTCCCCACCTGCAGGGGAGTCGCTTCACGGGCGGTGAAGCAGGTCTGCACGTGTCTATCTTTTTCTCCCCCTCTCTCTCTCTTTCTTCCCCTCCTCTCTCCATTTCTCTCTGTCCTATCCAACAACAAAAGCAACGTCAATAATGGCAATAATAACTGCAACGAGGCTGCAACAACTAGGGCAACAAAAAGGGGGGAAAATGGCCTCCAGGAGCGGTGGATTCATGGTGCAGGCACCGAGCCCAGCAATAACCCTGGAGGGAAAAAAAAAAAAAAAAAAGATGAATGACAACAACAAAAAGCAAGATCAAAGAACAGCAAAATTAAAGCAAGTTAAATTCTTTTTAATTCTTCATAAATAAGAAAACTATACTTCTCCAAATAGATGATGGCAGCTGTGGAAGCATTCACTTGTGGTAATTTATAGAATTCAGGGTGGCTTGTGATTAAACACACACACATACACACACACTGCACGCAATTAAAAAAAAAAAAAAGAACAAGTACGTACTCTTGGGTATGGCAACTGTTGACATGATTGAGAGAAGAGCATATGTGAAGAATACAGGTGATATTTTTCATGCTAAGGATGTCAGGTTCATCTATTATTTTCTTCATAAAGGTGTCCAATAAGTGAACGGGTCGAAAACCGAGATTTTCAAAGACAATGAGGAGAAAAATTACCTAGAAGAGAAGGGAAAATAAATAATCCTGTAAGCCTACATTCACTCAATAAAATGATACTGAAGTTGGGGGGGGGGATAGCACAATAAAAGAGAGTTAACATAATACTTTATAAAAATTATCATATGCTCAGAAGCCAGACCTTCCACCTTCTGCATCCCACAATGACCTTCGACCATACTCCCAGAGGGTTAAAGAACAGGAAAGCTATAAGGGGAGGGGATGGGATACAGGAGTTCTGGTGGTGGGAATTCTGTGGAGTTGTACCCCTCTAAACCTATGCTTTTGTCAATGTTTCCTTTTTATAAATAAATAAATAATCATATGCTGTAATAAGTTTGCCCTCAAAATAATTTAAGCGTTATAATCTGATAGAGAATATTCTCTTAGAAAAGAACAACCATTTTTTCCTCATAAATCCTGCTAATTTTTGAATTAGGAAATCTAGCCAGCAAGCGACTTCTTTTTTTAAGTTAAGAACCAGAGCGTACAATAGTTTCCATACATCTATTCCAGACCTGCTTCACTGCTTGTGAAGCGGCCCCCCAAAAAAAGCACACACACAGGTGGGGAGTCAGAGGCTTGAACCAGGATCCTTATGCTTCGTACTATGTGTGTTTAACCCAGTGCACTACTGCCGGACCCCCATGGAAGTTATTTTGCATAATCACTATGCTATCTCTCCAGGCCCTCAGATGATCTCTCACTCCTTTCCTGATTCTTCCTACAGTTGCTATTTCTCTTTCCAAAGAGACTTTCTATACACTTTCTATAGCACACTCTAAATTCTCCCTAACCTTTAACATAGGTTAAGCCTGGAGATTAGCACAATTACTACAACTTACTACCCAAAAAATAAATAAATAAAATAAACAGCTGCTTCACTTGAATGTTTATACTATTAAGACAGCCTATGAATTTAAAAGGTCTGACATTGAAGGAAACAAGCATATTCTTATTAGTAGAAAATAGATTCAATCATTGGCTAATGAATTTTATTCTTCAAAAGGTATAGAATTGTCACATCACCATCTTTATTAATCTAAATATAACAACAAAAAAAGTAAAACAAATATTTCTGATTCTTCAAAGTACCCTAACCTTTTTAAAGAACAAATTGTAAATGCAAAATTTTTTTCTCAGACCACAAGACAGTCAGATAATGACAGTATATTAACAAGTAACCCACAGATGGATATAATAAAGAGGTTATAGATTAATTGTCATACAAATAGACTTTCATTCCAGAAGCACCAAGGCCCTAGGTTCAATTCCCTGTACTATCATAAGCCAAAGTTGAGCAATGCACCAAAAAAAAAAAGAAGAAATAGTTAGATAGCAAAGAAGATAAGAGAGGGAAGAAAAGAAGAGAAAATAAAAGTAAAGGAAAGAAAAGAAATAGGAAGGAGGACAGAAGAAAAGCCAATTTAACAGTGGAGTATTTTGGCATCTTGACTGCTATAAAGCTAATAGGGACACTCAAGCTTCAAATTAACTAGCATGTGTTATCAATGAGTATACGTTTCTAAAGCTTACTTTAAACTGTCTGCACACTTACTTGCTTCAATTTCCAGACATCAAATGTTACAGTTATATAATCTGCTATTGCTCTGAAAAGATCTGAATTATAGTACCGGAGATCTCTGCAAGACTGCATTATATTTATCAACACTTTCAAAGGACAGCCATGGATAGTACCTTTAGGAAGAAGTTAAAACAAAAAATTATCAAATGACTTTAAGTGTATGATCAAATATACCTAAACTCAATACTTTTGTTTCTTTAAAAAAACAAGAGCACTGGGGGTCAGAAGGTGGCACACCATGCTAAGCACATACATCACCATGCCCAGGGACTGAGGTTCAAGTCCCAGGGCAGAAGCAATGCTGCAGGTGTCTCTCTCCTTCTCTATCTTTCCTCCCCCCTCAATCTTTCTGTCTCAATCCAAAACAAAGAAAGAAAAAAGAAGTTAAGGTAAAAGAAACCACCAAAAAAAAAAAAAAAAAAAAGATAGCAAAAACAAAACAAACAAAAAGAAACACCTACAGGTCCTAAGAAACAAGGACAGCAAGGGAAAACACCCAATGAAACTTGAATTGGGCGCATTATATTGTCCAAATCAAGAGACTCTGGAGGAAAGAGATAGAAAACAGAGAGGGAAAGGGAAGATGATGAGGGAAAAAAAAGAGAGACACCTGCAGCATTACTTCACCACTTGTGCTGTGATCCCCTGGCAGGTAGGGCCCAAGGGGCTTGAACTCGGGTACTTGTGAATAATAATGCATGCACTTTACCAGATGTACCACTGCCTGGCCCCCAAGGAGATTGGTTCTACAGCTATATCAACTGCAATTTGATCTTCCCTATTAGTTTTTTTTTTTTTAAATAATGAGACCCTCAAGTTTGTTTTGATTTGGTTTCATCTGATTTTATGCAAAAATTGAACTTGAAAATTTTTACATAGTCAAAAAAAAAAAAAAAACCTTATGGTAAAAAAAGAGCTTAGATTTAACCATATCAGCAGGTATTTTTCACATAACAATAAAGTTTTTAAGAGGAAAAAAAACATAGGACAGTATTTCAGATGTTATAAGTCATGAAAGAAAAATTCCTCTTACCTATGACCTTTTTACTGCATTCATTCAGAAGTGGAATAGAACGGTAATTCATGGCAGCTAGTACCTCAAACATACGCTGGCTATTCAAGACAGAAAATCTGTCTAATTCCCTCAAGGCTTTCATCTAAAGAAAAACAAACTTAAATATAATTTATGGTCTGTGGAAAAACAAAATATTTTATATTATTATTATTATGCCTTCAGGGTTATTGCTGAGGCTCGGTGCCTGCCCTACGAGTCCACTGTTCCTAGAGGCCATTTTTCCCATTTGTTTTTGTTGTTGTCATTATTATTATTGCTGTTGTTGTTGGATAGGACAGAGAGAAATCGAGAGAGGAGGGGAGACAGGGAGGGGGAGAGAAAGACAGACACCTGCAGACCTATTTCACTGCCTGTGAAGAGACTCCTCTGCAGGTGGGGAGCTGGGGGCTTGAACCAGGGTCCTTACAGCAGTCCTGCACTTCACGCCACTGCGCTTAACCCACTGCACTACCACCCGACCCCCAATATTTTAAAGAAATAAAAGACAAGGAGCTGGGGAAACAGCATAATAGTTCTAGAGAAGATTTTCATGCCTGAGGCTCTGAGGTCCCCAGTTCAGTTCCCAGAACCACCATAAGCCAGAGCTGAGCAGTGTATTTCTGCATCTCTTTCATGAAAACAAATAAAATGTAAAAGGAAAAAAAGAGCAGGAAGAAAATGGCTCAGACAAAAAGATATATAAATGGGACCGGGTGGTGGCGCATCTGGTTGAATGCACATGTTACAGTGCTCAAGGACCCAGGTTCGAGCCCCTGGTCCCCACCTACAGAGGGAAAGCTTGGCAAGTGGTAAGCAGGGCTGCAGGTGTCTTTCTCTCTCCTTCTCTTATCTCCCCTACCCTCTCGATTTCTGGCTGTCTCTATCCAATAAATAAAGGTAATAAAAAAAAAAGATATATAAATGACCATATATAAAAGTGTCTACAGATAGCTACTAGATAGCTAGGTAGATAACCAAATACAAATCTATTCCTAATATTTCACTTTAGCAAAGCAATCCTAACGATACAATAACTGGTTTTCAGAAGTGGTAACAGCTTGCAGAAACTCTTTTTTTTCTTTTTTTCCTCATCTCAGGAACTATAGTAAAGTGAGGTGTTGTTTACCTCTAATTTCCTCTTAAGAGAAGTGGGTGCATCTTTTCCAATACATCTCATCAGAGTTTGTAATGTAAAGATTTCTTCTATATTCCAAAGTTGCTGGTCAACGAGGATCCTGCCATCAAACACAACAACTACTACAGTCTTAAAATCTTAAAACCAGAAGAGAAAACTCAAAAGTCATTTGGGCCAGCTCCTACCTCTTTTTTTAAATTTTATTTTTATTTATTTATTTATTTTGCCAGCTCCTACTTCTAGGCAAAGAAGACGAATCCCATAAATAGGAGCTATGTGCCCAAGAGATTGTAATAGTGAAAGATCCAGGGCCAGCCTAACACCAGTCTCTCTCACATTCTTCTGCTGTGTCCTTATTATTTATCTGAAAAAATCACATTAACAGATGACAGTAAGGTATCCCAATGCATAGTCAATGGAAAAAAAAATTAAATGTTCTTACTGACCTATGCCATTAGATCAGCTCATTGATTTTACAGCTCATCAACTGAAAACTCCTTTTCAAACCAGATTAGTGTCAGATGTCTACCCAGTGCCCAAATACCCACGGTGAAGTAAATGCATATCAATTCTCCACCAGCTCACACCAAAGTGAGCTGTATGTACATCAAAGCTACCTATCTTCTTTTTTATTTAAAATTTTTTATTTATAAAAAGGAAACACTGACAAAACCATAGGACAAGAGGGGTATAACTCCACACAATTCCCACCACCAGATCTCAGTATCCCATCCCCTCCCCTGATAGCTTTCCTATTCTTTAACCCTCTGGGAGTATGGACCCAAGGTCATTGTGGGAGGCAGAAGGTGGAAGGTCTGGCTTCTGTAATTGCTTCCCCGCTGAACGTGGGCCTATACTCTTCTTTTATGCTGAGTGCCAAATGCTTATTATTTCATGCTTTACCTGAGCCAGAATTAGGTTTTCAAATTTAATCTGATATTAGTGACAATGACTATTGATGAAAATGTCAAAGCCCACCCCCGACTCCCACAAAAACAGTTCAGCTTTCATCTTGGTTTTAGATTCAAGATAAAAGTAGAAGAGAGAATCCTACATGAAGAGTAAGAGATCTCACCGCAACCCTGCCTGAAGAGCATCCACGTTCTTGCACGGCTCCATGGCCTCTAGAGTGGCTGACAGAATTGCAAGGCCTTTCCCATCACACTCATTGATACGTTCCTATAAAAATGTAAACAAATTTACAAGAGATGCTACAGATGAGCTCATTGCAGACATCTCACCCAAGAAAAAACAAGAGTTGTTATTTTCAATGAAATGGTTATATCAAAGTAGCATGTCAGCCTATAGTAAACTGCATCATTAGAAAACAGATACCAGGTATAAGTGAAGTCTGCAAGTCACTGATAAACACCCTTGTAGGTAACACCTTTATAGGTATGTTTTGGTTTTTTTTGTTGGTTTGTTTTACATTCATCGCTATCACTGAAAAATTCACTCAATATTTACTAATTACAGCTCCATGATTCTGAAGTAACTTTTATCAGACATTATTCCCAACTCTTCTAAAAATCCAATCATCATGAAGACAAGCATAGCAATGTAAGAGCTATTGTGACATATAAGGAAAACTCCCACCCTTCAAGAACCTCAGATAGATATGCCATCATGATTTCTTTGACTACTTCTGAATATCAAACTGTAACTTCATCATGAAACTTCTGATTTATAACTGCCTTGGCAATTTACATCCACTGCCTGTCTCAGGAGGTTAGAGTAATAATTTAAAATCCAGGAATGGCAGTGGGCATTAATTTGGAAAGTAAGTATCAGCACAGCTTACCTAGTGCTTAAGTACAGCTTCTACACCTCACAAAAGTAGTTGTGATTATATCTGAAGAATCCTGGGCTGAAGAAATAGGCTCCTTGGCTCAAATTGGGTAACAAAAAAGAACCAGATAATGACAAGAAATTAACAAGGCAGGGGAGGAGGCGGGGAACCTCAAACATAGGAGCTTCCAAAATCATTTAAAACATTCCCCACTGGCATCTGCTATGCAGTGACCATTTGATTGTGTATTTGAAGTGCAAATAAAACGATGACAGACTGTCTCTACATCACAGCTAGTCACTGAGAAACAATCATACATATACTTATTCTGACTGCAAATATGCAGGGCTCATGTCTCACCAATGCAGATTTGATATCAAAGTAAAACAACTGTTCAAAATCTAGTTGGAGGGAGTCGGGCTGTAGCGCAGCGGGTTAAGCGCAGGCGGCGCAAAGCACAAGGACCGGCATAAGGATCCCGGTTCCAACCCCTGGCTCCCCACCTGCAGGGGAGTCGCTTCACAGGCGGTGAAGCAGGTCTGCAGGTGTCTGTCTTTCTCTCCCCCTTTCTGTCTTCCCCTCCTCTCTCCATTTCTCTCTGTCCCATCCACCAACGACGACAACAATAATAAATACAATAATAAAGCAACAAGGGCAATGAAAGGGAATAAATAAATAAACATTAAAAAAAAAAATCTAGTTGGAGGGCGGAGGAGATAGTATAAGGGGGGAGGGGGGAGATAGCCTCATGGTTATGCAAAAAGATTCATGCCTGAGGCTTCAAAGTCCCAGCACTGACATAAACCAGAGCTAACTGGATGAAAAAAAAAGTTAAAAATAGATTAAAAAAAAAAACAATGGGGCCAGGTGGTGGGGCACCTGCTTGAACACATATTCCAATGGACAAGGACCAGGGTTCAATCCCCAGCCCTTACCCACAGGCTTACTAGTGTGGAAGTAGTGCTGCAGGTATCTATCTTTCTCACTCTATGTTCCCCTCCCTTTAGACTTCTATCTGTTCCCAAATTAATAAAATATTTAAAGTAAAAGCATCGCTGACCAGGTAAAACAATCAACTACATTCACTTCTAAATAATTCTTTAAGGAGCAGGCTATTAAACAGACATGGACATTCTACGGTTCAACACATGGACATAAAAAAAGGAAAATTTTTCTTGGTTGAAACATGAAAAGTACAGTCATGTAAAAAAAATTAAAAGTTAAGAGTTCTCATTTATCTATGAAGCCTGAGTCCTACACAACAGACTATCTGTCAAATTATCCTCAGCAAATTCCTGTCTTCTAAAAATTATTTAATTACAATCTGGGGTTTTCACTTAGGATAAATGGTTATTTCAAGTAGCTATCCTCACATCTGGGGTTACTATGGGGACACTGAGCAGAACACTGACCACCACCACCACCCCTAAAAATGACTCCACCCAGTTTCAGCCTCCGTCCAATTTTATCCTACTTTCAATTCACTTCCCACCGTGCTTTTGACCCTGGCCTTAAAATACTTTTAAACAGGGCCAAGTGGTGGCGCATCTGGTTGAGCACATGTTACAATGCACAAGAACACAGGTTTGAGCATCTGGTCCCCACCTGTAGGAGGAAAGCTTCATGAATGGTGAAGCAGTGCTGCAGGTGTCTCTGACTTTCCCTCTCTATCACTCCCTTCCCTCTCGATTTCTGGCTGTCTCTATCCAATAAATAAAGATGATAAAAAAAAAATTAAATTACTTTTAAACAATCACTATGCCAATAGAATAAATTCAATCTCCTCAGCCAGGCATAAAAGGATCTTTAGAATAGACCCGTGTCCCAGTTTTTTGTCTTACCACTATACTCCTGACCATTCTTCTTTGACTACCAGATACACAATATCCTCTTGACTTCCTCCAGCAACCTCATTGATGCATTTCAGTTACACGGAACTTCTACCTGCCCCAGATGTGCCAGACTACTCAGTAGTGGTGGATATATAATGTTCTTGGCTTGAAACACCACACCTTAACAAACTGCCAGTCATTCCCCGGACTCAGTGTAAACATCACTGGACCTAAATCCTAGTTTTAGCAGGGTTCAGGCATTTGTTCAACCACTCTGCAAATATTTATCAAGTGCCAATAGTGACATTAGTAGACATGTTATCTTAAGCAAGTTTCTTAACCTCTTGAAACCTAATCTTCCTAATTATTGGTAGGATGATAGAAATTTCTTATTTTTTAAAGAACTTTTCATTTATTTATTTTTTAAAAATAGTCGTCCCCCCCCCTCGTTTGAGCCCTTGGCTCCCCACCTGCAGGGGTGTCGCTTCACAGGCAGTGAAGCAGATCTGTATATGTCTATCTTTCTCTCCCCTTCTCTGCCTTCCCCTCCTCTCTCCATTTCTCTGTCCTATCCAACAACGACGACATCAATAACAACAACTATGACAATAAAACAACAAGGGCAACAAAAGGGAATAAATTTAAATTTTAAAAAAGCCTCCCTTTTGTTGTCCTTGTTGTTCTGACAGTAATAATTTCTATTTTGAAAGGCTGCATCAATGACGATGACATGAAGCAATATATGCAAATACTGTACACCTCTCTACTTCAAATACTAACTATGTACATAACCCCCTACACTGCCCTCCTTCCCATTTTGAACACCTTCCTCTGACTGGGCTTGCAAACTCTATTATACATAAGACTGAATTTTTCTTTCATCAGATCAAAAACAATAATGTAAACATTCTTTTGTCCACAACTATATTCTCCTATGTTCAGTATAGTACCTCTAACAAAGTAAATTGATCATTAGCCATTTTTATAATAGTCACACATTTTTCTGTCTTCCCTGATAGTCTTTAAGATCAGGAACTTTGCCTTTTATAGCTTTATATCCCTAGTGACAAATGTAGAATCGAAGAGCTGACAGTCAGTAATTTACCACAAGCATGAATGAATCTACCAGCTGTGACTTTAGCAATGCTGTTTAACAACTAAGTTCATCTGGAAAACTGAATACCTTGTTCAGAGAATTAAATAAGATTTTATGAGATAAATACCTTATAAGTAAAAAAGGAATAAGTACTCAATAAATATTAGCTCCCTACACAACTTAGCATTTCACTTTAATTTTTTTCCCCTTTTGTTGCCCTTGTTTTATTGTTGTAATTATTATTGTTGTTGTTATTGATGTCATCATTGTTGGATAGAACAGACAGAAATGGAGAGGGGAGAGAAAGATAGACACCTGCGCACCTGCCTCACCTCTTGTGAAGCAACTTCCCTGCAGGTGGGGAGCCAGGGGGCTCGAACCGGGGTTCTTATGCCAGTCCTTGTGTTTGGTGCCACATGCACTTAACCCGCTGCACTACTACCCAACTCCCTTACTTTAAATTTTACAAGAGATCTAACAATGGTTTACAAGATTCTAAGATTACTGATCCATTCACCATCAAACTTCGGTGCCACTACCTTAATAGTTCTCACAGAGGGTTAATTTTTTTGGATATATATATACATATATATATATATATATGTATATATATATATATATATATATTTGCAAGACCATGTACAGCTTTTTCATGTATATTTTTCACCTCTCCTTTTAGTTTATTAACTACTACTTGAATGTGGAAAACAAAAATAGGGCAAACCTTCCTAAAAATTTCTATAGCAAAAGGAAATCCCTGCTAAATATATGCAGAAATACACAGGAAACAAGCAATCCACTGGTAGAGTCTTTCAGTGAGGCTACATCTCCATTCCTCTTGACCCTCTCAAGACAATCCAAACAGAATAAGTCAATTCTCCTTTTTCACTTTACCTGGACCACCCTTAGCAAAGTCTGTACCAGCAAAGTGTGCTGAGGAATTCCAAGCTTCACCACAGCATAAAGACTGGAGACCAGCTGGTTAAAGTATATGACCATAGCTTCCTGCATCACTTGTTCACATAGCTGGCAAAAGGCAGGATGGTTAAACATCAGTTGTTTTTCAGTGCGTATCTGGTCATCGGACATCCTTTTGGCAATTCTCCACATTGCTGAAAAATATTTACTACTAGGTAATGTAGGATCTTCTACAAATATATCTAACACGTCACTCAGGGAATTACACTCCTGAAACAGCTTTCTATTGTCAGTATCAGTTGGTTTTGTTTCCTTGGTGAAATCATCTTCATTGGAAGTTTCATGATGAACACTTCTTTTCTTTACTCCATCATCAGAGATTAGAGCTTGTTTTGAATACAAAGACAGTTTTCTAAGACAAAGGTGTTTGTCAACTTCAAAGGCTGTTACAGTACTTATTGGCTTTGTTTGAGTGGTATAACTGTTTGATTTAAATAGTGAGGCAGTCCGAAAGAGATGTCTATTAGATGTTTGTATGCTGTAATTAGAGTTATTGAAGAGATGACTTTTTGGGTTCCAGCTCAAATAAACTGTTGCTGGTCTACAAAACCTGAGGGGATATAGTTTCATGGTTCTGCTCATTGGAACAGCAATACTGAGTTGTTGGAGATTCCACAGAAAAAAGCCTGCTTTGTTATGCATTTTTCTTTCCACACAAGCACACTCAAATGGTTTGAAGACGTCAATAACACAAGGTTGCTTCCACTAGGGAAAGAGAACATGTGCCATCATTTTTCCTGTAAGAGACAGGGTTGTAAAAAGAGTAAAATCAAAACAAAACTTCTACCTCAAGAAATGATACACACTTAACAAAAACAAAAGTGGTAATCATGGAGTTGTTCATGATTTACAGTAAAACTACCATTATGTGATCCTTCCACTTCTACTATTAATGTGTACACTTTCAAAGTAATAGTAAGTGAGCTTTTTAAAAATGTATCAATTCAAAAATATTATTTCAATGTCCTACTATGTGTAGTACAGACACTATCCCAAATGTAATGTGGGGGCTGAGGAGATAGTATAATGATAATGCAAAAGAAAAGAAAAATATGCCTGAGGCTCTGATATGCCAAGTTCCATCTCCAGCACCACCATAAGCCAGAGTTGAGCAGTGCTCTGGTTAAAACTAATTAAAAAAAAAAAAGTAAGTAAATAAATAAATGGAACATGGAAGTGAACAAAGTTGGCTTATGAGGGCAGAGAACTGCATTATCTGTGCAGTAAGTTGTATGCACATATATATTTAAGTATGAAAGTACATTCCCACAACCCCTCCAATATGTCCTGGAGCTCCACTTCCCCAGAACCCTGCCCCACTAGGGAAAGAGAGAGGTAGGCTGAGAGTATTGATCCACCTGTCTATGCCCATGTTCAGTGGGGAAGCAATTACAGAAGCCAGACCTTCCACCTAATGCGTCCCACCATGACCTTGGGTCCATACTCCCAGAGGAATAAAGACTAGGAAAGCTCTCAGGGGAAGGGATGGGATAGGAAGCTCCAGTGGTGGAAATTGTGTGGTGTTGTAGCCCTCTTATCCTATGGTTTTGTCAATGTTTCCTTTTTATAAATAAAATAAATCTTTAAGAAACAGAAAAGAAAAAAAAAAGAAAGTACATTCCCAGGAATTATACTCCAAAAATCCTACCATGTTGTGAACCAACGTCGAGTCAATTTAAAAAATAAAATCAGGGAGTTGGGTGGTAGCGCAGTGGGTTAAACGCAAAGCGCACTGGCCTAAGGATCCCGGTTTGAGCCCCTGGCTCCCCACCTGCAGGGGAGACGCTTCACAGGCGGTGAAGCAGGTCTGCAGGTGTCTTTCTCTCCCCCTCTCTGTCTTCCCCTCCTCTCTCCATTTCTCTCTGTTCTATCCAATAACGACAACATCAATAACAACAACAATAATAACCACAACAACAATTTTAAAAAAAAGACAACAAGGGCAACAAAAGGGAAAATTTAAAAATATAATATAATAATGGGGGAGGGCTGGGCTGTAGCACAGAGGATTAAGTGCATATGGAGGACAATGCAAGGACTGGTGTAAGGACCCAGATTCTAGCCCCTCCCCCGCCAATACCCCCACCCCAGGCTCCCCACCTGCAGGTGGGTTGGGGGTGGAGGGAGTTGCTTTGCAAGCTGTGAAGCAGGTCTCCAGGTGCCTTTCTCTCCTTATTTGTCTTCCCCTCCTCTCGATTTCTCTTTGTCCTATCCAACAACAACAGCTATAACAACAATAACAAGGGCAACAACAAGGGCGGGAAAATGGGGCAAATGGCCTCCAGGAGCAGTGGATTCGTAGTGCAGGTACCAAGAGCCAGCGATAACCCTGGAGGCAAAAATATAAAATAAAATTATGATATTAAGTGAAGAAAGAGAAAGAAAATTTCCAGTAAACTGTGAAGGCAAAGCCCAGCAATATGGGTTTTACTCTTGTTTAGCATTTTTAACGGGACTGTGTTTATTTTGAATATAGACAGAGAGAAATGGGTAGGAAAGGGGGAGAAAGAAACCTGCAGCTCACCTACACTGCTCACGAAGCTCCCCCCCCCAGCTCGGCCAGCAGGTGGGGCCTGGGGGCTTGAAGCTGGGTCTCTGCACTGTAAGGTGTGCACTCTTAGCAAAACGTACCAACACTAGGCCCAGCAATCTGGGTTTTAATAAACCTTTCGGGTGGCTCTAACATGCACACAAATTTGCAAACCACAAGACTCTGTTCTTATGATCTATACAGGGTCTTCAATAGATTAACAATATTTTTAGGAAGCATCTGAATTTGCCTGTCATTTTAAGGGATTCAGGCCCATAACTTTATTTGTGTCACCAGCAAATGACCACACCAATTGCTGCACCATGTTATCATCCTATCATTAAAGGACTTTTTTACGGTGAGAGGGAAAGGAAAAAAAAAACAACAACAACAACAAATGAAGTGGAATTCTGATGGAAAATGTTTAGCAAAGTTTTCTTACATAAGAGATTTCACATTAGCATCCCCTCGACGAAAATGATTAACTTAAAAATAGATGGAATGGATTATAAATGGGGCTTGGGACAATCTGAAGAGAAAGAAGTGAGTGATGTGTGCAGAAGCCCAGAATTTGTGAAACAGATTTACATCCAGTCTGTCATCACTCGAACCGACATCGGAAACGCGTCCTCTCGAAGGTATGTCATCCAGTATTAACCCGCATCCTTAAATTTATTGCCCAGGAAAACTGCGAAAGTACTCCCCCAAGGTAGCCGCCTCCGCTCACCCTTCACTCACCTTCGGTCGGGACACCACATTAGCTACAGGCGGCCGCCATGACAGTTTCCTGGGACCACGTGTGTCTGCGCGTATCGCGAGATTGTACGGGAAGCCGCCTAGGTCCAAAATAATACGTTCGTGAGATCTGCATTGCAAGAGTTGGAAAAAGTGTAGCGTACGCAGTGGCTGTTTTTCTTGCCTGTAGGGATTGGAACCAGAAAGACTAAAAAAAAAAAAAAAAAAAATTTAAAGGCAGTGTGTGAGTGCGTAAGGGCCCCCTGGCGAATATCCAACCGCTCGGAGTGCGCCTGCGCCAGGCCTTAGGCGAGTTGGTTGCCAGGCAACCGCGGAGTTGCGATTCTTGCTCCTGGCTGCGGTCTGGGTTATGGCTAAATTCGTGCTCGCGGGTGAGCGATCCCTGCAACTTTCCGCAGATCACTCAGAACACTGACAGCTGCTCACCTCCCATAATAGCTTGGCCAGTGGCCTTCTTATTTTGGCTTCTGATGTAGCAACGTCACTGTATGGCAACTCTATATGGACCACCCCCAGGCTTCCTTAGGCATAAATTCAAAGACGTGTTACAGTGACTCTGCGGGAAACTGGGGATACAGTGGAGAGAGGGGCGCGGTGCGGGGCAAATTATATCCTTGTCTTTGAGAAACTTGCGACCTTATGGAATAGAGGAGCAGTCGTTCTGATATCCTGCGGTTACTGCAGAGAGAGAGAAATGCACAGGGCTCTCTACAAAATGTTATTGGTAGGGCTTTGTGAAGGTTCCTGATAAGGAAGCCATGGCAGAAAATGCCACGACCGGTGTAAGTCCTGTAACCCAAATGGACAATGTAGATGTAAAAGTAATAAGTGAACCTTGAATTGGTTCTGAGCAAACGTCAGAATATTCTGTCTCAAGTGGACCAAGTACAGTTGCATGTTAAAAACAATGAACTGCTGAAGATGTTTTAAATTTAAAAATATTGATAGCTCACTTGGATAGTGTACCTGCTTTGCTAGGGATGTGACTCGGGTTCAAGACTTGCCTCCACTGCGTTGTACTTTGTGCTGTGATACTTATAATATTCTTAGATAATTGAGTAGATGGACATGAACATAAAAGGAGGGAGTGTTGGTAAACGCGAGTATTTGCTGAGTACTTAGGAGATGTTCAGGAGGTGATGAAAAAGACAGCAGGGTTTAGATACCAAGATAAGAGATGAGTCTGCCGTGAAAGTACATATTTCTACTTAAAAAAAAAAGAGTTGAGAGGAGCAGGGTTTGGGGAGTGTACCTGGTAAAGCACACAAAGGGAGGTTGAGACTCACAGTCTCCACCTGCAGGAGGGAAGTTTCATGAGGTGCAGAACAGTGCTGCAGCTGTGTGTGTGTGTGTGTGTGTGTGTGTGTGTGTGTGTGTGTGTGTGTGTGTGTGTGTGTGTGTGTGTGTGTGTGTGTGTGTGTGTGGTGTAAGGGGTGGTGGCTCTCTAGCAAAAGAAAAAAAAAAAAGGAAAAAGAAAGTCACTGGCAGCAGCAGAGTAGTTCTGGAGGGACCTAATCCTGGTGGTGAAAGAAAAAAAAGACAAAAGTAAAGGAGGTTGCTGGGGGCGAGGGGGAGGCGGGAAGTGAGGTATAAAGATGAGGTACCTTTTAGCCTTTTAACATGTTAACTTTTAATGAATTGACAGAAAATAGGAAGCTATAAAACATAATGGATTATGACTAGAGGAGTAAAAAAGTCTATAATGAGTGACCCTTCCATAGTTAGTGTTTCAAATTTACAAAAGAGGAGCAATTGCTACCAAGAGACAATAAAAAAACAGTAAAAAGAATTCATTTACAATTCATAAGATCTAGGTCCTTGGCAACCAAGAGATTTTCAGGAAGAATCAAGTTGCAGTTGAATAAGAAATTAAAGTAAAGGGTAGTGGATAGCAAAATATCTTTTAAGAAATGTTAATGGGAAATGCATTTAGAAGGCAGTAGTTAAAAGAGAACGTGGACTTTTGGTTTTAAAGCAGGGAGAGCTTAAATATAACAGGGTTAAATATGGTGGAAATGAGTTGTTAGAAATAGAGATAAATCAAGGACCCTGGTCCAAGCCTCCAGTCCCCAACCTTCGTGAGTGATGAAGCAGTGCTGCAGTCTTTCTCCTTCTCTCTCTCTCTCTCTTCTCTCTCCTCTCTCTCCTCTCTCTCTCTCTATATATATATATGCGTGTGTGTGTGTGTGTGTGTGTGTGTGTGTGTGTGTGTATCTCCCCCTACCCTCTCGATTTCTGGCATTCTCTATCCAATAAATAAATGAAGATAATAAAAATTTTTAAAAGAAATAGAGATAAATGTTAGAGAGATAGTCAGTTGAGCAGAGCAGTACAGTGACAAGGAATCAGAGTGTCCTTTACATGAATTAGAAGAAGAAAAAAAGATAAGTCCAAATATATATAAATATGTAGGCATGATGCCAGGAAGTTGGAGAATTTTCTAGTCCTCACCTTTTTGTATAATTTTGCTCAAAAATAGAAATTTAATATTGTTTATTGTCTTCTGATACTACAAAACAATAGTGGAGAGAAGAAAGAGGTTTAAAGGAAGTGATACAATAAGGCACAATAATTGTGGAGAGCAGGAAAGAGTGCTGCTAAGACAAAGAGAGCCATCACCAGGCCAGAGCTAAGGGACATAGTTGAGTGTGGTGACTATGAATTTACATTGTCACTCCTTTGCTTGATTCTACCATGTTTCTTCAGTGTACTTAAGAAATGAACCTAGGCCAAAAACAAACAAAAAAAAATACCCGTTGGGTTTATCCAGGTGAAGGATTGATTTGCCATAAGTATAATGAGAGAAAATAATCGCAGACGTGATCCATAAAGTGGTTTGAACTGATGGATTATGGATGAAAACTGGATAAAGCAGCTGGTAGAGGAGAGGCTGAGAGGGGTTGATTACTTAGACATGTCCCTATAAGGCTGAAGAGCTAGTGTTTGGCAGTTCCTGGTGGAAAGTGTTATATATAGACAAATTTGCTTTTGGTTCCTGCACCCCCTATTCTGTCGCACCCCAATCCTACACACATTGCTGTTTTTTGGTTATTTATTTAATTTATTTATTTTTTAAATTTATTTACCAGAGCACTGCTCAGCTCTGGTTTATGGTGGTGCAGGGGATTGAACCTGGGACGTTGGAGCTTCAGGCGTGAGAGTCTGTTTGCATAACCATTATGCTATTTACCCCTGCCTGGTGTTTTTTTTTTTTTTTTTAAGATTCTATATGTTATGGCTACAAAGCCTGCACCTTGGGTCCTTATATAGAGCATGTAAACTATCTGTTGCTTACATGCACTTAAATGTACTAGAGACAACTGCAGCTGTCCTCGGCTATGATTAAACCTCATACCATGATTTCTCTCTGGCAAGATCAAGATCTTACTCGGAAAAAAATAGTAAACTAGAGGTTATCTCAAGATGTTCTCTCTCCTTCATCACCTTCTCCTGTACTCCATGTCACATACATTGAAGCCACATGTGACTTTATCACCTCTCCTCTCTCGACAGTGCTTCTCAGTAGTTATCAATGAACAAGATAGATTAGTAACTCATAATGAGCAGTAGGACAGCCTTTTAGAGGATGTGAGCTTTGACCTGGTTCTGTTGGAAAGTAAATATGCAGGGGCTGGGCAGACAGCATAATGGTTATGCAAAAGGCTCTCTTGCCTGAGACTCTGAAGTCCCAGATTCAATCCCCAGTTCCACCATAAGCCAGAACTTAGCAGTGCTCTGGTCTTTCTCTCTTGCATATTAAAATAAACAAAAATTACAAAAAAAAAAAAAAAAAGGAAAATAAAGTAAGTAAATACTGAGTAGTCTTTTCCTTTATACATTTGATTAAGATGAACTTCGGGAGTTGCACACGTGGTGCGGAGCTACTTCTTGCGTAAGGATCCCAGTTCGAGCCCCCTGCTCCCCACCTACAGGGGCGTCGCTTCACAAGCGGTGAAGCAGGTCTGCAGGTGTCTATCTTTCTCTCCCCCTGTGTCTTCCCCTCCTCTCTCCATTTTTCTCTGTCCCACCCAACGACATCAATAACAACAACAAAAATAACCACAACAACAATTTTTAAAAAGGAGGCAGCAAAAGGGAAAATAAATAAATAAAAACACCATGAAAAAGATGACGAACTTCTATGAAATCTATTCTTACTGCTTTATTGAAGCTAATATGGCGTTAGATAATGTAAGTCTGTGTTATAAAATGTGATTGTTTGCAGTACAGTTTCTGATCTCCCTGTGACAGATGTCTGCAGAACACCCTCAGCCCAAGTTTAGCTGCTTTTCCATCATCATGTACCCCCCCATAAACCCTTTCTACCTCCTGCCTTCCTCTACTTCCCCAGACTCCTTTGCTTCGCTGCAGTACAACACACCCAGTTCAAGTTTCATTTTTATGTTTTCCCTTGCTGTCCTTGCTTCTAAAATTAGATCTACAAGTGAGATCGTGCAAGTGTTTGTCCTTCTCTTCCTGGCTTATCTCACTTAACATGCTTCCAAGTCCCATCCAAGATGAGGCAAAGGAGATGGCGTCATCATTTCATTGTGTATATGTGCCACGAGTTTCACAGCCACTCATCTCTTGCTGGATGTCTGGGTTGCTTCATTCAAAGTTTAAGTCTATTAAGAGTGTAGGTATAGATAAATCTCTTTGGATAGGTGTTTTTGTTTGCTTTGGATGAATATCCAGGAGATTTATGGGTCATCAGGTAGGTAAATTTCTAGTGTTCTGAGAAATCTCCAGACTGTTATCCACAAGAGTTGGATCAATTTAAATTCCCACCAACAGTGCAGAAGGGTTCATTCCCCCACCCCCAGATCCTCCCTGCCATTTGTTGTTACTATCCTTTCTAAGGTATAACATTCTCACCAGTGTAAAGTGGTATCTCATTGTTGTCTTTATTTGCATTGCTCTGAAATTCACTGTTTTTTTTAAATTTATTTTCCCTTTTGTTGCCCTTGTTGTTTTTCATTGTTATTGTAGTTATTACTGTTGTCGTTGTTAGATAGGACAGAGAGAAATGGAGAGAGGAGGGGAAGACAGAGAGGAAGAGAGAAAGACAGACACCTGCAGACCTGCTTCACCACTTGTGAAGTGACTCCCCTGCAGGTGGGGAGCCGGGGGTTTGAACCGGTATCCTTAATGCCAGTCCTTGCGCTTCACTCTACGTGTGCTTAACCTACTGCGCTACCACACGACTCCCTGAAGTTCACTGTTTTAATGCACAGGATTTGTATACCTGAGACCCCAGAGGTCCCAGGTTCAATCCCTGGCACCAACATATGCTAGAGCTAAGCAGTGATACAGTTTCTCTCTCTTTCGAAAGAATAAATTTCTAAAAAAATAAATATAACTAATTAATTCTACGGTTGGGTGGCAAATGCTTAGCTATCTGATAATCTCTGTGTGATGAAAGAAAACATCATTAATTTGAACTTTTTTAGGTAGAGCCGATTGCCCATATTATGCTAAAGCAGAACTTCTGGCAGACTATTTGCACAAGAATCTTCCTGAATTTCAGATACATAAAATTACACAGCATCCTCATGTTTGGGAGGTAAGAATTTCTCAGTTTGTTAAACTCACACATGCACACAAATATGTTTTAATATGGTTAAATATTACCTAATGTATTAGATATAATGAATGCTTATATACTATATATATATACATATATATATACATATACATACACATACGTACAGGTTGGTTGTCCAGGTTTCACCACTGCAAATTGATTTTTTTTTTCAGATAGAGATAAAGGTGGGTCTAGGTGGTGGCACACCTGGTTGAGCACATATATTCCAGTGCTGAAGGACCCAGGTTCAAGCCCCTAGTCCTCTCACCTGTCAAGGAGAAGCTTCATAACCAGTGAAGTAGTGCCATAGCTATCTCTCTCTCTCTCTCTCCTTTGCTATCTCCCCCTTCCCTTTCAACTTCTCTCTGTATCTATCCAAATAAATAAAAAAAATTTTTTTGAAAAAAAGGAAAAAAGAAAAAGAAAGGACATAGAGATAGAGAGAGGGAAATATACCACAGCCTGACACTCTCCCAAGGCACCAGAGGCCAGGCTCCATCCTGGGTTGTACACTTCACAAAGCAGGTATGCTATCTGGGTTAGCTGTCTTGGTGACTACAGATATTTTTTCCAGATACAGACAAGTAGAGAGACAGAGATAGAGAGTGAAAGAGACCACAGCACTGAAGCTTCCTTCAGTGTAGCAGGAGCCAGGCTCAAACCTGGGTCGTGCATGTTGTAAAGCTGCACACTATCTAAGTGAGCCATTTCACCAAAACTCTACAGACAGTGTGATGCTAATAAATGTAATATTCACTTTTCCATCTCAATACATTGCCTACATATTTTTTTTCCGATTACCCCATAGAGCAAGCAAGACCCCAGTCAGTAAGTAGAATTCATTCAGTTGTTCTTCCCCCACCAAGAACACTGGCACCATATATTTTATTCCCCTTCGGTATTGACTTACAGTGACTTGCCATGCCTGTTTATTTGCAATACTCTTTTGGGGGGACTCTATTCCCAAAGAAACAGATTGAGATGAAGATTTCATCAAAGGAGATGACTTTACTGGAGAATGTGCTTGGAGCCATGTCACAGGAAGAGGTGAAGGTAGCGTGACTGGGCAGTGGAAAAAGTTGAGCACGTAGAGCTGCCACACGGGCCTCAGCAGGTCCTGTGGGCAGCTCAGGTCAATTCCTCCCTTTGGAGATACTCCAGGTATAGACAAGGAGGCTAGACTTTTGCATGGCCAAGGCTAACATTTGCTGAGAGGGACTTCAACTCGGGCAAAATGACTCCCGTTGACTGAGGTCAGTTTCTGCAGAGGGAATCAGTACACTGGTAGCTAAAGGACAGCTTGCCTTGGTGGAAGAAGACACTGCACTGCCTATGACAGGATCCACTCAGCTGGCCACTTGTAGCATTTGGAGCCACATGCTCCTGAAAGTCACGCATCCACAAGGAATTCTTTCAGGGCTCCAGTTGGTCTCTAAAGGAACATATCTGCTAGGGTACTTGGTGCTTCTTTGATGATTCTCGAACACCCACTGTTACCTTGGCCTCTTAAAAAATTATTACTGATTTTAATAGTGGTTTATAAGATTATAAAGTTACAGTGGTACACTGCATCCACGCATCACCAAACTTCTGTGCCCCTCCTCCACCTCCACCAACAATATCCACCATAGTTCTCACAAAGAGAATTTGGTTCTTTTTTATTTTATTTTATTATTATTATCATTTGTCTCCAGGGTCATTGCTGGAGGTTGGTGCCTGCACTGCACTTCTAATCCACTGTTCCTGGAGGCTTTTTCCCCCTTTGTTGCCCTTGTTGTTTGTTGTCATTGTTGTTATTGTTGTTGTTGTCGTTGCTGTCATTGTTGTTGGATAGGGCAGAGAGATATCGGGAGAGAAGGGAAAGACAGGGGGAGAGAACGATTGACACCTGCAGACCCGCTTCACCACTTGTGAAGTGAACCCCCTGCAGGTGGAGGGCCTGGGGCTCAATCGGGATTCCTGAGCGGGTCCTTGTGCTTTGCGCCATGTGCACTTAACCCACTGCGCAACCGCCCAACCCCCGAGAATTTGGTTCTTTTATTGCAGAATTTTATCATTCCAGTTTCCAGATAGTACATAACAGAATGTCATATAACTGTGCTGGCCTAGGATGAATAGTCACACTGTGATGTCAGCCCTCTCTCACCAGTATCACCAGTACTGTCCTTACCAGTTTGGGGATTGTAGTGTATTCTAGACTTTTCCAGAGAATATGGCTGACAAGCAAGTTTTCTAGTCTTCCACACTAACATTTTCTTTTTTATGAATTTTTAATTTTTAATTTTTTTTTTTTTTTTGTCTCCAGGGTTATTGCTGGGACTCGGTGCCTGCACTATGAATCCACTGCTCCTAGAGGCTATTTTTTCCCTTTCATTGCCCTTGTTATCATTGTTGTTGTTATTGTTATTGTTGTTATTGCTGTCATTGTTGTTGGATAGGACAGAGAGAAATGGAGAGAGGAGGGTAAGACAGAGAGGGAGAGAGAAAGATAGACACCTGCAGACCTGCTTCACCACTTGTGAAGTGACCCCCCTGCAGGTGGGGAGCTGGGGGCTCGAAGCTCGATCCTTGAGTGGGTCCTTGTGCGTTGTGCCACCTGCGCTTAACCTGCTGCCCTACCGCCTGCCCCCCCCCCCCAGCATGCCCATTTTTTAAGAGTTTCCCCCCTCTTCTGCCATTGTCTTCCATGGCAGGTCTGGTATTTCTATTTCAGTTAAAGGGCATCACTACCTACTCCATGCTTCTGGAAGGCATTCTAGCACTATGATACCACTATGTTCTGAGAAGAGAACATAGCCAGAGAAGAGTGACTCATTTTGGTTAAGTCTCCCTTTCCTAACTTTCAGTTCTTCTACTAATTCAATACACTCAGAACTCAGTCCTACATATGTTCTCCCATCTTCCTCCAGGATTTCAGCATGGCCTACTTCATGATGTAAGTTGTTATGGGGGGGCAAGACCCTTCCTCCTAAAAGCAAGCATGTCACTGGTGACTAGAGGAACCTTAGTGGATTCTTGCACAGCACAACATGTGACAAAAACAGAGAGATTTTCCACACTAGTAAGGGAAATCGATTTTTACAGTTTTATCTGAAGGATCGTTTCACTATTCGTGCCTCCAAGAAATGTTACTATGCACAATGTCCATAGGAAGAGTGTTGCTTTCTTTACTCAGCTCTGTCACTGGAAGGTGTGGTCTCCACAAAACCAGATTAACGATGATCTAAACTTTCTCTAATAAATGTTATCATCAGAAATCTGCAAATGTTTAGCTTGGTGATTTAGTATGAATGCTGTGAACTGTACTCACATGACAGGGGAACAATATTAAATCTATATGTTCCTAAGGCTTGAAATACTTCATATAGAAGAACAAGGAAAAAAAATCAAATGGACTTTTGGTGAATGATATTATATTGGGAGCTGAGGCCATCTGCAAACTACACATTTGTACTCCAGATTTTCTCAGCAAGAGAGCAACTTCAGGGCCGGGGAAATGTGTACAGTGGCAGCGTACATGTGAGAGGTCACAGGTTCAATTTCTGGGAATGCCAATAACCAAAAGTGAGTGCTGCTTTTAAAGAAGAAAAAACAAAAAAAAAAAAAAAAAAAAAAGAGGAAGACAAAGATTTCAAAATTTTTTAGCATTTTCTTTATTTGTTATTATTAGTGATTTAATATTGATTTTCTAAATGACAGGAGTATAATTCAACACCATTCCCACCACCAGAGTTCTGTGTCCCAATTCCTTTCACTGGAAACTGCAGTAGTTCTCCCAAGGTCACAGATACGAGTTGATATATATATATATATATATATATATATATATATATATATATATATATCCATCTTTTCTATGGTCCTGCCTCCTCTTCCTTTTTAAATCACACCTACACCTGTTACTACTTCCAAGTGTCTTTCTTTTTCTTCTCTTCTTTCTCCAGGTCCTGATAGTCCTCTAGCTATCTTCCCCTAACGTCTCTCCTCCTCTGGATATATGAACACATTTTCTTTTCTTTTCTTTTCTTTTCTTTTCTTTCTTTTCTTTCCTTTCTTCTTCTTCTTCTTCTTCTTCTTCTTCTTCTTCTTCTTCTTCTTCTTCTTCTTCTTCTTCTCCTTCTCCTTCTCCTTCTCCTTCTCCTTCTCCTTCTCCTTCTCCTTCTCCTTCTCCTTCTCCTTCTCCTTCTCCTTCTCCTTCTCCTTCTTCTTCTTCTTCTTCTTCTTCTTCTTCTTCTTTTTTTACCAGAGCACTGCTCAGGTGGTGCAAGGGATTGAACCTTACTTCAAGCATGAACATCTCTTTTCACAACCGTTATGCCATTATGATATCTATCCCCCTCCTCGCCCCCTGCCCAACCAACCAAAAAATTTTATGGGGTGCAGAAAGTAAAAGGTAGAAAGAAGGTCTGGCTTCTGTAATTGCTTCTCTGCTGGGCATGGACATTGGCAGGTTGATCCATACCCACAGTCTGTAAAGAAAAACTTCTATGGGAGTCAGGCGGTAGCGCAGCGGGTTAAGCGCAGGTGGCGCCAAACTCAAGGACTGGCAAAAGGATCCAGGTTTGAGCCCCCGGCTCCCCACCTGCAGGGGAGTCAATTCACAGGCAGTGAAGCAGGTCTGCAGGTGTCTGTCTTTCTCTCCTCTTCTCTGTCTTCCCCTCCTCTCTCCATTTCTCTCTGTCCTATCCAACAATGACATCGATAATAACTACAACAATAAAACAACAAGGGCAACAAAAGGGAATAAATAAATAAATAAAATTTTTAAAAAATTAAAAAAAAACTTCTATTTGCAAAAAAAAATTCTTACTTACATTGTGACTCATGTCATCACTACATTTTTCGATTTAAAGATATCTAAATATTATTTTGTATATACCATGGTAATAAAGAAAACAAGTTAGTATTTTAGTGTTTGGATTCTAAAGTATGAATGCAATTTTGGGGGAGATATAATGTGTGACTTCACTTGAAATATCATTCAACAGGACTGGCTGAAAGACTTATGTGAGAAGAATAACTGGAGACACCAGAATTCCCCTATCATCTGGAGAGAGCTGTTGGATCGTGGAGGCAAGGGTTTGCTGTTGGGAGGGTATAATGAGTTCCTAGAGCACGCCCAGGTACACACATTGATTCCTCTGCTCGGAACATGAGTGTTCTCTTGCAGTGTTTCATGTGTCGTGATTTCAAAGGGATTCCCTTAGCTCTTCTTTCCCCCCCAACATGTAGCTTTACTACGGTGTCACCTCTAGCATGACCACTGAGCTGATGAAGACAATTGCCGGAGAGAACCTGAAGGCACATTCGAAAAAAGAGCAGGAGACAGAAGTTCTGAAAAGTTTTGTCAGCCCCTTGAATGTCTGGATTACAAGGTATGGCTGTGTCAATTCCGGGGTATAAAAATTTTATCTTTAGAAAGGACAAAATGGACCAGCAAACTAGCTCCCCTAGATAGTGGACTGCTTTGTTGTCTGTGCAGATAAGGTTAGAACCAGGCCCCAACCATGGAGGAAGTTTCTGTACTGTGGTGTGTCTCTCTTTGGCGTGTGTGTGTGTGTGTGTGTGTGTGTGTGTGTATGTGTAGGTATCTGAATAAACTCGGCCTGAACTGTTGAACCATCAATGACAAAAAAAAAAGGTGGGGGAGGAGGGAGTATGAAGTTGAATGGAATTGGTGAACCTCCTTTTTTTTTTTTATTGCTGGGGCTTAGTGCCTGCACTACAAATCCACTGCTCTGAGAGGTCATTTTTCCCATTTTATTGCTCTTGTTGTTGTTACTGTTATTGGCGGCATTGCTGTTGTTGTTGGATAGGACAGAGAGAAATAGAGAAAGGAGGGGAAGACAGAGAGGGGGAGAGAAAGATAGACACCTGCAGACCTGCTTCACTGCTTGTGAAGGGACCCTCCTGCAGGTGGGCAGCTGGGGGCTCGAACTGGGATCCTTGTAGCAGTCCTTGCACTTTGAGCCATGTGCACTTAACCCACTGCGCTACCAGTCGCCCAACCCCCCAATTTCCTTTTTTATTTCTTAATATCTTACTATTTTAATGAAGGAGATATACAGAGAGGAAGATATGGATAAACCAGAGCATGCTCAGCTGTAGCCTGTGGTGGTGCTGGTGACTGAACCTGGAGCCTCAGAGCCTCAGGCAGAAAAGTCTTTTGCAGAATCTTTATGCTGCCTCTCCAGCTTGAGCTGGTGAATTCCTTTATCTCTTTAAGAGGAAATGATCGTGTAATTCAAGAAATAAGACACATTTCTCATCTGTTTCCCCATCAGGCTTGTCACTAGGGCTCAGTGCCCACATGACTCCGCCACTAAACAGTATTTGTTTTTCCCTCTAGATTAGGGGTGGGGGCCTGAGGGCAGTACACAGCCTCCAAACCATTCAGTGTGATCCTGCCAAGGCCCTGCTCACTCGAGGAGCTTTTTCCATAACAACATTAAGTTGCTAATTTTTAAGTTGGTAAATTTGTATGGTCTGTGAATGATGTTATAAATAGCCAAACGGCCCTTGGCAGAGAAAAGTTTCCCCCATCCTTGTGCTAGATTGAAGGTGAAAGACAGGGAGTGGTAGAGAGAGGAGAAGAGAGATACCGAAGCACTGTCCCACCCCACCATTCCTGAAGCCCCTCCTCAGGCACTCCCTGTGGTCACTAGGAGCTCCAACCCAGGGTTTTTTGTTTGTTTGTTTGTTTGTTTGCCACAGGGTTGTTGCTGGGGCTCAGAGCCTGCACTACGAATCAACTGCTCTCCGTAACTTTTTTTTTCTTCTTGTTTTTATTTGACAGGACAGAGAGAAGTTGACAGGGATGGGGAGATGGGAGGGAGAAAAGAAAATACCTGGGGCCAGGTGGTGGCATACCTGGTTGAGTGCATATGTTACAGTGTGGAAGGACCCGGGTTTGAGGCCCATCCCCACCTGCAGGGGGAACGCTTCAGAAGTGGGGAAGCAGGGCTGCAGGGTGTCTCTGTCTCTCCCCCTCTTTGTCTCCCCCTTCCCTCTCTATTTCCAGCTGTCTTTATCCAATAACTAAAGATAATTAAAAAGAAAAAAGTTACAAAAATAGATTCCTGCTGACCTGCTCCACCGCTCGCGTTCCCCCTTGCAGGCGGGGAGTGGGGTGGGGGGGTGGGGCTTGAACCCAGGTCTTTGCACATGGTGCTGTGTGCACTTAACTGGGTGCACCACCACCCGTCTCCCCTCTGCCTCAGGTACTTTTGCCTGGCAGCATGTATGTTCTACCAGGTGAGTCACCTTCTAATTGCTGACAGTTCTTTTAAGATTTGCCTTCTGGGTGGAGGGTAGATAGCATAATGGTTATGCAAGCAGACTCTCATGCCTGAGGTTCCAAACTCCCAGGTTCAGTCTGCCGCACCACCATAAGCCAGAGCTGAACAATGTTCTGGTAAAAAAAAAAAAAAAAAAGATTTGCCTTCTATATGCTCTATTTTATTTGAACACCCTTAAAAATAGGCACCTCTGGGGGGTCAGGCGGTGGCATGCCTGGTTAAGCACACACATTGCAGTGTGCAAGATTTCAGTATCAAAGCCCCTGGTCCCCACCTGCAGGGGGAAAGCTTCACAAGTGGTGGAGCAAGGCTGCAGGTGTCTCTCTGTCTCTCTGTCTCTCTCCCTCTCTGTCTCCTTCTCTCATCTCAATTCTTCTCTGTCTCTATCCAATAATAAATAAATAAAAACATTTTTTTAAAAAACCATATTACCTAGGGAATATCTTCAAAATGGCCAGAGGAAGGATGGGTTCGTTGTGTGAATTTCTTTGTTCTCTATTGACAACTAGCCTTAAATACACACACACACACACACACACACACACACACACACATATATTTATATATATACTTTGTATACCTAAGATATCAAATCACTTTGTCAGTACTCACACAGATGTTGCTACAAGGCTGGGGAGGGTGGGGAGGGACAACAGATCCAACCGGTATAATCCAGCTTTGTATTTTGCTTAGTGCGTCGGGTCCAACCTGCCACCACTTAATTCCCATCCTGGCCAGTGGTGAAGTGTTTGGCCCGCACACGGAAATCAGTATCACTCTCTTCGACAACAAGAAGACTGAATACATCCTCAACATCATGGCCAAGCACACTGGGGAGCTGGTATTTCCGCTCCTGCAGAGTGTGTCAGTCTGCACCCGGGTGGAGGACGCCTTTGACCAGGCCGATGTGATCATCGTTCTGGACGAGTCCCTGGATAAGGATGTGAGCCAGTTAGAGGATTGCATTCGAAGCAGGGTTCCCCTGTGCAGGCTCTACGGGTACCTGATAGAGAAAAAAGCACATGAGTCGGTCAAAGTGCTGGTGGCAGGGAAATCCTTTGTGAATCTGAAGACTGCCTTGCTCACAAAGTACGCCCCGGCCTTCTCTCGCAATATCGTCGCCGTGGCTCTGGGAGTAGAAGGCCAGGCCAAAGCCATGCTGGCCCGAAAACTCAAAACCTCACCTGCCTGTAAGTGAACTCCCCTTCAGGGTTTCTTTTATTTATTTTGACAAATCTGTTGGACAAGAGAGGTACATTTCCACACAGTTCCCACCACCAGACTTTCTGTATCCCACCCCCTCCATTGGAAGCTTTCTTATTCTTTATCCCTCTGGGAGCATGGACCCAGGGTCATTATGGGGTGCAGAAGGTGGGAGTTCTGGCTTCTGTAATTGCTTCCCCGCTGAACATGGGAGTTGGTAGGTCGATCCATACTCCCAGCCTGTCTCTCTCTTTCCCTACTGGGTGGGGATCTGGGGAGGCTGGTTTCCAGGACACATTGGTGGGGTCGTCTGCCCAAGGAAGTCAGGTTGGTGTCATGGTAGCATCTGCAGCTTGGTGGCTGAAAAATAATTAAGATATAAAGAACAATTGTTTAATATTCAGGAAAGGCAACAATAGAGCAAATGAGATTCGGGGTCTCCATTTTGGGAAAAGCTAGGAAGTTTGTTTTAGAGGCTTTACTGATTTTTGCCTGAGCCTGACAGCTAACGTGCAGGCGGGCTAAAGGAATTATCTGGGGAGATAGTGACAGGGTTGGGAATAGGACTAGAAAGCTGTATCAGGGCAGAGAATAGCTCCCAAATATGAGGAAAATATATATTACCATTAACTGTAAACCCCTTCAATCTGATCAGTGGGCCATATTCAACACAGGAGTCTGTGTAACCTCTGCACCCCTGTAGGTCTGTGGTCATAGCTAAGAACATTTTAGGCTGCACTGATTGCAGGACCCGTCTTCCTCGAGTGGCAGAGTATGTGAGCCCAGTCTCCCTTCAAACAGTGGTGCAGTTCAGGTTTCATTTTTGCCTTGAAGCACTGTGATTTCCAGGCAGGTAGGAAGAGCTCTAGGAATAGTTTGTCTGTCTGGAGTAGACAGGGTGAGTGGAGCAGGTGCACAGAGATCATATGACTTGACTTTGGGTGCAGATGTGTTTTTGTGTTACTGGCTTTCATCACTGACTTTGTCCCTCATTGTGTAAATTAATAAACATCTAAGATATCATGAGATTTATTTTTTCAAGCCATAGTCTTTTTTTTTCTTAGTGATTTAAGTGTTTTACAGAATTATGACATTTCGGGGGCATAATTGCACAGCCACACATGGTGTGTGTGAGTCACCATTCAGTCTAACAAAGTTCTGTGCACCCCACCCCAATCATTAATGTCCAGGAGGCAGTTCATCTTTTTTGTTTGTTTTGTTTTTACAAGTTCCTTTGTTTAGGTATCTATATTCTAATCTAGTAGTTGTGAAGGAAAGAATCTCATAATTGTCTTTCACCTATCTGCTTATTTCACTTAGTATAATCGCCTCTAGCTCCATCCATTTTGTTGCAAATGATACAGCCTCATTTTTTGTTTTATTGCAGAATAGTATTCCACTGTATATATACACCTCATAACATCTTTGTCCAGTCATCTGTCTTTGGGCATTTAAGTTGCTTCCATATCTTGTCTGTTGTAACCATGTTCCATGGTTTTCATGCTGAAAGTCGTCAGGTCTATGCTAAAGTGACCCCACCCCATGAGTCCCCAGTGTGACCTACACCATTGTTTAGTCTTGCCGTGTCTCTGTTTCCTCATCTGCAGATTGACAATGTCAGTAGCACCTGCCTCCTAGAACTGAAATCCACATCAGTCACAGTTCCATGAGAGGATAGCTCAGAACAACACCCGGCACATGGCAAATGACTGCAAGGATATTCGGTTTATCACTGGGATTATGATATCCAGGCAGTTCCTATTGTTAATTTTTGAAAGCGTGGACATCTAAAGAGTAGAAGGGTGAATCTGAGCCAGAAAATGGATTGCGGTGTTTTAAAAAGAGAGTGCTGTATACCTGTCCCATTGGTATCTTCAGTTTAGATGCAGAGGTGTGACAGTGTCCATTGAGCAAGCACAGAGATGAAAAACCTTTGCATAGGTCAAATCAGAATGGCATGTGAACCTAAATACAATTCCCTACACTGGGGCGGTAAATGACTTTAGTCAGCCCCTAAGGCATTATAACAAGAGCTGTATTTTTTTGTATAGTTTTGTTTTGTTTACAGTGAAACTCTAAACACATGACTTCCAGTACTGCTTCCAAGTCATTAGTGCTCTGTTCCCAGCATCAGTCCCTACCTCCACCAAAGCTGTACGAATAGTATTCCATCTAAAAAGAAGACAGTTTCTAATCACGTTTATCTCTGCTGTCACCACTGTCTGTGTAAACATTGACCTTTCGCTAAAGATCTGTGATATGTGACCAAAGTGTCAAGATGAAGCTTTTACAAAAATGTAAAATAAGAATGAAGGACTCTCGGGGCCGGGTGGTGGCACACCTGGTTGAGCGCACATGTTACAGTGAGCAAGTACCCAGGTTCGAGCCCCCAGTCCCCACCTGTAGGGGGACAACTTTGTAAGTGGTGAAGCAGGGCTGCTGGTCTCTCTCTGTCTCTCTCCCCTCTCTGTCACCCCCTTCCCTACCCATTTTTGGCTCTCTCTATCTAATAAAGATTGAAAAAAAAAAGTGCCTCTCTTGTGGGCCTGCTGTTGTATTCTCATTCAGAGAGTACTCCTTTTAAAAATATTTTTTTATTTACTTATTCTCAGATAGAGACAGAGAGAAATTGAGAGTTAAGGGGGAGAGACAGAGACAGAGAGACACCTGCAGCCCTGCTTCATCACTTGTGAAGCTTTCCCCCTGCAGGTGGGGACCAGGGGCTTGGACCCAGGTCCTTGTGCACTGTCCTGTGAGCACTTAACCAGGCGCGCCACCACCTGGCCCCCAAGAGAGCACTTCTTAACTTTTGTCAGTCTGCCTACAGCATCCTTAGAGAATGAAGGACTGGCAAACTCTGAGGGCTAGGCAGATGATCCAGACTGTTTGCACATTTGGATAGCACAAACTTGGATGTTTGCTATGTAGGAAAAGAACGAATCTTTAACTAGGTTGAAGGTCTTTTTATATATATATATTCTCATTTCTTATTTGTCTAATTTTTAATTCTTTTCTTCACAGCCATAAAAAATGTGATAATTTGGGGTAACATTAGTGGAACTAACCATGTTGACCTGAGAAAAACCAACATTTACAGATACGACAGCGCTATCTGGGGGCCTCCTCACTACTCGCGCCCCATTTTAAGCTTGATTTTTGATAGGTACAGTATATATGTTTAAGTGAAATGAACCAAAAATGGTGGGTAAATGTGAAATAGTTGTTGTTATCAGTTGTCAAATCATCTTGATGTCTTGGAATCGAACTGACATTTTTCACAGTCATCTTTGACTATGGTCTCTAGTGAAAAAAACAAAAAACAGAAAGCTCCATAGAAATTCAGGTAACCAACTCTTACCCCCAATTTCTTTGATTTTTGAAATCATGATTTTTCGTATTTCAAATTCTCCTTAAGGTGGTTCCCATATTCTCTTAAACTTATTTTGACCAGGGCCCGGTTGGTGATACACCCGGTTTAGTGTACATATTACCAATGCAAAGACCCAGGTTCAAGCCCCTGGCTCCCCACCTCCAGGGGAGACATTTCACAAGTGGTGAAGTGGGTCTTCAGGTGTCTATCGTTTTCTCCCTCCAGCTCCCTGTTCTCTCTCAATTTCTCTCTGTTCTATCTAATAAAGATGAGAGAGAAAGAAAGGAAAGGGAAAAAATGGCCACTGGGAGCGGTGTGTTCATAGTGCTGGCACCAAGACCCAGCTGATAGGAAAGATGATGATGATGATGATGATGATAGGGGGCCGAGCAGTAACACACTGGATTAAACACACGTGGCACAAAGTGCAAAGACCTGCATAAGGATCCCAGTTTGAGTCCTCGGCTCTCCACCTGTAGGAGGGGGTCGCTTCACAGGCAGTGAAGCAGGTCTGCAGGTGTCTATCTTTCTCTTCCCTTCTCTGTCTTCCCCTCCTCTCTCGATTTCTTTCTGTCCTATCCAACAACAACAGCAGCAATAACAATAATAATAACAACCACAATGATAAACAACAACAAGGGCAGCAAAAGAAAAAATAGCCTCCAGGAGCAGTGGATTCATAGTGCAGGCACCGAGTCCCAGCAATAACCCTGAAGGCAAATGATGATAATGATGATGATGATGATGATGATGATAATAATACCTTCTTTTGAGCACAGGCAGATGTAAACTAAATCTTACTAAAGGTAGTGATAGACACCCCAGTTGAATTTAATTGAGACATTTTCAAAATCAAGAAATGGAGATGGTGAGCCGACTGAGACCATGTTGGGTTTCCTGCCGAGAGAGAGAGAGAGAGAGAGAGAGAGAGAGAGAGAGAGAGAATATTAAGAAAGGGTGAAGAGAGCGTTTTCTAGAATCAAGCCTCTTTGGACCTCATAGGACTGTTGGAAGATTAAAGGGTAGTAATACAGGCAAAACTTTGAACTATGCCAGTCACAGCAAACCCCACCACTATGACAAGGTGGAGGAACACCTAAAAGCATCTTCCTACACTGTGCCCTGCTTTCCATTTGCATTCATTTCCATTTGGCCTCCTAACTCTTCTCTCCTTCCTCCATGCCTAGAAAGTATGTGTCCCCATGTTCACAGTCTTAAAGCATCTCTTCACTCTGTTTGCTGCCTGCGTAGAGGTGGTCACTCATGAAGGTTCAGGGTGCTAAATTAGCAGATGAAATCATGTAATGCATCAAAGTTAATGTTTCTATACTCTGCGTTAAATTTTCAGGTCATACAATGCATTACTATTTTACTAATTCTCAAAGTGAATCACTCAATTTTTGTCATACTATGAACTGAAGGCTCCTAGTGATTCTAAGATAGCAGGTAACATTGAACGGATTCTTTGTTACCAAGTAGTTGTTCTTATAGCCAGTGATATCTTTTCCATGTTACATATTTACATTATCATGTTTTATGATATTTCATGATTTTCAACGGACTTTTTATGGGACTGAGGATGCTTGAAGTCATAGTGCATTGTATGGTCATGATTTTTTAAAAAAAATTTGTTTTATTGGGAAGTTAATGGTTTACAGCATAGTCTTTTTATTTATTTATTTATTTATAAAAATGAAACACTGACAAAGCCATAGGATAAGAGGGGTACAACTCCACACAGTTTCCACCACCAGAACTCCATATCCCATCCCCTCCCTTGATAGCTTTCCTATTTTTTAACCCTCCGGGAGTGTGGATCCAAGGTCATTGTGGGATGCAGAATGTGGAAGGTCCAGCTTCTGTAATTGCTTCCCCACTGAACATGGGCATTGAAAGGCTGATCCATACTCCCAGCCTCTTTCCCTAGTGGTGTGGGGTTCTGGGAAATCGGAGCTCCAGGACACATTGGTAGGGTTGTCTGTCCAGGAAAGTCAGGTTGGCGTCATGGTAGCATCTGGAACCTGGCTGAAAAGAGTTAGCATATAAAACCAAACAAGTTGTTGACTAATCATGAACCTAAAGGCTGGAGTAGTGCAGATGAAGAGTTGGGGGGGGGGGTCTCCATTCTGTAGCTAGCTAGTAGGCATATTTTAGTTATATTCCAAAGAGCCTGTGGCTATAATAAGTTTTGTTTTGTTTTTTTCCCCTGAGCCTGAAATCTGATATGCAGGTCAAATCGATGGGGTTTACAGCATAGTCTTTAACACACAGGCACAACTCTCATCTCCCCTTGACTGTTGTCTAGGAGACACAACAGGACACCAGTGTCCCTTCCTTCTGCCCCTCTCTCTCCTTCTCCAGAGTCCTTTGCTTTGGTGCAATACACCACAAACCGTCCTTATGTCCTTCCTCACTGTCCTTTATTCTCAAGTGTCACCTATAAGTGAGGTCATCCAGTAATGGTCTTCCTCTTTCTGGACTGTCTCACCCAACGCGATGCCTTCAGGTTCTGGCCATGATATTGCAAAGAAACTGACCTCATCATTGTAGCAGCTGCCTAGTACTACATTGTGTATTTATCCAAGTTTCTTAGCCAATCGTCTATTGTGGGGCATCTGAATCAGTCCAGGTTTGGGCTATTACAAACTACTGTGCTGTTAGGAACTCTGGTGTGTGTCGGGAGCCATAATGACACTGCACATCACGCCCCTAAGATGGCGCCGGCCACGTGGTGGCTAAACTAGTAAAGCGGTAAACAACTTTGCGGAAGTTGGACGGTCCAACTGAACAGACTGCGTGCTGTACACGTGAACTGTTTTATGATTGGTAGAAGGCTGCATGATCTATGAATGCTGTATGCTTGCTCAATGCCCATTGGCTGACTATGTAACAGTGAAAGGTACTTAAGGTGGCCATAAGAAGGAAATAAAGGGAATTGAGGAAGAAGACTCTGGTGTCCGTGTCGTTGTTGCGGGCCGACAGCAACAGGTGTGCACAGGTCTTTTCAGATAGGTGTTTTTTTATTCCCCTGGGTAAATCCCTAGGAGTGGGCTTGCTGGATCTCAAGGTCCATCTATTTCTAGAGTTCTGGTGACTCTCTAGGCTGTTTCCCATAGGGGCTGCACCAATGTACATCCCTACCAGCAGTGAAAGAGAGTCCCATTTACCTTACAGCCTCGCCAACAGTTGGCATTTCTGTCTTTTCTAATGTGTGACATCCTCATCAGTGTAAAGTGGCATCTCACTGTTGCTTTTATTTGTATTTCCCTAATCACCAGTGACCCTGAGCTTTTTTTTTTCTTCAATATGTAATTGGCCCTTTGGGTCTCTTCTTTGGAGAAGATTTCTGGTTTCTTATACTGAAATCCACTGACCTGAGAGACATTCTTTTTTTCATTTTCATGTATCTTTTCAAAGTAACATTGCTTTCTTTGCCTCCTAACAGTGAATGGATAAACAAAGAATTTGTGGCAGCTTTTAGAAAGCTGACCACCACAGGAAAACAATTTGGAGGCATCTTATCTGCACACAGTATAACTACAACATTGAAATATTGGTATCATGGTTCACCACCTGGAGAGATTGTGTCTTTAGGAGTACTGAGTGAAGGTAAATCGACCTTTTGTATCTTTTAAAATTTGAAAATCTCCATATATGATTCCAGTTACTGCATTTATATCTCTGCCTGTTTACTGTTTAACTTAAAAGTGGTCTGGACTTTCAAAATCCCACAATCATTAGGGCTGGGTGGTGGCGCACCTGGTTGAGCACAGATGTTCCAATGTGCAAGGACCTGAGTTTGAGCCCCCTGTCCCCACCTGCAAGGGGGAAGCTTTATGAGTGGTAAAGCAGTGTTGCAGGTGTCTCTCTGTCTCTCTCCCTATCTCCTCCTACCCTCTTGATTTCTGGCAGTCTCTATCCAATAAATAAAGCTATCAAAAAAGTTCTACAATCATTCATTCCTTCACTCAGGTCTTCATCCAGTTATCCATTCAGAAATTAAAAATAGTTTGATGATAGAGCCAGATATAGAAGTAAAATAGCGGGAGTCGGGCTGTAGCGCAGCAGGTTAAGCGCAGGTGGCGCAAAGCACAAGGACTGGCATAAGGATCCCGGTTCGAACCCCCAGCTCCCCACCTGCAGGGGAGTCGCTTCACAGGCGGTGAAGCAGGTCTGCAGGTGTCTATCTTTCTCTCCTCCTCTCTGTCTTCCCCTCCCTCTCTCCATTTCTCTCTGTCCTATCCAACAACGACAACAACAATAATAACTACAACAATAAAAAACAACAAGGGCAACAAAAGGAAATAAATAAATAAAATAAATATTTTAAAAAAAATTTTTTTAATTAAAAAAAAAGAAGTAAAATAGCTCCATTAAGTTTTCTTTAGTGTATCCCAGCTAAGGTAGGGGAAGCAAGATCAGCAAAAAAATTAGCAATAACTTCCTAAAAAAGGTGGCACTCCAGGAGACCTTTGAGTTGGAGCAAGGCTTACCAGAAAGGCAAGTGGGAATGATACCTGAGCACAGAAGCAAAGATAGGAAAAGGATATGAAGGGACACATCAGAAAGCAACTTAAAGATTGAATGGAATTCCTATCAAAATAGGGAAATAGAACAAACAACTCTGAAATGTGTGTGAGGACAAAGAAGACCATACACAGCCAAAGCAATTCTGACCTGATGGATGGATAAAGAAATTATCGGCTGTACACTCTATATCCCATATATCTATAAATGTGTGATAACAAACTAGTGACAACATTTTTCATAACTCAGATAACAAGAATAATTTTTATTTGATTGAAATATTAAAAAGGGGTAGGGAATTTTATCTGGATTTTATTCTGTTAGTAATAGGTGTTGCTAATCTTTTCGATTTAGAGTTCACCCTCACTGGTGACTGAGAGAAAGAAATCACTAATTTACTGTCTTCTTAGGCCCTAGTTCCGTGGTTGTGCAGGATGCTGGTAGGTTTAAATGCTAAGTTGGGGAAGTGGGTTAACTCCTGGCATAGCATCTAAAGGGTCATGAAAACCTATAAGCAACAGGCAAAAGGAATCCAGACAAAGTAGAAGTGAAACATTTCTTTAGCTCCCGAGGTAGACTTCAGAACCAAACAGGAGCAACGAGGCTGTAGTAAAGAGGACAATAATGATCCTTCCCTAGGGAAACAGAGAGAGGAGAACAGTCAGTGCTTGGAGAGAGGTTCTATCAGTACTTCTAGTGTCAGTGTTTCAGTCCTCTATGGAGAGGAGCTCTCAGAAATGTTGCCCCACCAGTATCATTCAAAATGGTGTACTGTGTCTGTCCTTTCCCACAATACTCAATACAGTTCATTTTTCTGATTTTCTTTGTTACTATTGTTCATTTTTGCTTTGTTTTGTGTTTGCTAACTAGGTCAGTTTGACATTCCTGAAGGAATTGTCTTTTCCATGCCTGTGAAATTTGAGAATGGAACTTGGGTGGCTCTTACAGATATTAAAAATATTAAATTGAATAAAAAATTAATGACCAACATGACAACGGATCTAATTCAGGTAATGTCAAAGTGGATACAGGGGAATTGACTTTTTTTTTTTTTTTTTTTTTAACCAGAGCACTGTTCAGCTCTGGCTTATGGTGGTGCGAGGAATGGAACCTGGGACTTCGGAGCCTCAGGGATGAGAGTCTGTTTGCATAACCATTATGCTATCTACCCTCCACGGAATTGACTTTTATAATAACTTTTAACTGATTTACCTAGCTCCCAAGGCATCCATTGGCTTCCTATGGGCTCAATTTGCATTTTATTTCTAAAAAAAGCTATTAAAGAGTTAACAAGTTTGAAGTTATTGACAGAATACTACTACTCATTTGGTTTTATAATTTTGATGTTAAAATATTTCTTGGCTATTTTAAAATAAAAATTAATAGTGTTTCTATTAAATAATGATTAATATCATAAAGGTGGTCAGTTAATTCTCTGCTTATACATTTTTTCAACAGGAAATAAATATTGCACAAGGAGATGTGATGTATTTTGAGACTTATCAATCAGGTATATTGTCTTAGATGTTATGTTTTATTGGACTGCTATTAAGTGAGCATTAAGCTATTTGTTATAACCAAATCACTATTTAATATAGATAACAGCAATCTGTATTTTATCAATTTAAACCAAAATTACAAACAAAATAAGCTGTTAAGTTCAATGTTTCACTTGAAATGATACCAGCCATTGAAATACCTTATCATACTACAAGCCATTGAATCGTCTTATAAGAATACTAAAGAAATCACACCATAAAAACAATATGATCTTAGTAATTATTTTTTAAAAATTGATTTAATTATGATCAACAAGACAGTTGGATAAGAGGGGTACAATTCCATACAATTCCCACCACCATAGTTCTATATCCCATCCCCTCCATTGGAAGCTTTTCTATTCTTTATACTTCTGGGAACATGGACCCAGGATCATTATGGGGTGCAGAAGGTAGAAGGTCTGACTTCTGTAATTCCTTCTCCGCTGAACATGAGTATTGGCAGGGTGATCCATACCCCCAGCCTGTTTCTATCGTTCAGCAGAGCTCTGGGGAGGTGCGGCTCCAGCACATACTGGTGGGGTCATCTGCCCAGGGAAGTCAGATTGGTGTCATGGTAGCATCTACAGCTTGGTGGCTGAAAAGCATTAAGATATAAAGGAGAACGAATTGTTTAATAACCAGGAACCTAAAAGAAAAAATAGAGCAGATGAGATTTGGAGTCTCCATTTTGGGAAAAGTTAGGAAGTCTATTCCAAGAGGCCTGAGACTTAACTAATTTTTGCCTGAGCCTGACACCTAACATGCAGGTGTGCTAAAGGTATTATCTGGAAAGATGGTGTCAGAGTTGGAAATAGGACTAGAAAGCTGGATCAGGGAAAAGAGTAGCTCCCAAATATGGGGGAAGTAGTATCAGTTGCTTGGGGTTACCATACTGGGCAGATTTCCAAAAGACCCCAAACTGAATGACTGACTTTAGGTGATAGAAATTTATTTTCTCTTTGTCCTGATAGTGAGGAAATCTGAATTATGGCATTGGGAGGGCTAGGCTCCTGCTAGAAGTACAAGGCGGGAATCCTCCCTCTCATCTCCTAGTCTCTGGTGTCAGTGCTTGGGACTGTTGACTTGTAGCTGCTTCGTTCTAATTCCTACCTCTGTTTTCACTTGCTTGTGTCTCCCTCTTCATGTCTCTCTCTCCCTCTGTACAAATATCAGCCACAGTACTGAGGGTCCACACCAATTCAGCATGGCCCCATCTTAACTTGATTATATGAATATCTCTGAAGTCTCCTACTTACAAATAAGATCACACTCATGGGTCCCAGGGGTTAGGACTTCAATCCAATCCACAGCACTGCATTTGTTTTCAGGTAATATATATATATTTTTAAATAAAACCTTCAGTCTGCAGTGTCCAACCAATTGAAACAGTTGCTGCCTCACTAATGAATAAAATAGGAAACAAGACCTGGCAGGGAACATCCCTTCTTTCAGAACAGGGAGGCTCAAGTGAGATCAAGCTATCAGTTATGGGACAAAGAGCAGCAAGAGCAGAAGGAAAGAAGACTGTGGGGAGAGGGGCTGGGAATTCAGACCCAGTTCTGACTGGTGCTCAAGTCACCAGTAGTTGAGGCCAAACCAAACCAAACTCAGCAGCACCAAAGTGGAAGGTGCTAGCATAGAGATCAGATAAGCAATTAGTTTCAACTCAAATTCTCTTATTTTCAAAATTAAGAGGCCTTCTATGAGACTTCCTGCATTTGGCAGGCTTGAAGTGCAAGTCTCCTTTCATGAGAACAGACTTCAAAACAGTCATTCTAAATTTGACCCCATTAACTGGTAGTTAGTTCTAAATGTATATAAAATTTGCATTGTAGAAGGTTTTAGGAAAGAGAACTGACCCTGTCTTATGCTGTTCTTTTACTAGTAAGTGTCAAGATATGTATATTTGATTAATCATGACTCTGACACCTTTGTCCCTTACGTAAAACACTGTTCCAGAGATTCCACATGAAAATGCTAGAATTTTGTACCTTTTCACAGTTAGATGACCTTTGCTTATAATCCATAATATTTTTGGTTAACAGAATACCTAATTTCTGACTTTTAGAAATAGATTTAATAGAAAGATATGAAGTACTTTCTACAAATGATGACCAACAATATGACAGTGCCTCAGATGGTATGTTTATCAATTTATTTATTTTTTTTATCCAAAGCTTAACACTAAATCTCAAAGAAAAAATTTGATTATCTGTTAGTCATAAAATGGTAGTCATGTCTTTCATCTCATTGTGTGCTCAAAAAGAAGATAATATTCAGAGTCTATTTTTAAAATCTTTTAAAAAATTTACCAGATTGAATTGTTGAAAACTTTGTGTCTGCAGGTCACTGTGAGGGACATAGGGGTTGGGGCACTAGAAAGTAACTGATCACACAAAATGTCTGGAAGATAGGAGTTATAAGAATATAGAAAAACATGTAGGGGACACAACATAATGGCTATGTCAAGAGACTCACGTGCCTGAGACTCCAGGGTTTCAGGTTCAATTCCTCATACCATCAAAAACCAGAGATAAGCAGTGCTCTGGTGAGAGAGAGGAGTTGGGGAGGGGGGAGAGAAAGATAGAGAGAATGAAAATATAGAAAAGAAAATGCTGTGCTATGTAATAAATTTTAAAACTTGAGAAAACAGAGAATGACAGGACAAAGTGAAAGAAAATATATACGAAGTAATCAAGAAACTCCATTAGGACACACCCTCATAAAGCCTGAAGGAGAAAAACTAATCATATCATGAAACCTCGTTAAGAGAGCTAGAGGTAATCAAGCGCATTTATTTCATCATGAATGGTGGTAATTCAGTTACCCAACATGAAAAAAATAATGTAGAGATCTGTTTTATAACAAGGTGCACACAGTAATATTATGCTACACACTTTCAAGTTACTCCAGCATAAGAAACTACAAAGATCCACCTGGCAATGCTCATGTCCAGCAGAGAAACACAGAAGCCAGAACTCCCACCTTCTGCACCCCAAAAATAATTTTGGTCAATACTCCCAGAGGGATAAACAATACAGAAAGTAAACTAGAGGACTCTGTACCCCCATGGACTGTGAACACAGACTGACAGGGACTCAGAGATGACACAGTCCATGGTCACAACTGGGAACATTCTAGGCTGCACTTGATTTCAGCACCAGTCTTACTCAAGTGGTAGAGTATGTTGACCCAGTCTCCCTCGGGAGACTGGGGCAGTCCCTACCACTGCTGCTTTCTATTGAGGGCAAGGACCTAGAGAGGCTGAAGAGGCCCACAAGAGGGCTTATGGTGATGTTCCTGATGGAAGTGACCAATGATGGTGGGTGGATAAAGGGATCTATTAGAGATAAAGGCCTATCATATCTTTGTGGGAACTCAAGATTTCCTAACTAGGGCCCCCAGATGATGAGATGCAGTGATATTGACCAAAAAGGCCATCATTAAATAAGGAAGTCTCTTGCCCTTTTCCAGCTTTTGTAGTCCTTTGTTTATCTGATGAGCTCAGACTTTCTCCCAGTTGTTAAAGTATTGATTGTCATCTGTTGTATACAAACTGGTATTGGATTTTTTTTTTAAATTTCTTTATTGAGGAATTAACGTTTTATATTCGACAGTAAATACAATAGTTTGTACATGCATAATATTTCCCAGTTTTCCATATATCAATACTACCCCCACTAGGTCCTTTGTCATCCTTTTTGGACCTGTATTCTCCTTCCCACCCACTCGAGAGTCTTTTACTTTGGTTCAACATGCCAATTACATTTCAGGTTCTACTAGTGTTTTCTCTTCTAATCTTGTTTTTCAACTTCTGCCTGAGAGTGAGATCATCCCATATTCATCCTTCTGTTTCTGACTTATTTCACTTAACATGAATATTTCAAGGTCCATCCAAGATCAGTGCAAAACGGTGAAGTCACCGTTTTTAATAGCTGAGTAGTATTCCATTGTATATATATATATATATATATATATATATATATATATATATATATATATATATATATATATATATATATATATATATATACCACAACTTGCTCAGCCACTCATCTGTTGTTGGGTTGCTTCCAGGTTTTGGCTATTACAAATTGTGCTGCTAAGAACATATGTGTACACAGATCTTTTTGGATGGGTGTGTTGGGTCCCTTAGGATATATGCCCAGAAGAGGAATTGCAGGATCATAGGGTAGGTCCATATCTAGCCTTCTGAGAGTTCTGCAGACTGTTCTCCACAGAGGCTTGACCAATTTACATTCCCACCAGCAGTGCAGGAGGGTTCCTTTGACCCTACAACCTCTCCAGCATTTGCTGCTGTTACCTTTTCTGATGTATGACATTCTCATAGGAGTGATGTGGTATCTCATCTCTCTGACAATCAAAGACTTGGAGCATTTTTTCATGTGTTTCTTAGCCTTTTGGATCACTTCTGTGGTGAATAGTCTGTCCATGTACTCTTCCCATTTTTGGATGGGGTTATTTGTTTTTTTGTGGTTGAGTTTGGCAAGTTCTTTATATATTTTGGTTATTAGCCTATTGTTTGATGTATGGCATATAAAGATCTTCTCCCATTCTGTAAAGGGTCTCTTGGTTTGGGTAGTGATTTCTTTAGCTGTGCAGAAGCTTTATAATTTGATGAAGTCCCATAGGTTTATGCTTGCCTTAGTCTTCTCTGTAATTGGATTTGTTTCATTAAAGATGTCTTTAAAGTTTACGTGGAAAAGAGTTCTGCCAATATTTCCCTCTAATTATCTGATAGTTTCTGGTCTAATATCCAAGTCCTTGATCCACTTGGAATTTACTTTTGTATTTGGTGAAATATAGTGGTTCAGTTTCATTCTTTTGCATGTTTCAACCCATTGTTTCCAACACCATTTGTTGAAGAGACTCTGCTTTCCCCATTTAATAGTCTGGGCACCTTTATCAAAGATTAGATGTCCATAGGTGTGGGGGCTCACTTCTGGGCTCTCAATTCACTGGTCGGTGAATTCTATTCCACTGGTCGGTGTGTCTATTCATATTCCAGTACCAAGCAGTTTTGATGACAATGGCCCTATAATACAATTTGAGATCTGGGAGTGTGATGCCTCCAGTTCTGTTCTTTCTTCTCAAGATTGTTTTGGCAATTCTAGGTCTTTTCTGGTTCCAGATAAACATTTGTAGCATTTTTTCTATTCTCCTAAAAAAATGTGGTTGGGATGTTGATGGGGATAGCATTAAATTTGTATATGGCTATGGGTAGTATATTCATTTTGATGATGTTAATTCTTCAACTCCATGAACATGAAATATCTTTCCACTTCTTTGTGTCTTTTTCAATTTCCTTGAGTAGTAACTCATAATATTCAGTAAACAAGTATTTCACTTCTTTGGCTAGGTTTATTCCTAGATATTTTATTGTTTCTGTTGCTATAGTAAAAGGAATTAATTTCTGGATTTCATGTTCTTCTAACTTAGTGTTTGCATAGAGGAATGCCACTGAGTTTTGAGTGTTAATTTTGTAGCCTGACACCTTACTATATTGCCTGATGATTTCCAAAAGCTTCTTGCTGGATTCCTTAGGTTTTTCCATGTATACTATCATATCATCTGCAAATAAGGAGAGTTTGACTTCTTCTCTTCCAATCTGTATCCCGTTAATTTCCTTGCTCCTGCCTGATGCTATGGCAAGAACTTCCAACACTATGTTTAATAATAATGGTGATAGTGGGCAGCCCTGTCTAGTATCTGAAATGCTTCCAGTTTTTCACCATTGAGTATGATGTTGGCTGTAAGTTTGCTATATATAGACTCCACTATCTTCAGGAATTTTCCATCTATTCCCATTTTTTGTAGTGTTTTGATCATAAAGGGATATTGTATTTTGTCAAAGGCTTTCTCTGCATCTATTAATATGACCATGTGGTTTTTGGTCTTGCTTTTATTGATGTGGTGGATCACGTTGATTGATTTACATATATTAAACCAACTTTGCATGCCTGGGATAAACCCCACTTGGTCATGATGAACAATCTTTTTAATATACTGCTGTATCCGGTTGGCTAGGATTTTGTTCCATATTTTAGCAGCTATGTTCATCAGAGATATTGGTCTGTAGTTTTCTTTTTTGGTTGTGTCCCTGTCTGATTTTGGTATCAGAGTGATGTTTGCTTCACAGAAGCTGGAAGGGTGTATTCTGGTGTCTTCAGTCTTCTGGAAGACTTTTAAAAATAGAGGTATTAATCTTCTTTGAAACCTTTGCAAAATTCATTTGTAAAACCATCTGGTCCAGTTTTATTCTTGGGAAGGTTTTTGATAACTGTTTCAATTTCATTAGCTGTGACAGGCCTGTTCACTTTATCTAGTTCCTCTTTACTTAATTTTGGAAGTTCCTAGGTATCTAGGAAAGCCTCCATTTTTTCAAGGTTCTATAGCTTGGTGGCATATAGTTGTTCATAGAAGTCTCACATCATATGTTGAATTTCTGTAGTGTCTGTTGTGATATCTACTCTTTCATTTATGATCCAGTTTATTAGGGTCTTATTCCTTTTTTGTTTTGTGAGTCTGGTTTGTCAATTTTGTTCACTCTTTCGAAGAACCAACATTTACTTTCGTTGATATTTTGTATGGTTTTCTTATTTTTAATATTATTTATTTCTGGTCTAAGTTTAGTTATTTCTATCCTTCTGAGTGCTTTAGGGTTCTTTGTTCTTCTTCTTCTAGGTCTTTAAGATATGCAATCAGGGTGTTTATTTGTGCCTTTTCTTGTTTCTTAATGTGTGCTTGTATGGCTATGAACTTCTCTTTTAGTACTGTGTTAGCTGTGTCCCAAATATTTTGATAGCTTGTGTCTTCATTTTCATTAAACTCTCAAAACATTTTGATTTCTTCCTTTATTTCCTCTTTGACCTAGTAGTAGTTAAGGAGTGTACTGTTGAGCTTCCACATTTTGGGACTATTACTAATCTTTTGTTGATTGTTTAGTGTTAGTTTAATTCCACTGTGGTCTGAGAAGATGCTTGGGATAATTTCAATGCTCTTGAATTTGCTGATGCTGCCTTTGTGGCCTAACATATGGTCTATCCTTGAGAATGACCCAAGTGGACTTGAGTAGAATTTGTATTCCAGTTTCTTGGGATGAATGACTCTGAAAATGTCCAATAGTTCTAGTTTACCTATTTTCTCATTTAGCTCCCTCATGTCTTAATTGATTTTCTGCCTGGATGATCTGTCAAGTTGAGAGAGTGGGGTGTTGAATTCCCCTATTATGACTGTGTTGCTGTTAATATATTGCTGTAGCTCTTTCAGGAGATGTTTGATGTATTTAGATGGCTTCTCATTGGGTGCATAGATATTAATAATTGTTAAGTCCTCTTGATTAACCGATCCTCTGAGCATTAAGTAGTGTCCATCCCTATCTTTTTAAATTTTAATTATTTTAAAGTCTGTCATGTCAGATATGAGAATAGTTGTTCCTGCCCTTTTTTGTGGGCAATTGGCTTGTGCAATAGTTTTCCATCCTTTCACTTTGAATCTGTGTTTGTCTTGTTGAGTTAGGTGGATTTCCTGTAGACAGCATATTTTTGGGTTGTGTCTTGTGATCCATCTTCCTACTCTGTGCTTTTTAATAGGTGAATTCAGGCCATTGACATTTATTAATATCAAAGATTGAAGATTTTTAACGCCATTCTTGTAGAGTTTTAGAGTGTTCTGATAGGTGACATATTTATGGTGGTCTTACTGTTTATAGAAGACCTTTCAGAACTTCTTTCAGGGTAGGATTGGTGATAGTTGATTCCTTCAACTGGTGCTTGTCTGAGTAGGTTTTTATGCCTCCATCTAGTCTGAATGACAGTCTAGCAGGATACCATAGTCTTGGTTGAAAGCCATTCTCATTGAGCACTCGATGGATATCTTGCCATTCTCTTCTGGACTGTAGTGTGGAGAAGTCTGCTGCTAATCTTATGGTTTCCTCCATAAGTGACTCTGTTTTTCTCTTGAAGCCTTCAGGATCCTTTCTTTATCCTTATTCCTTTCCATTCTAAATATGGTGTGTGTTGGTGTCTTTAAGTCTGAATTAATTCTGTTTGGGACCCTCTGATCTTCCTGAACCTTTATATCTTTTTTGTTGTCTAGACTACACAAGTTCTCAGCTATTATGTCCTGAAGAATGCTTTCTTCCCCTCCCTCTCTTTCTTCCTCTGGTAAGCCAATAATGCGTATATTATTTCTTTTGAAGTCATCCCATAGGTCTCTGTTGTTATTTTCAGTATCTCTTAATCTCTTTTGGAGATCTCTTACTTCTTTATTAGTTGTCTCTAATTCATCCTCGGTTATTCCAATTCTGTCTTCATTCTCATTTATTCTATTCTCTCTCCCCTCTACTGTTTTCTGGAGTTCATCTATTTTGCTACCCTGTTCTGATACTGTTTTAGCTTGTTCAGCTAGTTGTGTTATTAGCTCAGCTATTTCAGCTTTCAGCTCTCTAATAACCTTGAGATAATTAGTGTTTTCTTCCAGAGTCTCATTTGTTGTTTCTGCTTTTCTGATGACAATTCTTTCAAACTCTTTATTTACCCCTGTGAGTGTTTCCTTAACTAGTGTTTGGATGTTGACTTCATTATTTTGTGGTTCACCCTTTGGGGGGATTTTAGCTGGACTCTTGTCCTGGTTCATTTCTCCAATATTTCTTCTTGTTGTCTTAACCATTCTATATAGTGTTTTATGAGGTCCCTCTCTCAGTACTTTTCAAATTACTGATCACTCTTGCCTGGATTGACTTGTGTCTAGGTAAGGTAATTAAAGGGTTCACAGTGGTGGAGATTGACAGTTGTTTCAATAGTATTTTAATCCCTGAGTTGGAGCTCAGTGGCTTAAAAGCCTCTTTTGTTCTTTTTCTTCCCTGTAGGTTATGGGAGCCTGAGGGCTTCTGAAGGATAAGTAGAATTATTAGCTTAATCACTGACTTTGACCAAGAGATAAAGCAGGGTGGGGCAGAGATAATCTAGTGGTTATGCAAAGAGACTCTCAAAGTCCCACCACTAGGCCATGGGCCATGGAGGTATAGATCTCCTGAGTTGGTTAGTTCTTTGTCCCCTGGTGTCAGCACAGGACCCCACCCCCCCTGCTCCTCCAGATTCTTAGGGCAGTAGCAATGGAGACTCACAGTTGCATTTGTTGAGTCTTAGGGGAGACCTCTCCTCCCTTTAGCTATCTTTTTGTTGGTGAAACAGACTGGAGGTGGTGTCTCAAGTGGTAAACTGCCGGACTGTTACCAGCCACTTAATCTCTCCCTAGGCTCCTCTCTGTCCAGGAGCCACATGTATTTGTACTCACCGGTGATTTGGTGGGTTCCTGAAGTCGTTCTCGTCCTGTCTTGTTTCGGTCCCTGGTGGTCTCCTTTGGTATTCCTAGTTGACCCAGGAGAGGAGAGGAAAAACACAGCTGCTGCTGCACCATAGCTCCACCTCTGGAAGTCTCTGGATTTGTATTTAGCAGGAATTACTCATATAATTTAGAGGAAAGGATTATTTTTATTGGAGGTATTAAAAGTCAGCAGTAAACTACAGTAGTTTGTACATGTGTAACATTTCTCAGTTTTCCACATAACAATTCAACCCCTCTAGGTCTTCCTCTGCCATCATGTTCTAGGACCTGAACCCTCCCCACCACCCCAGAGTCTTTTACTTTGGTGCGATACACCAAACCCAGTCCAAGTTCTGCTTTGTGTTTTATTTTTCAACTTCTTTTTTTTTATTAGTGATTCAATAATGATCAACAAAATTGTGGGATAAGAGGGGAAATATTATGCATGTACAAACTAAAATAAATTGTATTTAATGTCTACTGTAAAATATTAATCCCCCAATAAAAAATTTAAAAATAGAGTTCAGGATCTTAGGTACACTTTTCAGCCCAAGTCTTTTTGTAGATTGAAAAAGTTTAATTGTTATAAATTGGAGAAATTTCAGTTGATTTCAGGTTGTGTGGGGTTATGTTTGTTGAATGAGGAATAGAAACAAATATAACATATATATATTACTGATATATTGTGTGTTAGATGGATTGCAAAACGTGGTGGGTCATGAAATCATTTTACTACCCCGCATAATTCCTTGAAGCAGAATAAAATTCTTTTTTTCAATATTTATTTATTTATTCTCTTTTGTTGCCCTTGTTGTTTTATGGTTGTAGTTATTATTGTTGTTGTTGGATAGGACAGAGAGAAATAGAGAGAGAAGGGGAAGACAGAGGAGAGAGAAAGGTAGAAACCTGCAGACCTACTTTTCTGCTTATGAAGCGACTCCAGATGGAGAGCTGGTGGCTCAAACTGGGATCCTTACGCCAGTCCTTGTGCTTTATGCCACCTGAACTTTACCTACAGAATAAAATTCTTAAATTCTTAATAAAATGATTAAGAGATCTCCCCCCCCCCAATGAACTAGAGTAGAATAGAAAGTGGAGAAGGCATGAAATGGGGTTGTGAGAAAAGATTAGAAAATAATAAATGTGTCATGTAATTTTTATGTCCTTATAGCTACAGAAGTGCACATACAGGATTGTAAAGTAAAATGAATTTTTAGTGTGATTTCTAACCAAAAACATTTGAAATATAATATCATAGAGCAACTGTACTTTGCTATTACATTCTAAACCCAACATGCTCTTTTAATTTTAATTTCAGACTATAAAGATAACTACAATTATGATCTAGTACAAGGTGAAGAAAAATATTTTACTGCTTCAGGTGGTAAGTTGTAAACAATCTGAGGCTGGTTGGTGGCTCACTTGGTTGAGCACACGTGTTACCATGGTCAAGGACCCAGGGTCAAGCCCCTTCAGTCCAGGTAGTGACAGTACTGTGCACATTCTAGGGCTGACAGAGGACAGAATTTGGCTGGCTGGCTGGCTGTTATCCAGCAATGAATTCGCCCCCAGAGTCTGTAAAATTGGAGACTGAATTTCAAAATGGCACCCATTATGGTTGTTCTGAGTAAGCTGTAGTGTCTACAGCTATCTCTGTAACCTACTCCAGGTTTATAGCTTTTGATTTCATAGCTTCATCCTTACTTCAGTGTGAATCAGTAAAGAAATGGACACAGGTATATTGACTAGCCCTGATTTTTATTGTAACTCTGTGAGTTGTCCCAGTACTTTATGGAAATAAGACTGAATGTAGAAGTCTATGTAGCTAGCCAATCAGATTATTTACCTAAGGTGTTACACTTTTATTTAAAAGCCAAATAAAGTGGTTATTATCTATTGCTCTTCCCATTCTGAATTCTTACTGTGTGTTGGAATTTGGAAGAAGGCTAAGCAATGGAGAATTAGAATTGGTGCATAAAGGAGAAAACAGAGTCAAGGAGCAATCGGTACTGGCACCATAACTACAAACAAAACTCACACAGAAAAGCAAAGGAGGCAAGAGAGGCTGCATGTCAAAACAGATTCAGATCAAGAAAGCGGCCAGAATTTAGATTTTCTAAATTAATATATCTAATGATGGCCTTGTGGTTTTTGTACCCACTGTAGAATCCCTCTTATATATGCACTCTCTCAGCTGGCCAAGCAGATTGAATCCAGGCCTCCAGTAAGCAGAAGGAGAAGAGGGACAAAGGGGAAGCCAGCAAATACAAGTTACTTATTTATTTTTTTAAAAAGAGTTACATCTTTCATTTTTCTTCTTTTTACAGACTTTGAAGATTAAAATGTGCAATGGTAACAGATTAAACTATACCAACTATAATATTATTTGGCTGTGTAAAAAATGTAGAAATGCTATCTATCTCTATTTATGGAATAATAACTTGAAAATTTTACTTAAATCTTAGATAATAAGCTAAGCAATTAAATAGCAATGATAACATTTATACACAAAAGCTAGAGATCAGTTATTTTATTTCTATGCTTGTCTATTAGTAGTTTCTTGTGTGTGTGTATATTAGTAGTTTTTTTTTTTCTGTTAGTACCGGGGGGCACTCAGTGATACAAGGACCCAGCTTCAAGCCCCTTCTCCCCTCACTCCCTGCAGCAGGGATGCTTCACAAGTGGTGAAGCAGGTCTGCAGGTGTCTACCTTTCTCTCTATCTCTCTGTTTTCCTCTCCCTTCTCAATCTCTGCCTTATGGAATTAAAAAATTTAAAAAAGGAATAAATTGCCTCCGGGAGTGGTAATTCGTAGTGCTGGCACTGTGCCCCAAGTGATAAATAACCCAGGAGGAAAAAAAATTGGTACCAATTGCTTTTTTTTTTTTTTTTGTAAGTACATTAAAATCGTACCATTAGCCACAGAGTCATTTCTGTATATCTTCCTGGGAGAGCATGTGTCCTCTTGAAGGTTATAACAGACATGGACTAGATGGCCATACTTTCTCTGATGTCCTTCCTAGCTTGACTTCAGCCACCTTCACCAGAACAGATACATCTAACTCAAAGAGAATCAGTCATATGTTCCTCACCCTCTCAGAAAAATGTGAACTAAAAAAAATGGATGAGTAGGTTGATATCCGAGTGAAGACAATGACAGTGAACTAGAGAAAACCACAGAGGTCTACGTGTGAGATCTTCAGAGCTAGCCAGGTCTACTGTCTTTATAAGACCTGACCATGCATTATTCTTGTTTGTTTGTATTCTCTTTGTATGAGCAACTTAATAAGAAAAAAAATGCTTGTATTAAAAAACCTTGTATTAAATTTATTTTTGTCTCCTAACACTAGATATATCCTGAATCAAAAGAATGTTTAAAGAAAAGCATATTTTAGTACATAATTCCAAGACTTAAGTAAAAATCTAGTCTTTCATTAGAGCAGTAGTAAAATCACATCAATATGCTCACTTATTTCCAGGCAAGTAGGATCCTTTACAAATGCCTGTTGAGAACTGTTAAAAAGCGCGGGAGTCAGGGCTGGGTGGTGGCACACGTGATTGAGCCCACATGTTACTATGAGCAAGGACCCGGGTTCAAGCCTCCAGCCCCCACCTGCAGTGGGAGGCTTCTCAAGTTGTGAAATCCTGCTGCAAATGTCTCTTTCTGTCTCTCCCTTCCTTCTCATTTTTTCTCTATTTCTATCCAAATAAATAAATAAAATATTTTTAAAGCCCTGGAGTTATGTTTTTTTAAGTGCCAATTCCTGCGATTTTGCTGTACTTTTAAGGAGCTCTTGTACGGATCCTTTTCTGAAAATTCAGGAGAATACCAGATGCTTCTGTGTTCCTTCTACACTGTCATAATGAAGGGGATAATTTCAAAATCAGGACTAACTTTTGCTTGTTTCCAAAGTTAGCACCCCATCTGATGTTATTGTCAAGAAGCTTTAATGTCCTCAGAGAACTTTGGAGGAGGTTTTTTTTTTTTTTCTGTCTTTTTGGTTTGTTTGTGTGTTTGTTTTGTTTTGTTTTTGCCATGATCTTGCCACTTCCACTGTCTCTTCCTACAAGGTCTTCAGTTAAAGCAGTGTGGTTTCCCCAGAGACCCACTCTACTAGGGAAAGAGAGAGACAGGCTGGGAGTATGAATCAGTGAATCGACCAGTCAACGCCCATGTTCAGCGGGGAAGCAATTACAGAAGCCAGACCTTCCACCTTCTGCAACCCACAATGACCTTGGGTCCATACTCCCAGAGGGATAAAGAATGGAAAAGCTACCAGGGGAGGGGATGGGATACCAAGATCTGGTGGTGGGAATTGTGTGAAGCTGTATCCCTCTATTTTGTTAATGTCTCCTTTTTAAAAATAAATAAATAAAAGAAAGAGAGAAAGAAAGAAGGGGGGGAAAAAGGTAGTGTGGTGAGAGAACAATAACCACCTGGGTTCTTGGTATTTTCCCCTTGATATGCAGGACTTCTCCCTGACAACACTGAACTAGATTAGAAAAGGGGAGACTCAGAGCAAGAAACACTAATCTTCATGTCCCATTCCTTCTAAACTAGTTATGCCAGTTACATATCACCCAGAACTCTGTGCAAATGCTCAAGTATCAGAAACCCTGCCAACTAGAGAAATTCTTCTCGGATGACAAGAGGACCTAGTGGGGTTATATTGTTGTGTGGAAAACTGAGAAATGTTATGTATGTACAAACTATTGTATTTACTGTCAATGGTAAAACATTAATCACCCAATAAAGGAAAAAAAACTTAATAAAGAAAATAAAATAAAAAGAATAAATTCTTCTCAGTGGATGTCCAAATCTGAGCAATCAAATAATCAGCTACACCCTCCCTGATTAGAAAGGGGCTAGAGATTTTCATGGGTAGATTTTCTCTTCTTTTTTTTTCAATTTTTTATTTGTAAAAAGGAAACATTGACAAAACCATGGGATAAGAGGGGTACAACTGCACACAATTCCCACCACCAGAACTCCGTATCCCATCCCCTCCCTTGATAGCCTTCCTATTCTTTAACCCTCTGGGTGTATGGACCCAAGGCCACTAAGGGGTGCAGAAGGTGGAAGGTCTGGCTTCTGTAATTGCTTCCCTGCTGAACATGGGTGTTGACAGGTCAATCCATACTCCCAGCCTGCCTCTCTCTTTCCCTAGGGGAGAAGGGTTCTGGGAATCAGAGCTCCAGGACACATTGGTGGGGTTGTCTGCCCAGGGAAGTCTGGTTGGCATCATGCTAGCATCTGGAACCTGGTGGCTGAAAAGAGAGTTAACATATAAAGCCAAACAGGTTGTTGAATAATCATGAATCTAAAGGCTGGAGTAGTGCAGATAAAGAGCTTGGGGGGGGGTCTCCATTCTGTAGCTAGCTAGTAGGCATATTTTAGTTATATTCCAAAGGGCCTGTGCCTATACTAGGTTTTATTCCCCCCTGAGCCTGAAATCTGATATGCAGGTGGATCCTAGTTATTATCTGGAGAGATGATGCCATGGCTGGAAAAAGGACCAGAAAGCTGGATCAGGGAAGAGAGTAGCTCCCTAACATGGGAAAGGTGTATAAATATTGTTGACTGTAAACCCCCTCAATTTGATCTGATCTGGGGCCCATATTCAGTTTAGGAGCCTATGTGACCTCTGCATCCCTGTAGGTCTGAGCTCACATTATGTGGTCATGAGTAGGACCATTCCAAGCTGCCCCAGTATTGACCCATCTTCCTCAGGTGTAGCATAGAGTTGTCCAGCCTCCCTTCGGAGGATGGAACATTCTCTACCATTGTTGCTCCAAGTTGAGGGCAAGGTCTATGGGGGCCCACAAAGAAGTCTGTTTTGCTGTTCCTGAAGATTTTCTCTCATTTCAAAGAGACACATGAAGAAACATCCAGCACCACCACCCCCCCAGCAGTCTGCACTTCCCAGCATAAATAAAAGCTGTCATAATTATTTTATCTACTATATAAGATGACCAGGATGTGCTCAGATAGACTCCCATGGGAAAAGCAAACAAATTGACTCTAGTCACTTTAGTTACTTTCACACTTTTGCCTCAATTATTGAGCCATGGAGTCACACTTGCAGGAAAATACTAGGTGGTTACTATTTGATTAAAAAGCAACGATGGAGTCATTTTCAGTTTTTTTTTAATATTTATTTTATTTATTTATTCCCTTTTGTTGCCCTTGTTGTTTTATTGTTGTAGTTATTATTGTTGTTGTCGTTGTTGGATAGGACAGAGAGAAATGGAGAGAGGAGGGGAAGACAGAGAGGAGGAGAGAAAGATAGACACCTGCAGACCTGCTTCACCGCCTGTGAAGCGACTCCCCTGCAGGTGGGGAGCCGGGGTTTGAACCGGGATCCTTATGCCGGTCCTTGTGCTTTGCGCCACCTGCGCTTAACCTGCTGCGCTACAGCCCGACTCCCTTCATTTTCAGTTTTATCAGAGAGGTTGTATGTTTTCTTTCTTGCTCACAGTATAGCTTTCTACATGTGATAGACCAATCTGGGAGTTCTTAAGACTGATCTTTGCATTAGGAGCAACTTTAATCTGAGGTTATTAAAAAGAACTGATCTGATATTAAAACTCATAATTAAAGCAGGAGGAAAGGATATTCCATAGGAAATTTAGAGTATAGAGTAAGGCATTATGTGAATAAAACAATTACTGCATTGGCCCCTGGATTACGGTTAAATGTCTGTTTCCTTACAACTGTAGTGTGCACTGTTGATGACCCTCTCAATAGCACTGTGCCCATTGTCTTAACTAGCAAGTGCTCTAGATTTGTTGAGTCCAACCTTAGTTGCATGAATTTTTATAGAGAGACAGGCAGAGAGTGAAGGAGATCACAACACTTAAATATAGTGGATACTGGACTCGAACCTAGGTCACACACAGCATGGGCATGGATCTTAATAGAGATATCTGGTCCCAGTCACCGGTGATTGGTCTGGTCAAATGCCTTTTAATAAGGATGTAGTACTTGGTGGTGGTGAAGGCTGAGGAGATAACAGTGGTTATGCAAAAAGCTTTTCAAGCATCAATGGTCCCAGGTTCAATCCCTAGCACCACCATATACCAGAAAGAAAGAAAGAAAGGATGCAGTACTTGTAGCTTTGGCAACCATCTTGTGAGCATGAGAAGAAATGTTATTACCATTTCATCACTGAAAAGGTAGCAGTGTGGAAAGAGAAAAAGGTTCGTGCCTTGGCCTGAGCCTTCAATAATGTCAAAGTATCTCTGAACCAACCCCTAGACCAACTTCAGAATTTCTGTTAACTAAATAGCTTTATGTCTAAACAACTGTCGGTTGTGATTTCTGTATCTTGTAGCCAATGACTAGGCATAGAACTATAGTAATGACCCTGAACAACACAGGTTTGAACTAGGTGGGCCCACTCATTATTGGACTTTCTTATAAATAAATCATGCCAATATATAGTGTTGGCAGATAAAGTACTGTGACAGTATTGTGACATCAATGTACTTTCTCATCCCGGTGATTTTAGTAACAGTTTCTTCCCTCTCTAACTTACTTTATGGTACAAATATGGTATATAATACACACAGCATACAAAATGTGTCTTCATCAACACTTATGCAAGTAAGGAGTCTTAGTAGTTGGATTTGGGGAGAGTCCAGAGTTATCCAGAGCTAGAGAGATAGTTCATCAGGTAGGATGACTGCATTGCCATGTGCATGATACAGGTTCAAACCCCAGTGCCACTTGGGAGGTTCTGTAGCAAATGGAAGAAACCTGTTGAATCGGTGTCTCCCCTTCTCTCTGCATTTCTGTTTCTCTATAGGAATGGGAACGAGTCACCTGGAGTGATTAAATCATACATGCATTAGGCCCTGGGCTCTCCCACTAAATAAATCTATGAATAAATAAACACATGTGTATTATACAAAGCTCTTCACCTGTGTCATTATTTATTCCAAGAATAAACATGTAATTGGCTGGTTTACACAATTGACTTCTCTCAGCGAGGCTCAAAACCTACATTTCCCCAATTGCACTGTCATCTCCAATGAATGGCACCTTCTTAATTCTTTTTCTAGGGACCTACATTCCCAATAATTTAGTCTGAATTCCATTTCTGGATTTGTCAATCCTCTTGGTGTCATCCAACACTTGTCACCATCTCATGGGCTGTGGGTGTGCTGTGTCTCCATACTATCCACCCTGACTGGAGTGTCCCCAACCCTTCTCTCTCACTGAATGATGCCTCTTTAGGCTGGTACAGTGGGGGTAACCTGCCCTCCGTTGGCCAACCCATTATTTATTTCCTTTCCTTTCAACAAGATGAAAATTGTTGGATTCCAACCAACTGAATTTGGTTGCAGAACTTCTCCCCACTATTGCCTCCCTGGTGCAAGTGGGAAATAATGTCATCTGTAACCTTCACTTACCAGTTTGCTGGCATAAGCAGGGGCATCTAGAGCTATAAAATGGCGCTGGCCCAGAGCTGAACTCTTACTCTTTCTGTAGAGGACACAGAAAGGTTGCTCAAGCTTGCAGCTGAGTTGCTGGAAGTGAAACTGGTAACCCTCCCGAAAGTGAGCAGCTGCTCTTGCCTCATATTAATTTCTTCTGGGCAGAAATAATGAACCCACAGAGACATCTAATCACAACTTTCTCACTTCATTGGTCTAAAGAAACATACTTCTATACAGAGGAAGCATAAACAGGGGCTTTGCACAGTACACACACACACACTCCATCTCCGCGCTCTCTCTCTTTCTTTCTATTTCTTTCTTTCTCTCTCCTTCCTTCCTTCCTTCCTTCCTTCCTTCCTTCCTTCCTTCCTTCCTTCCTTCCTTCCTTTTTTAAAATTTTATTAGTGACGGGGTCGGGCGGTGGCACAGTGGGTTAAGCGCATGTCATGCAAAGTGCAGGGACCGGCATAAGGATCCTGGTTCAAGCCCCCAGCTCCCCACCTGCAGGGGAGTCGCTTCACAGGTGGTGAAGCAGGTCTGCAGGTGTCTTTCTCTCCCCCTCTCTGTCTTCCCCTCCTCTCTCCATTTCTCTCTGTCCTATCCAACAATGAAAAACATCAACAATGGCAATAATAATAACCACAAAGAGGCTACAACAACAAGGGCAACAAAAAGGGGAAAAAATGGCCTCCAGGAGCTGTGGATTCATGGTGCAGGCACCACGCCCAGCAATAACCCTGGAGGGAAAAAAAATTGTTAGTGACTTAATATTGATTTACAAAAGTATAAGATGGTGCCAGACAGTGGCACACCTGGTTAAATGCACAGGGAACCAGGTTCGAGCTCCTAGTCCCCGCCTGAGAGGGTCTGCTTCAGGAGTGATGAAGCAGGGCTGCGGGTGTCTCTTTAGCTCTTTCCTTATCTATCTCTCCCTCCCCTCTCAATTTCCCCTCTGTCTCTAGTCAATTATAAATAAAAATATATTTTTTAAATTGTAAGATAACAGGAGTATAATTCTGCACTATTCCCACCACCAAAATTATGTCGCCACTTGCACCTGGGAGGCAACAGTGGGGAAAAGTTCTGCAACAAAATTAAGTCTGTTGGAATCTAACAATTTTCATTCTCTCCACTGGAAACTGCAGTGGTTCCCACAAGGTTACAGATATGGGGAGCCAGATGGTGGTGCAGCTGATTGAGCACACATGTTACAATGTACAAGGACCCAAGTTCAAGCTCTCGGCTCCCACCTGCTGGGGAGGAGCTTTATGAGTGGTGAAGCAGGGCTGCAGGTATCTCTCTCTCTATCTCCCCCTTTCTTCTTGATTTCTGGCTGTCTCTATCAAATAAATAAAGATAATAATAAAAAAACAAGGTTGCAGGTATGGGTTCACTATTGTTTCTATAACTATCTGTCTATATTTATATATATATTTACTAATTTTTTTTCCCTATGGTCTTGCCTTCTCTTCCTTTCTAAGTCACACCTACACCTATTACTACTATTTCAAATATCCTTCCTTTTTTCCTCTTCTCTCTCTGGGTATTGATGGAATTGGAGTTCAGAGCCTTCTGGTCATCTTCCCCTATCATTGTTCCACTCTGGGAGTATGGACCAAAATTCAGTGGGAGTTCTGGCTTCTGTAATTGCTTCTTTGCTGAACATGGGTGTTGGCAGGTTGATCCATACCTCCACGTTGTTTCTATCTTTCCCTAGTGGGGGAGGTCAAGTTGTGGGACATATTGGTGAGGTCATCTGCCCAAGAAAGTCAGGATAGAATCATGGTAGCATCTGCAACTTGGTGGCTGAAAGGCAATAAAATAGCAGAACAAAATGATTAATAAATAGGAACCAAAAAAGTAAGATAAAGAACTAATGAGAATAGGGATCTTAGGGTAGAAAGAAGCTAGGAATTCTATATTAGGTATTTCCATAGGGGCCCATGACTTTCCTAGTTTTTGCTTCAGTTTGATAATTAACCTGGAGGCAGACAAAAATATTGACTGGTAAGGTGTCATAGTTAAGATTAGAACTAGGAGTCTGCATTTCTAGGGCAGAGACTAACTCCCAAACTTAAAGAAAATCCATGAATAGGGAGTCAGGCGGTAGTGCAGAGGGTTAAGCACATGTGGCATGAAGAGCAAGGACCGGAATAAGAATCCCAGTTCGAGCTCCCAGCTCCCCACCTGCAGGGGAGTCGACTCACAAGTGGTGAAGCAGGTCTGCAGGTGTCTATCTTTCTCTCCCCCTCTGTGTCTTCCCCTCTTCTCTCCATTTCTCTCTGTCCTATACAACAATGATGACATCAACAACAATAATAACTATAACAAGGACAACAAAAAGGAAATAAATATTTAAAAATAAATAAATACAATTTAAAAAAGAAAGAAAGAAAATCCATGAATAAAATTAACTGTTTACCCCATCAACCTGACCCTATAGGCCTATATATATTCATGGTTAGCACAGGACCCTATGTAACCTCTGAGTCCCTGTCAGTCTGTGTTCACAGTCCATTGTCACATTCTACAGCATGTAGACATTCTGCAGCACTCATTTTCAGACCTGTCTTCCTCGAGTGACAGGGTAGAATGGCCCAGCCTCCCTTTGGAGAGTGGGGCAGTCCCTACCATTGCTACTGTGTAAGGAGGAAAAATTCCTGGAGTGGCCCAAGAGAACTTATGATGATGCTTCTGATGGAAAGGACCACTTATGGTGGAGAGAGGGATCTATTAGAGCTCTAGGCCCATCACATCTGTGTTAGAATCCAAGGATTAGCTAACTCTCTCCTCCTTTCCTGTAGGCATGCTTCCCTGTGGGGAAGGGGCCCACTCTCTGGGAAGTCCAAGCCATTATTTCCATGAGAGTCTGAGTGGGTTGACCCTGAATTGATCTCCTTTCCTGGGTGGGGGTGGGAGGGGCAAGTTAAGCAGGTCCCTCCTGATCTCATGAACTTATGATGGATGGGCTTCCCCGGACGGGGCACCTTTCTGTACATGCTGCTCCATCCCCTTAAAGCAAAGGCCATGAATTATGTGTATAGCCAACTTGTAACCCACTGAAAATACTCTGGTTTTACTCAACTGCTCCCTTCCCCCTTGCCTGGAGGTGCTTGTAATTTACCCTTAGAGAAAAATGCATTGTGGGCTCATGACCAAGCCTTATTAAGTGACTTTTCAGCTGTGATCAAATGCTTTGTAGGTCAAGATGTAGCTATGCATTGTGTATGGGTCAATGATTACCTCAACCTTCTCTCTGGAGTGTGGGTATATCTACTTGCTTGTATCCCTCAATAAATGAGTCATCCCTCAGAGGCTTATTCCAGAGCTGACTGGCTGTGTGTGTCTCTCTGAGCACTACACCCTTGTCACCAGAGCCACCCTGTGACCCCCAGGGGCCTCTCTAATCCTTGCCACCAGTGGCCAAGGAAGCAGGGGACCTGGGGTGATCTGCACTTCCCAATTCTAGAAAATTGACCTTGCTTAGGAATAATGTGCAACAGTCACAGTAAAGTAATGCCATCAAACCAAGCTTCCATCCATGTCCTCTGCAATTGCCTTGATGTTTGAAAACTCCTGTGATCCTCCCTGTCGTGCTGATTCAGCAGCAGTGTTGACATGGTTGATCATCTTCTCTGGTACACTTTCTTCACTTGCCTTCTTGGACAAAACACTCAGGTGTTCTTCCTACTTATCTGCATTAAGGGCCCCATTGGTTCTCAGTATCTTCCTGCTTTTTCTTTTTGTTCCTCATGATACTGAGTACTGCAAGGATCTGTTCTTGGTTATCTTCACTACTGACACTCCTCTATTAAATGATAATCACACCCATGTGGCCTCATTTTCTTCTTTATTTACAGGTATAATACATCACATAGCCCTACAAAACATATGTATGAAGAATTAAAAGACAGTAAACAGTGCACCCAGCTACCTCAAAACACAGCAGCTATGCACAGAAAAGAGTGGTTACTCCTAGAAGCAACCCAGGTTTCCAACAACAGATGAGTGACTGAGCAATTTATGGTATATATACACAACAGGATACTACTTAGCTCTTATAAATGGTGACTTCACTTCATCTTGGATGGAGCTTGAAGAAATCATGTTACATGAAATAAGTCAGAAACAGAAGGATGAATATGGGATGATCTCACTCACAAGCAGAAGTTGAAAAACAACATCAGAAGAGAAAACACTAAGCAGAACCTGGACTGGAGTTGGTGTATTGCACCAAAGTAAAAGACTCTGGGGTGTGTGTGTGGGGCGGGGGAGAGTACAGGTCCTGGAAAAGGATGACAGAGGACCTAGTGGGTGTTATATTGTTATGTGGAAAACCGAGAAATGTTAAACATATATGAACTATTGTATTTAATGTTGAGTGTAAAACATTAATACCCTAATAAAGAAAAAAAATTATATGGAAGAGTAGTTACCCAGTCTCTGGCTGGTATAAAAGTTCTATGTTCAAACATGTGAGTGAAGGCTTGCTATATGAGAAGGCTGACTCCTCTTCCATCTGTTTTCTCTGAGGGGAACCACTGTGTTTCATAACAGAAAGGCTGTGCCAACTGCCCAGTACAAAAACTACTGTCACACACAAACAAACTTGCTACTTTATCACTTATCTATGATGACGTAAAATTTCAGTAACTGATTTGGATTTACAGCACAAACATTCTGTGAAAGAACAGAAAGTGTAATGTGAATGTGACCAGTCATATAACTGAAACCAGTAACATCAGCTTGTTAACAGCAGTAAGTGAAACCAAACCGGGGCTAAGAAATTGTATCTGACTCTGTCTAAAAACAGCCAGGCTAAAAGCTGAGTACTTCCAACTGCCTGTTTGCTTAAATTACTTTCCACTCATCAAACTTAATTCTCATGGGCTTAAAAGTATTTGTCTTTTTAATTACTCTGTTTTTAACATGGACTTCAGACTTTTTCTTTGGGGTACCAGGATTCTTGATTCACTTAATTAATCAACACCAGAGATCTGCTCAGATCTCACAGGGCAGTTTTCAGGAAAATATTCTAACCTCTCTCTGTTGTCTTGATGGAGATTTTCTGGAATTTCAGTTCTGAGTCTGCAGTGCTCAGGTGCAGATTTCATGTGAGACAAAATTTCCCTCTTCTTTGTTGTCTTCTCTACTCTAGAAAATAAATATGATTTATCTAGAGAAAGGCAAATGAGAGGGTGTCAGCCCATTCCTCTTTATTCATTCTTGCTTCATTACTATTAAATATTCATTTTGAAAAAAGATCCAAGTGTCAATTTTCTTTCTTTCAAAAACCAACAGTGTGATATAGTTAAGTTTTCAAAGAAAAGGAACAGGAACCTGAAGATAGCTCACCAGATGGAGCATACCATTTTCCATGCACAAAAACCTCTACTTATGGGGCCTAGTGGTGGTGCACCCAGTTAAGCAAGTGCATATAGTACCAAGCACAAGGATCCAGATTTGAGCCCCTGGATCTCCTCCTGAATCATGGATGCTTCACAAGCGGTGAGGCAGGTCTGCAGATGTCTATCTTCCTTCCTCCATCTCTATCTCACCCTCCCCTCTCAATTTCTCTCTGTTCTGTCTAATAAAATAGCCACCAGGAACAGTGGGTTTGTAGTACTGGCACTGAACCCAGTGATAATCCTGGAGGTAAAAAAGAAAGCAAAGGAGAGGAGAGGAGAGGAGAGGAGAGGAGAGGAGAGGAGAGGAGAGGAGAGGAGAGGAAAGAGGAGGAAAGGAGAGGAAAGGAAAGGAAAGGAGAGGAAAGGAGAAAAATAATTTTTTTAAAGGAACTGTTTGAGGCTTGGTGGTGGCACACCTGGTTGAGTGCACATTACAATGTGTAAGGACCAAGGTTTGTGTCCCAGGTCCCCACCTGCAGGGGGGGAAGCTTTGCGAGTGGTGAAGTAGTGCTACAGGTGTCTCTCTGCCTCTCTTCCTCTCTATCCCCCTTCCCTCTCAATTTCCAGCTGTCTCTATCCAATAAATAAATAAAGGTAATAGAAAAAAATTTAGAAAAGGAACCATTTGCTTATGTCCCTAACAACCCCATGGGAACATGATGCTAAGGGGAAAGGTTCATAAATGGACAAATAATGCTGTAGTGTCTTTCCTCTCCATCTCTCTCTCTTATACTCTGTCTCTCATCCTCTTTTTTTTGAGGGGGTGGATACAGTCTACTGAAAAGGTGAAACTGTACAGACAAGAAAATCCTGGATGGTCTGGGAGGTGATATAGTAGGTAAAGCATTGGACTCTCAAGCTTGAGGTCATGAGTTCAATCCCTGGTAGCACATGTCTGGTTCTTTCTCTCTCTCCTCCTATCTTTCTCATAAATAAATAAAATCTTTAAAAAAACCAAAAGAAAAACCCTGGCAGAAAAAAAAAGAAGAAGAAGAAACTAATTGTTCTTGGATACCAGACTCTTTTTTCAAAACATAGTTTTCTGTGGAACATTCTGTGGGATAGTGCCCACTTGTCATAATTGTACTAAGTGTGTTAGTTAAGACCCTGGATATCCTGCCACTACAGATACAGCTTAAGGAGTAAGATACCTGAGCATAGGTTTCTATCACTTGTGAAAAAGGCATGTGAAAAATCTATTTTCTACTTCCTCCACAGCCTGAAAATATTACACATTTTGTTTTTGTGATATCATTGTTCTAAAAGGGTCAGCACAAGTTCATTTTAATGCAAGTTTCATAAAAAATATATTTTGAGATTATACCTAAGATTTAAGAGGAAATTTGCTTTCATAAAAGATTATTATTATCTTTTAAAAGACTTGCATTATATTTGATTTTTAATAGTTCATGAGGTTTTATAAATATTTAATTTACTAGTTTTTAAGGTGAAAGATACAGAGAGAAAGGCTGAGACCAGAGCACTGCACAGATCTGGACCTTGGAGCCTCAGGCATGAAAGTCTTTTTCATAACAACAATGCTGTCTCCCCAGCCTTCTATTTGAAATATTTTAAGAGTGTAACCATACCTCTGAATTTATAAAAGAATTAATCAAATTAGTTTAACTGTTTCTAGGCTAAATGATCCTTTAACTGGATCATTTAGTAAAATGGTTGTGATCTGGGATGTGGAACCCTTCTTACTGCTTCCTAATCTCTGTGGTACCATTTGTTTTCCATGTCACCTGGGAGGTGGGTTATTTATTTATTTATTTAGTCTTTCCTACACTTGAAATTAGTACAGAAATAACCCTTTGAAACAGAGATACAAGCAGGGGCTTAAATTATTCAAGGTCCTTATTACTAATGAATGCACGTCCTTCAGCCCTTAAAAATGGTGCAGGCTCAAACGTCAATGTGATACACACAGTTGCTGGGCAGGCAGAATGAGCTCTCAGCTCTCCATAGGAGCACCACACCTGCACATCTCTTGCTACTCAACTCTTCCTTCCTCTGAATCTGCTATATAATTTATACAGAATGCTTAGCTGAACTTCTCCAAGGAAACGAGGAATGGTAAGGACCTGATAGAGGTAGAAAGACTTTCTCTAGTTGCACCTTTGACTGAGTAGGAGGCTGGACCCTTCTAGAATCATGTAGAATTCAGGAAAAGCTCAAAAGAGCTTCCATACATTTCTAGGAAGAAACCTGGTATCTCTTGCTAAACTTAGCAAAAACAAATCTCACTTGAGTATATTTGGAACCTTCCTAGTTTTAGGGCAAATCTGGTATCGTCACTATTACTATTATATTTTTGACAAACTAATATAACCAGTTCCAGTTTTTGCTTTAGTTTCTTTGCTAAGTGTTATCTGCCCCGATAACTTTTGCCTCTATTAACTTAAATTTAATTTTATTAAACTTTATAAAGGAGTTTTCAAATGATCATGCTAAGAAATGTCTTCTTTAAGAATCAGGTGAAGTTTTTCATAGTGTGATCCAATTATTACACAGGTAGGTATAGCTCAGGAGAGAGTTTCAACAATCGTTGCAAAATGAAACATTTTCATTCTGTTTTTTTTAACTACTCTTTAAAAAAATAAAGTAACAAATCACCCTGTATGGGAAAGAGAGCTGAGCATTTGAGTGCATAGTAATGATGAGAAATTTAGTTTGGAGAATTTAAGTTTTCAGAACTTTTTTTTTCTTCCTCCAGGGGGCCCTGGCAGCCTTTCCTTTTCTTTCTTTTTTCCATTTAACTGGATCAGACACAGAGAGAAACTGACAGAGGAGGGGGAGGTAGAGAGAAAGAGAGAAAGATAGTCAGTCACCTGCAGACCTTTTTCACTCCTCGTGAAGTGTTCCCACTGCAGGTGGGAAACATGGGTGGGAACCGGAACTGGATCCTTGCTTGGTCCTTGCGCATAGTACTAAGTGCGCCACTACCTGACCGCAAAATTTGTTCTTTAAGGTTCAAGGAAATTTGCTTTTTCTTGAAAAGTGAGCCTCGTTCACTACAAAAATGATAAAGTATTGGCTTCAGGAGTCACTCTCAAGTTTCTACGACAGCTCTAAATCCCTAGAGCGTAGCTAGCATTAGAAGACTCTGCGCCTCTGTTCCTTTTTTTTCCTTTTTTTAATTCTCCCCAGAGACTTCACAATGCCCCTACACCTCACTTTCCTTGTTCACAGGGGAAATTACTTAAGTTTTTCAGTTGTTTTGTTCCACCATTCCTACCTTTTCCATTGCAAAGCCTTCTGCATAAATATGGTTTCATTTCCAGCTACGCAGACTCCCTTGCCATTCAAGGATTCCCTGAAATGGATCCAGATAAACAAGGTGAGTGTTAGCATCAAGTTTCGGAGCAGTTTGTAAACAAAGAGAACTACATAAAGAGGTCGTGTTTTCAGACTTCTGAGTTGCAGAGGAGTTTATGACTGAGAAAGAAAATTTATGGCTGAGAAAGAAAATATTGTGAGACTAAAAATGCTTCCTCTCATCTCTCAACAGAAATTAATATTGTATTAAGGAGCATTTGACCTGTTTTCTTCAAAGCACCAAATAAATTTTAATGGAAGATTTGATTGCAATAGAACTACATTTTAATTTGCTAGTCAAATGAACAAAAGGTAGTATAGCATATCTCAGACATCTACAGATTTTGGTATTAAAATGGCATCACTGAAAATACTTTTATGTCAGAGTAGATTCACACAGTTGTGTGGGTCCAAAGTTGGGAGAAAGGTCTCATAGCTGTCACTATGCGGGTGTTTGATAAATGGGTCTGAGGAAATGAAGTCCCCTGTCTCCCATCATCTCTGAACACCAGTAATTCCAAGGATTGGCCTTTGGCACATTTATTGCTGGATTCAGTAGCAGTCTTATCCCCCAAGCTGAAAACTAGGTTGTTAACGTAGCTAATTTATATATATATAAACCTCATGTTATTTATATGTGCTTTGTGGAAGACAATTTATGGATGATTTAGCTGATGCTTAAATTTCCCAAACCAGGGCTTGACACAGTGCAATAGATAATTCATTCAAAGCTCAGTTTTCTCTCCTCAGAAGGGTGCTCCCCAAATTTAATGTGGGCAGTATCACTAGGAGGATTTCCCAAGTCTTGGGGATCAGAGTATGTGACTCAGTGGTCTAGAGTGAGTCAGGGAACACTCTTTCTTTCTTTCTTTCTTTCTTTCTTTCTTTCTTTCTTTCTTTCTAAATCTTCCTTTCTTTATTCCCTTTTGTTGCCCTTGTTGTTTTATTGTTGTTGTTGTTATAGCTGTTTGCTAGGACAGAGAGAAGTGGAGAGAGATGGGGAAGACAGAGAGGGGGAGAGAAAGACACCTGCAGACCTGCTTCACTGCCTATGAAGCGACTCCCCTGTAGGTGGGGAGCCGGGGGCTTGAACTGGGATCTTTATGCCGGTCCTTGAGCTTTGCGCCACCTGTGCTTAACCCGCTGCGCTACTTCCCATCTCCCAGGAATGTACTTTCTAACAAGTTTTCAGGCTGTGCAGAGGCCCCCCACTGGGGGCTTCACTTGAGTAACAGTGCCCTTAAGTGGTTATCTCTGTACAATTAAACTAGATGGTGAACATTTAGAAGATATTTTATCACTTGTATTTCAGTTTGTAGAAAATGACACTGATTTATTTAGCTAAGCACAAAATGAGAATTGTTTTTAAGCAAACTTTGTTTCCCAGTCATGTCATTGTTTTTCCTGAACAAGATCATGTGTCGTTGGTGCTATTTCCTTAAGCACTAGAGATGACTTTCTTCATAGCTTTCAATTTGTTACATAGAGCAGCAATTCCTTCCTGTCGTGAGGATAGTTCAGCCAGTATGGAGGAAACAGAGGCAGATTGGAGAAAGGAAAGCTACTGGTGAATCACCTGGGATTCTCATTCATTTCCCACTTTGTACTGTACCACAGCTTGCCATGTTATGCTGCATAACTTCATCAGATGACACTGCAAAACATAATCTGACAGGAATGTGATGGGCCAGATGGCAGAGGAGTTACAGAATCACTCTTCCACCAAGAATAGCATCTGGGAGCCAGCAGAGTCCCTGGTTTGCTGATTCTCTGCATTCATTTGGTGCAACTGAGAGGAACCAGGGCAAGAAATCTGGCCAGTTTCCAGAAGGGAAAAAAAAATTGATGTTGGGCATTATACTTTGGCAAATAACTTTCACAAGCCACTCACTGTCTGTTTTCCTTGTCTAGACAGTGAATAGAGGTGTGACTTCTCCCATATTCAAACCATAGACTTTCACCTGAGGACTAGATATTTTTTTTAAATATAAGGAAATGGTAAATGACAAAAGACTGATTGTAGGTTCTTTGAGATGGCTGCATCTGTTCAAAGAAAAAGAAAATAATAATGATGTTGAGGATTTTCTGGCAAGCTGTTGGTGAGTTACATTCTGACTGGCATCCTATGTTCACCTGCAGTAGGTCTTCACCTGTTCACAGAGAACCTCATGGTCCTTACAGGACATTATCAATGCCGCTGACCTGGTTCAGCCCATTCACTAAGAACCTTTTATGCCCAAGAATATAAAAACCATCTTTTTCCAAACCATTGTACGTTTGGCGTGAAATTTAGGCTGAAATAAGTCTAGGAAGGAGTCATCTTTTGGAGACAGTAACCTCTTCTAAGGTTTGTTGTTGTTGTTTGTTTGTTTTTTATCTTGAACAGCTGAAGTGCTATCGTCTTCCCCACTTGCTATGCTCTTTGCTTTTGGTGTCCACTAAAAGGTGTGGGTCTCCATGTCAAGACTGGATGCCAGCATCCTTGCCAAGTTTGGTGTCTGGTATCCCTTTCACCCAGGCAACAACTTCCAAATCCTAGAGTCCTAGATGGAAGTCTTCCAATACCATGCTAAGCATCAGACTCTCTCCCTCTCAAAAACAGAGAGCTATGGCTAGAACAACATTGAAACCAAGACTGGTTTGTAAAGGCAAAGAAGATTCTAGCAAGTATGTGAGTGTTGTGGGGGTGAGGGTGGGAGATGTGAACATTCAGGAAGTGGGAATCCCAGGTGTTATTTATTTAATAAAATCCCTCTAGAGGGAACCTGTTCTGTGCCCCATGGAAAATCCATTCAGTTTTCTTCTAGTAAGCCTGGGCATCTATTTTGCTTTGAAAGCTTGTTTGGGAGTTCTAGCTGAAAGCATAGCTACTTATGTACCTTACACTGAAGACTGATAGTTATCACTGATTCTGTCACAGACCTTTCCTTCTGAGGTCTGAGTGTGGTTAATTTCAGGCTGGTCTCTTCAATACAAAGAGGCTATTAAATCACTCAAAGGAATTAAAAAAAAAAAAAGAGAGCTTAGACCTTGGGGCCCACATAGGAAAGGACATGGAAACATGGCCTTTTCATCCTTTAACTTCTCTCACTGATGCAAGAAATAGAAATTATTGTTGTCATAAATTATCATGCCACACATATTTCAGCCAGTGACATTCAATGAGTAGTCTCTTGTCCCGTTTTTTAGGGTCTGCTCAGCAAAGGCAAAAGTGAAAGAATCTTCTCGAGGAAAAATGAGACTTTTCCCTCAGTCAATTTCCCTCAAAGTTTCAACTCAGAATTTAGTGACTTTTCTCCTTGGGATAAGTTAGTAACATAGAATGTTACTAGCTCTTGGTACAAGTAGCCTCCTAAAATAAATATGAAAGTTTCTCCTGTCAATTTTTAAATTAATTATCAGGGATTTTCCCTACTACTTGAAAATTATAAAGAATTCACCTGGAAAGCTGTCGGGCTGAGCTTCACTGACGGGAGACAGATGACCAGGGACTCATGGTTGAGCTGTACGCAGTATCTCTTTATTCATGTAGGACGCAGCGCAATCTATACCAAGCTAGACTAAACTAACAACTAACTAAAACGAACAATGTTGTCTTTATATATACTTCCCAAGTAGGGTGTGAACAGGATGTGACGCAGAGAGGGTGGAGAGAAAAGTGACTGGTGAAAATCAGGGTGTGACAAGGAGAGGATCAGAGTGTGACAAGGAGAGGGGGTGGAGCAGGTGAGAATTCTACCACTAAACCACCAATGCCCTGGAGGGAGTGTGGTGCTTTATGTAAATGTAAAAGTGATTTATGTAAATAGACCAAAGCTTTGAATGGGATCAATTCAATCCCTATATAGGCATATGGTTAAGCAGAAGCCAGGGGGAGCTGGCATACTACCCAACAGAAAGCCATCTCTAATTATCTTTGGTAACTATTTTTCAAAAGTCTTCTTTTATTAATTTTATTTTATTTATTAGATTTATTTTACTTTATTTGTTACATTTATTTCAGCTATTTTGTGTATTTTGTTCTAGTCTATTTCCAAATGTTTCATTTTTTTTTCTATTTAAAGTTCATTATCTGTGAATGTAAGCCCTTCCTCATTCCTGATGCTTTACATTTTTAGTTTTATTTTTCATCTTTCAGAATGGCCAAATTTTTATTTAATTTACTTTTCTTCCTCAAATTCTTACTTTGTAATTAAATCAATTAATTCCAGTGATGAACCTCTCATATAACCCCCAAATAGGGCCTAATTTTAAATTTGACTTCCTCTTTGACCACATGAAATTTAGGAGAAACTTAAAACATCTTTCACAATGGTAGATACTTTTTCTTTTTTAGGTTGATCGTTTCAAATTTTATTGTACTACGGGTCAGAATTTTTTAAATTTTTCCAATTTTTTTTAATTCATTATGTTTTCCTCCTTGCTGGCACATGATCAGTTTTTTCATCTGGGCTTATATCATGTAAATGAACCCTTACTTTTATTTTCACTCACAGCTCATTCTCTAGAATGAGATTCCTGCTGCTGGGAAAATAATACAGACACCTTGCTGAAGTCACACTATCACTTCCTGTGTCTCCCCCAACTCTTGCCTTACAGTTTCTAGTTGTACTGAACTTCTTGGCATTCCTGCCTTTGCACGTGCTATTCTCTAGATTCATGACACCATTTCTCTAATCCCTTCATCCCACTGAATCTCTTGAAAATTGCCCATTTCTCTTTCAAGAGCAGGCTTTCATGTCAACTTCCCTAAGAAATATTGTCTGCATCTCTCTGTAGGATGTTATATTATTATAAGATATTGAGCTTGGATCTTGCTCCTCTCTGGACATTGAAAGAAACTGATTTTCCATAATGTCCAATATCCAGCATAGTGCCTGAGACATAATGGGCACTTGGATCTCAAGTGGTTTGTGTATGAAGTTATTAACTATAAGTCTTTTTAGAAGCAAGGCTTGACACAGTAGCAAACCAGGTGATATTTACTAAATTCATACTTTTTAGTACCTTAGCTCTAGTGAATACAAATCATAGGAGACTGGTGGCCATTGGAATCCTTTTAAGTATTCTATTTACCAGCTAGGATGAGGACTTATCATTTCAGTGCTAGGTAACAAAAAGCCCTGCCGTGAAATAGTTATATGGCTCTTAAAATGAAAACTGGAACTTGGAGTATCAGTGAGACAGGTTTAAGTGGTGGGTTCTCAGTAGAAGAAAGAGACAGCATCTGTTTTCTTACACCTTACAGTGGCTTCATGAGGAAGCAATATAATCCCCATTTATCTGACAAACTAGATAAAAATTTAAAAAATAATAATAAGACCAGAAGGGAAAACTCTAAGCAAAACTTGGACTGGAGTTGGTGTATTGCACCAAAATAAAAGACTCTAGGGTGGGGATGGGGGAGGGGAGGGTTCAGGTCCTGGAATATGATGACAGAGGAGGACCAAGTGGGGGTTGAACTGTTATGTGGAAAACTGGGAAATGTTATACATGTACAAACTACTGTTTTTTACTGTTGACTGTAAACCATTAATCCTCCAATGAAGCAATTAAAAAAAAGAATAAAGAAAAAATAAAATGATGGGTGAACTCTTGAGACACATGGACTGTAAAGGGGGATAATATAAAACTATGAAAAAGAAAGGGACAAGAGATAGCTCAGCCAAGAGAACAGACTTTACCATCAATGAGAATCCAGGTTTAAGCCCTCCAGTTACCATAAGAGAACACCATGAAAAGGGATAGTTTCACAAGTTGTAGAGTAGTGTAGAGGTGTCTTCTCCCTCTTTCTCTCTCTCTCTCTTTCTCTCTCTTTCTCTTTGCCTCCAGGGTTATCGCTGGGGCTCGGTGCCAGCAATATGAAAAAATACATAAGTAAATAAATTTAAAATAAAACTAATTTTCATAAAGAAAGAGAAAGAAAGAAAGGAAGAAATAAAGGCATGTTCTAGGCTTTTCTCTCCTGACTATGAAACAGGATAGTACAACTGAGTGCCTGAAAAGTGCTCAGAAATTCTAGCTATGGTTGTAGTGATGTTGATGGCAGAAAAAAAAGTAAACGAATGTTATAATAATAATAGTTATTATTATTTTTGCCACCAGTGTTATTGATGGACTTGATGCTGGCACTATGAATCCACCCATCCCAGCAGTCATTTGTTCCTTTCTTTTTTAAATTTTTATTTATAAAATGAAAATATTTACAAGACTTTAGGATAACAGGGGTACAATTCCACACAATTCCTACCGCCAGAACTCTGTATCCTGTCCCCTCCCTTGATAGCTTTCCTATTCTTTATCCCTCTGGGAGTATGGAACCAAGGGACATTATGAAGGTGGAAGGTCTGGCTTCTGTAATTGCTTCTCCGCTGAACATAGGCATTGACAGGTTCAATTTTCATTCTCATCATCAGAACAAAAGTGTCTCTTTTTCCCCTCATCTCTAACATTGGTTGTTTCTGTCCTTTCTGGCGTATGGCATTCTCACTTGGGTGTAGTTGTATCTTACTGTTGTCTTTATTTGCATTTCTCTCATAATTAGTGACTTTGAGCACTTTCTCATGTGCCTACTAGCACTCTGGACCTCTTCCTATATTGCTCAATAATTTCCAGGAGTTTTCTACTAGACATTTTGGGGTTTTTTTTTTTCTTTATACACAATCATGTGTGAAATGTCTGTCCATGTCCTTGTCCCATTTTCTAGTGAGTTACTTGTTAGTTTTTCTTTTTCTTTTTGTTTTGTTGTTGCTATGTTTACTGAATTCTTTCTGTAATTTGGTTATTAGTCCTTTATCTGAAGTATGTTGTATAAAGATCTCAAACATCGTAGTCTGGCACTAGCACAGTGGGTTAAACGCAGGTGGTACAAAGCATAAGGACCAGCGTAAGGATCCCAGTTCCAGCCCCCCAGCTCCCCACCTGCAGGGGGGTCACTTCACAAGCAGTGAAGCAGGTCTGCAGGTATCTTTCTCTCCTCCTCTCTGTCTCCCCTCTTCTCTCCATTTCTCTCTGTCCTATCCAACAACAACAACAACAATAATAACTACAACAATAAAACAATAAGGACAACAAAAGGGAATATTAATTTTTTAAAAAGTTCTCAATTCTTTAAGGTATCTCTCTGTTTGGGTGATTGTAGTTTTTGCTGTGCAGAAGCTTTTCAGTTGGATGTAGTCCCACTGATTTATTTTTGTTTTCTTTGTTGTTAGACCTGAAATCTTTGGAAGGCATTTCTGAAGCAGAGATCATAAAGTGGTGTGTGTGTGTGTGTTTATTGCCACCAGGGTTACTGATGGGGCTGAGTGACAGCACTATGAATCTACAGCTTCAGTTTTTCATTTTTCTTTCTACTTTAGTTTTATTTGACAGGACAGAGAGAAATTGAGAGAGAAGGGGAGATAAAGAGGAAGAGAGAAGGATACACACCTGCAGACTTTTTTCATCACTCATAAAGTTTCTTACCTACAAGTAGTGAGTGGGGAGTAGGGGCTAGAACCCAAATCCTTGTGCATGGTGATATGTGTGTTTAACTCAGTGTGCCACCATCCGGCCCCCTCTGCTGATGTTTTCTTCTATATATTTGATAGTTTCTGATGTAACGTTCATGTCTTTGATCCACTTAGAATTTACTTTTGTGCATAGTGATATGTGGTGATTCAATTTCACTCATTTTCATTTGCAAATTTTAACCCAGTTTTTCCAACACCAGAGAGTCTCTTATTTAAGAGACTCCTTTTTCCATTTACTATTTTTTGTTCCTCTAGTCAAAATTTAGTTGTCCACTGGTGTGAGGGTTTGTTTCTGGGCTCTCAGTTCTACTCCACTGATCTGTGTGTCTATTTTGTTTCCATACCAGGCAGTCTTGATTATAGTAGCTCTGTAGTGTAGTTTGAAGTCAGGAAGTATGATACCTCCTATCTTATTCTTTTTTTTTTTTTTTCAAGATTTCTTTGGCAATCCTAGGTATTTTCTGGTTCCAGATGAATTAGTGTAAGTTTTTGTTCTATTCCTTAAAAAAATAATAATGCTTGTACCTTGATGGAGATGGTGTTAAATCTGTATATGACTCTGGGTACGATGGTCATTTTGATGGTAATGTTGATTCTTTCTATCCCTGAGTAGAGCGTATCTTTTCATTTCTTTGTATTCCTTTCTATGTTCTTGATATTGACACACAATTTTCAGTGTACAAATCTTTTATGTCCTTTATTAACTTCATTCCATTATTAGATTGTTTTAGCTGCTATAGTTCAGAAGATTGTTTCTGAATGTCTTCTAATTTAGTGTTCGCATAGAGGAATGTCATTGATTTTGGTTTATTGATTTTTTTAGACTGCCACTTTACTATATTGTTCAATAGTACACTCAGTTCTTTTAATATGTGTGTATGCGCAAGACTCAAAAGCTATCCATTTATCTATCAACATTTATTAATTCTTACTACATGCTGCTGACATACCTAGCTCCTGAAAAGTAGCATCTAGCAAACATATAATATTCTCATCCTGAAACTGAAAGCTTTTCCTCTTTGGTCTGGGACATTATCACCGTTACTATTCAACATAGTTTTGGGAAATCCAAGCCATAGCGATCAGTCAAGATAAAGTAACCAATGGGTTTTTTATTCTGTTTCCACAGGTTGGTTCTGATTATATATATATATATATATATATATATATATATATATATATATATATATAGGCATAAAGATAAAGAGACTATAACCCTGAAGCTTCTTTCAATGCAGTAGGGACCAAGAGTGAACCTGGGTCATGTACTGTTGTTTTATCCGAACTGGCTTCTCGGACGGGTAACAGAGATGACCAGAGACACGCGGCTGGGCCGGGAAGCTGTATTTCTTTATTCACGAACAACAATTCATAAACTAACCCAAACTAATACCAAACAGAACTCTCCTGCATCCTTCTCACATGGTGGTGCCAAGAAGTCTTGAACTCTGTCAGGGTTCTTTTGGGCGGGGACAAGCGGGCCCGCGAAACTAGCAGGACTAAACCAATTTTCCTGGCAGGGGGAGAGCTAGAGCAAACCAATGTAAAGCATACAACAAATCCCCCTTTTCTTTTTAACTAAATGACTACAGTATCAGGGGTGTGGGGTGAACAGAAACCTATATCATACAGGCATTTTCAAAAAAGAAACTGGCACAAACATGGAGAAACATGTAAGCGAGTAACAAGAACCAGTGTGCTGCCAAGGGAAGGCCTGAGGGGGCCATTTTTTCCTCTGTGGGCAAAACTTTATCAGCTTAAAAAAAACATTTCCTCTCTCTAGGGGGTGTACTTGCCTTGACGGGCATTTTTTTAGCATGGGGGCGGGGAACGGCCTAGAATCCCAAAGGTAGCTGTTTGAGACCAGTGAGTCCAATAGGAGTGCCAGTCAAAAGCAGATGTCCACGGAAGAATGCCAGTGGGTGGAACGTTGTATGAGGATGGTCCGCTGCCGGAATTCTGCTTTTCTGTAGAGAACTTGATAGCTGCAATTTACTTACTATGAAACAAACTTGTAGCAGGTTAGAAGTTTATCACAATTGATAACTATTACAATTAGAAGTCTTTTTTAGAATGATTTTAAGGTTGGTTAAAGTTTAAAGAATAGAATGTGAAAAGGTAAACATGAGAATCAAGGAAAGAAAACCTCAGGCATGAGTATCTTTAGCATAGCCATTGTGTAATCTACCATTTCTAATAGGGAAGGTAATCGAGAGTTTTACATAACAACAAGTCTATTTAACCTTTTGTTACACCCATTTAAGATGGAGACACACCCTAGGTGTGCGCAGGTTTTGTTTAGACCAACTTCTTTTTTGTAGAGAACTTGACAGCTGCAATTTACTTACTATGAAATAAAACTTGTTATTAGCATAACCATAGTGCAATCTAACGTTTCTAATTGAGAAGGAATTTGAGACTTTTACATATCAACAACATCTTTTTAACCCTTTGTTACACCCATTCAAGATGGAGACACACCCTAGGTGTGCGCAGGTCTTGTTTAGACCAACTTAGTTATAACTTTGCCTGGTAAGAATTTAGCCTTAAAGTTACACTTTTAACCTTAAAGTTAATGTTACCAAACTTTAAACACACACATACACATGGTCTTCAATACACAAGGAGAGAAACTTTTGTTACGAAGACATGTAATTTTAAACACGAATTTAGATCTATACTGTCTTAGCCATTCTGGGAGTGTGTTGTCCAGCAGTGGCCTCTTGGGCAGCTCCACTTCTAGGAATTGCAGGTTGCGATCTCTGCATGAATCTCTGCGTATTCTAGCTCGTCTGCCTTCAGACCCCAGCTGGAGATCTCGGCCAGGGGGCCCAGTTTTGGTAGGGAGCCCGAGGTCTCCGGGGGGACCGGGATCTGTCCAGACTTCATAGCACGAGGGCGGGTGGGCCAGCCGTGCAGAAGGCGCGGGCCGAGGTGCCCCGGGGTGGCGGCCATAATAGGCTGCCGTGGCCCTGCCCCATGGCCCTGCCATGTCTGCTGCCCTGCTCCCAGCGGCTGAGCAGCGTGGAGGGAGCCCACGCCCAAAGCCCCATGCCACGCGGCGGAAAGCCGGCTCCTGTGGGCTGGCGTTGGGCTCCTGCGGGCTGGCATTGGACAGAAACCACAGAGTGGCCCAGAGATAAATGTTCCAGAAACAGTGAAACAGTCTCGTGAAGAAAGGGCAGAGGCCTTCGGAGATCTCTTCACAAGCAGAAGAGAAGGCCATAGTGCATAGGTAGCCAAATTGTCTTCACTTATCTGAGAGATGCGCAGGTCTGGTCCCACATTGTAGGCGCCATATGTTGTTTTATCCGGGCTGGCTTCACGGGCGGGTAACAGAGACAACCAGAGACACGCAGCTGGGCCGGGAAGCTGTATTTCTTTATTCACGAACAACGATTCATAAACTAACCCAAACTAATACCAAACAGAACTCTCCTGCACCCTTCTCACATGGCAGCGCCAAGAAGTCTTGAACTCTGTCAGGGTTCTTTTGGGCGGGGACAAGCGGGGCCTGCGAAACTAGCAGGACTAAACCAATTTTCCTGGCAGGGGGAGAGCTAGAGCAAACCAATGTAAAGCATACAACAATGTACATCGCAAAGCAGCTCACTGTCCAAGTGAATTGCTTTGCTGGCCCTGGGGGATTCCTTAGTTTGGTGGATTCAAAAAGTACTCTCTGGGGTCAACTACAGCCCTGGGATATTCTAGACCCCCATGTAGGAAAGATATTTATAAACCTTGATTTCTTCTATAAAATACATTATGGCTATATAAACTCTAGGATTTCTATCTAGGATGTAGGACTTATCAAGTGAGATGGCCATTTCTTCATAAGATGTCACATTTTCTTCACAGATGCTCTTAACAATATTGAGAACACCAGCTATAGAACCGCCTTCAAATTACGATCAGTCCAAACTCTGTGTCAATGTAAGTACAGCTCTCATGAAATGTAAAATAATCTGACCCTATTGTTGATATAAACTTTATAGAGAAAACAAAATCGACTTTGTGTGAGAGACTATTGAACTCTAGAAGGCTGAATCATTGTGTTTACCCCTTTAAAAACAAGACATAGGAAGAAGGGCATCCTGTGATTTCTATTTCCATGTAGCTTTGTGGACTGACAATAGAAGATTTATGGATGAGGATTTTAATTTTCATTGTATGTGTCCCTGGGAGGAGGAGAGCTAAAGATCTTCCTCCATCACTGTCTTGACGAGAGAAAAGACAGATGCCTCACATATGACTTATGATGACTAAGTGGTTTATTGGTACTCTGTACCATTATGACAATAAAAGTGTCAAAATACCATTTATTTGTGGAACTGTGACCCAAAGAAGTGACATATCCCTGCCATAAGTACAAAACCCAGCAACCTACAACTGTTTCCAAGTACTGTTCCTTACTTGTTTTTCTTTTTCCTTTTTTTTTCTTAAGTTGAAGAAAACTTAGCATAAATACACTCATAATAGACCTTAGATTTTTTCTATAATTATTTTTTACTTTATTTTGCTTTTTAATAAATTATACCGGTTTATTTCTATTTTGTTTTGTTTATTCACCATTTATTTCCTTATATTGTGTACATAGGTAAAATCATCCAATACTTAACTTTCTTGTTCTTTTTTTGACTCATCTAATTCTCTTAAGTTCCATCTATTTTACTGAGAATGACAGACTCTCATCTTTTATTTATTTATTTTTATTTTTAAAAATATTTATTCATTTATTCCCTTTTGTTGCCCTTGTTGTTTTATTGTTATAGTTATTAATGTTGTTGTTATTGATGTCAGATATCCTTGTTGGATAGGACAGAGAGAAATGCAAGGGAGAGAGGAGGGGAAGACAGAGAGGGGGAGAGAAAGATAGACATCTGCAGACCTGCTTCACCACCTGTGAAGCGACTCCCCTGCAGGTAGGGAGCCAGGGGCTCGAACTGGGATCCTTACTCCCATCCTTGTGATTTGCACCACCTGCGCTTAACCCGCTGCACTACCGCCCGACTCCCATAACTCTCATCTTTTTATGGCTAAATATTATTTCAGTGTGTGTGAGAGAGAGAGAGAGAGAGAGAAAGAGAGAGAGAGAAGCAAAGACAGAGAGTGTATGTCTATCTCAGATCTTTACCCACTCATCTACTGAATGGCATTCATTTACTTCCTACTTAAATTCTATGGGAAAAATTGGTTTTACTTTCAACATACTAAACAGAGATAAAATGAAATCACAAAAATTATTTTAGAAACTACTTACGTGTTTAAGTGTAAAGATACAAACATTCTTTCTACCACATAAGATTTGCACTATCAGTTATACCTCTTATATCTAAATAGTGAGTCCAAATGAATAATCCTTGAGTAATAAATGTTTTGATTGTCCTGCAGAATCTCAGAGAACTGCTGTTTCATGTTAAATTGACATCTCACTGAATGCTATGGTTTTCTCTTCTGGTAGTACTATCTAGACAAAGGAGACTAACACACTAGAAATGTTAGTTCTGTAGAAACTTCCACGATGAAGTAAATTGTGTTCTAGCTTTGAAAAGCAACAGGTATCCAGCATATCCAAAATTAGTGATGTCTCAAAATTTCTTGATTTCATTTTCAAGTTATTTCATATGAAATAATTATGAAATAAGTTGTATTATATATAAAACAGTTCGCCTGAGGATTGAAGCTTTTAAATATTTTTTTCTAGTCTGAGTCTGAGGAGATAGCATAATGGTTATGCAAAAGATTTCCAAAGAGTCTCTTGCCCGAGGCTCTGAAGTACCAGTTTCAATACTGCACACCACCATAAACCATAGACCTTCCCGTGGTGCACCCCGTGAGTACCCATTCATTGGGGAAACTGATGATCCTTCCTAGCCGACTGAATCCACATGGATCCCAGTCACTTTCAAAGCCAGCAACAAGCAGCTCCTGACAGCTTTCAAGCTGTTGGTCCTGCTCTTCGAGTCCTCCAACCTAATGTTGAGGGGCTGTCCTTCGCCAAACGCGTTATCTTCGCCCACCCTGTTCAGCGCTTGACGTCTCGTCATCCAATCTGGTCTCCTGCGCCTGCACTGAACTTCTCTGTTCCAGACTCTTGGAAACAGAGTTGGCAGTCAGCTGAGGTAAAGAACGGTCACCTCATCACAGACCCCTGCAAGCGTCAACCTGGCTTTGACCTAGCACGTTATGATTGGGCCCTCCTCAATCGCTATCAAACAGGCCATGGCCGATGTGCTGCTATGTTCCATCGCTGGGGAGCCAGAGACGACCCGAACTGCCCCTGCAGCTACAGTCAGACTATGACCCACATAGTCAATGACTGCCACCTCTCCAGATTCAAAGGAGGTCTCGAAACTTTACATCAGGCTCAACCTGACGCTGTTGACTGGCTGCGGAAGAAGGGCAAACGCTAGAAGAACCATAAACCAAAAAAAAAAAAAAAAAAAAAAATCCATACCTTAAGCTCTAGGTCTCAGGTTCAGTCCATGGCACCACCATAAACCGAAAATGAGCAGCGCTGGGGGTCGGGTGGTAGCGCAGCGGGTTAAGCGCACATGACAAAGCTCAAGGACCAGCGTAATTATCCCGGTTGGAGCCCCTGGTTCCCCATCTGCAGGGAGTCGCTTCACAGGCGGTGAAGGAGGTCTCAGGTGTCTACCTTTCTCTCCCCCTCTCTGTATTCACCTCCTCTCTCCATGTCTCTCTGTCCTATCTAACAACGAACATCATCATCATCAACAACAATAACCACAACTAGGCTACAACAACAAGGGCAACAAAAGGGGGGAAATGGCCTCCAGGAGCCGTGGATTCATGGTGCAGGCACTGAGCCCCAGCAATAACCCTGGAGGCAAAAAAAAAAGAAAGAAAAAAGAAAGAAAAAAAAAGAGAAGCAGTGCTCTGAGCCTCTCTCTCTCTCTCTTCCTCATTAAAGTAAATAAAATAATTTTTAAAATAGGGATCCATTTTAAATATTTTTCTTCTAATAACTTGTTTATGTTAGCATTTTTCAAACTGTGCTTCACACAGTGTGCATGGGTGTGAGGCAGAACAGGGAAAGACAAGTAAGGTGGGAAACTGAAGTACAGGCAAATCAGATAATGCAAAAGGCCACTCCACATCCAGAACTCTGTTTCTCCATTCTCCGCACCGCATTTCTGTTTCCTGGGAAGATGGGATTCTTGCCTCTAGAGATTTTTTTTTTTCAAAAATCAATGACGGAGACAAATAACTATCTTTTATTATCTCAAGGCAAGATATACTCAGAAAATTTCTCTCAGTTGTGCCATTTTCCTGGAGAGTTTTTCTGACTTGAAACACTAGCACCCAATAACCACACACACAACCCCATGGTTTAGGTCTGGGTGGGGCCACTATTGTGATGTGAGCCTGTATCTTTCCTCATGTTTGTGTTGTGCCAAACAACAAAACCAGTGGCCATAAACAATACTCACCTGCAAGGTAACAATACACAAAAACCAGATACAAAAATGTTCTACCAAGAATAGATAGCCAAACTTTTTCTGGTTGAGTTTCTTCTTTTTTTTTTTTTTCTCTTTCCTTTACCCAGCTTTTGTAGTCCTTTCTTCATCTGACAAGCTTAGACTTTCTTCCAGTTGTTCAAGCACTGAGTACCATTTCTTGTACTCAAACCAGTATTAAGTTATGGGGCTTGCCGGTTACTGAGCTTGTTAGGTTTAAGTCTAATTGGTTAGAGAATTTATGGTGCCTTCTTCAGGCCATTCTACTAGAATACCAGGCTTATTAGGTCTAAGTCTAATCATGAAGGGCTATGAAGCACTTTTACTTTGAGGTATATGATTCCCTTTTTAAAAAAAATTTCTTTATTGGGGAATTAATTCGACAGTAAATACAAGAGTTTGTACATGCATAACATTTCCCAGTTTTCCATAAAACAATACAACTCCCACTAGGTCCTCTGACATCTTTTTTGGACGGTCTAGTTTTTTTTCTTTTCTTTTCTTTTTGTCTTTTTTCCACCAAGGTTATCCCTGAGGTTCAGTGCCTACAATGAATCTACTACTCTGGAAGCCTTTTTCTTCCTTCCTTCCTTTTTTTTACTTGAAAGGACAGAGAAAAATTGAGAAGGGAGAGGGACTGTAAGAATTGAGAAGGGAGAGGGACTGTAAGAGAGAAAGTGAAACACTGGTAATATTGCTTCGCTGCTGCTGAAGCTCCCTTCTCTGATCGCCTCCCCATCCCCACCTCCACTCCACCACTCTCTCTCTCTTTCTCCCTCTCTCTCTCTCTCTCTCTCTCTCTCTGTAGTTGGGGACCAGGGCCTTGAACCTGGGTACTTGTACATGGCAGTATGTGTCCTCTACCAAGCTGGCCACCTAACAGCCCCCAAACAAATTTTTTTAAACAAAAGTCTCTCAAGCTCTGAGCTAAAACATAGCTAGAGATGCAGGCTCCAGAGCATCAGGCTGCATAAATCTTGCAAGTGAGATTAATGGGCTCCAGCATCATCTGCTTGCTGTAGTGCAGGTCTCTCAGAAGAACACATGAAGGTCCTGTGTACAGCATGCCGGGCTGAGGTGCTAGGTGCTAGGTTCTGTGACCGAATAATGATAATAAGAGCTTGCACCTGCCACCACCAGCAGTCAGGTTTTCGTTAAAATCACATCCCCAAGTTTACTTCTCACTCCCCTCTCCTCTGAAAAGCTGTGTCAGAGAACAAATAAAAGATGTTTATTATGCTTGATAGATTTTTTTATCTGTGAAGTTGATTTATGAAGTTGAGAAAAGCACAGAGCTTTGTTGTTTCACAGACTGAAGCCTTTTAAATGCCAGCAGCTTTGGGGGCTACTGATAATCCAGCTCCAGAAGATTCAAATTGGTGCTTATTAACTTTGTCTGTAAGAGATCATAGGGTGCCTTCTATTTCATTATTCTTTAAATTAATTGACTTGTAAGGGTTTTAGGAGGTTAAAAATATACATACACAAATGAAATAAGTCATTGTTTGTGTAAACAAGTTTGGTTTTCCTAAGTGACTTACTGAAACATAACACTGAAGAAACCAAGATCTTTCCCCCACCTCTCTCTCTCTCTCCATATATATATCTGAGGTAGGGTGGTGGAAGCAGGAACTGGATAATTCAGTAACTTATTATTTTTATAAAGATCACTTTTATTCTGCATTTTAACCATAGAGAAATAAAACTGTATTTGAACCCGAGGTAAATTTGTAAAACATACAATAATAAGGAATATAAGAATGTTCTCCTCAGTTTCTCACCACAGTATTCTAACTTTGTTGAAAGAATGCTTTTCTTTTTATTTTTTAAAAAATTTTTTACCTTTTGTTGCCCTTGTTTATCATCATCATTGTTATTATTGTTGTTGTTGCTGTTATTGTTGTTGGATAGGACAGAGAGAATCAAGAGGGAAGGGGAAGACAGAGATGGGAGAGAAAGATAGACACCTGCAGACCTGCTCTTCACCACCTGTGAAGCGAACCCCCCTGCAGGTGGGGAGCCTGGGGCTAGAACCGGGATCTTTGCGCCAGTCTGTGCATTTTTCACCATGTGTGCTTAACCCGCTGCGCCACCGCCCAGCTCCCTTGAAAGAATATTTTTCAAGTTTCTTGTGTCTTTTTATTTACACTTCATTCTGTAAAACAACGTGCAAGAGAACAGACTAGTTATATTATAACACTTCCATTTTTTCCCTTAAAATATTTTTATTTACTTATTGAATTTATTTTGGATAGAGACAGAGAAATCAAGAAGTGACTTGATTGTTCATTTGCTCCCTACAGTGGACTTGATTGACAGTTCCCTGATTCAGCAAGTCCTGCTCCATCAGAGTCTCTGGGAACTAAGAGATGACTCCCTCTCTGTGCAACAGCTCTTCCAGGCTCTCCAGAAGCTGTTTCAGAGAGTCAGCATGAAAAAATCGGGACAGGTAGACCCCAAATCTTCGGAACTCACTCTGAGCCTTCTCACAGCTATGTATGACAGGTAAGGGTGTGGTGGTCACACACACTATGACCTGGAGGGCAGCTGTAGTTAACTACCAATCAGTAGCCAGTGACCTTTTGGTGTCACTTAGTGAGTGCTTAAAGTCTGATATATCAGAAGGCTTCTCCACAAGTCCATTCCTTATTCAGGAGGAAAATAGAGAAGTACATGCAAATCTATACAAATATAGATGATAGTTGTAGAAATAATTGTTAACCCATATCTGCAACCTTAGGAAAACTGCTGTAGCTTCCAATGGAGGAAATGGAGATATGAATGGAACTCTGGTGTTGGGAATGCAGAATTATACCCCTGTTATCTTGTAATTTTTGTACATCAATTAAATCACTAATAAAATTTAAAAAAACAAGTGATGGAGTGTCGTATTATTAGGCACTAATCCAATTCATGATGGATCCACCCTCATGACCAAATCTCCACATCCAAATTCTCATATGTTGATGATTAAGACTTCAATATATTTGTTTTAAGAGGGGTGTGATCATTCAGTCCCTTGCACTTAAAATCAATTTATAGCAAGGTTTTTGTTGTTCAAGAATTTTGTTATTCTGTTTCAATGGTATATGTGTGTGTGTGTTTACTATTCCTCTGCATCATTTTATTTGTGTTTACCTTATGTGGACTCAACCTTTGAGCCTCAGCCTTTAGAGTGAACTTTTAAAAAGTCGTAGTATATAGAAACCAATTGGAAAGTGCATGGGATAGTAAAGAAGAAATACTACCTTATAGCCTGCCTCACAGAGGTAAGCACAGTTTAGCCATCCGGTGAATTCCCTAAATTCACAAATTGCATGTAAACACAGTTTCAGGTTATTTTTCTCATGACTTCAGCTTCCTAGAACATTAAGCTTTTGACCGGCTTTTGCTAACATCAGTTCTTGCCTCTAGTCATCCTGCCTTTGATAAGTCATTTTTGCCGGCTTGGAAACTGCACATCCAGTTGGTTAAGGATGACTAGGCTTTGCATTAGTAACTGTGAACAGTGGATTTTTAAAAATATGGATATTTACTCTTTTTGCCTACTGTTGGTTCTTGTCTCTTCTATTTTGAGTTTTCTGTCCCACAAAGACCAGGTGATTCTGCAGACCTGATGCCTGGTGCAATGCTTCACACAGAGGAGTCACCAGATGAGTCAGTCTTTCTAACACTAAAATGAATGAACAGTAAATTATAGTAATTCAATTCTTAGGTTTTTAAAAATATTTTATTTATTTTTCCTTTTGTTGTCTTTTTTTTTATCATTGCTGTAGTTATCCTTGTTGTTGATGTCGTCATTGTCAGATAGGACAGAGAGGAATGGAGAGAGGAAGGGAAGACAGAGAGAGGGAGAGAAAGATAGACACCTGCAGACCTGCTTCACCGCATGTGAAGCGACTCCCTTGCAGGTGGGGAGCCGGGGGCTCGAACCGGGATCCTTCCATGGGTCCCTGCGCTTTGTGCCACCTGCTGCGCTACCGCGGATTCTTAGTTCTTTCAAATCCTAGGTGTAAGAAAACAATTGTGAAACACTAGAACTCTGTGACAACATTTCAGAAATATTCCTCAGTACTTTTTTTTTTTCACAAATCAAGAATAACCCTGCCTTTCCCATTCTTGCACTTGTACTTTGTTGCCACGCAGCACAGGAACGGGTTTCCTCAAGCTTGTATCTGCTGTTGCTGCCCTGATTGCCCTCTCCGGGGACAGCCCTCTGACAAAGTACAGAGGTAACACCTGAAGTGTTGAGTGTCCTCCGTGCAGTGGTCTCCAGATCTCCCACGTACTGTCTTCTTCATTCACTCCTGCATCTGCATGGCTTCTGTTCTTCAGCATGTGTTTAGTATAGCTTACACGTTTACAAGAACTTTTCATAGTTTGGTCAGTCTGTGCTTTCTAAGTACACATTACTTTGTTGTCCTTGATCTTTGGATACCAGTAGTTTTATTTCTGTGAAAATTGGGACTGTCTTCACATTACACTTCACTGACATTGTCAATGTGCTGAATTAGCCAGGGGGGTGAAATGTGAATGAGTTTTCACTAGTTGTCAGACTGTCTCTTTCAAACTTGCAGGCAAATAATCAAGAGGACAAAAAAATCCTATCCTTTCTCTTTAAACAAGATCAAGAGTGTTCAGGGTTGTATGTCCCTAGATTATCTTTCTCTTCACATCTACAAGTAAGCTGTTAAGAAATCAAAGCCAGGGAACCTAGTGGTAACACCCAGTTAAGTGCATACATTACCATGCATAATGACCCAGGTTCCAGCTCCTGCTCCCCACCAAAGGGAGGAAACTTGAGGAATGGTGAGGCAGATATGCAAGTGCATCTCTCTCTTTCTCTCTCTCTTTCATTCTCTCTTTCCTCCTCTACTTTCAATTTATCTCTGTCCTATCCAAGAAAAGAGAGAGAGGAGGAAAAAAATAATGACCACTGGGAATAGTAGATTTGCTATGCAGGCACCAAGCACCAACAATAACCCTTGTGGCAATAAAAATAAATAAATAAAAATAGAAAATAATTACAAAACATACTCTTTGAAGATTGGGTGTAAGTATTCAGTTAAAAAATATATATGCTCCTCACGCCCCCCCCCCCCCGTATGTCTAGCTCTCTTTCAGCTCTATACAGAAAATAACAGGGGAGGTTATGATTCTGGGACCCGCATGACTCGAAGGACTTTAAGAAACCTGCTAACAGACCTACAACAGGTACATCTCATATGCTTCACATTTTTAAATTTGTCCTTGTGATTTAAACCACATTTATGATTGAATCATTTTATTTATTTATTTTTATTGATTTAATAATGATCAACAAGTCTGATGTATAAGATGGGGTACAATTCCACACAATTCCCACCACCTGGGTTCTGCATCCCATCCCCTCCATTGGAAGCTTTTCTATTCTTTCTTTCTTTTTTTTAAATTTTATTTATTTATTCCCTTTTTGTTGCCCTTGTTGTTTTATTGTTGTAGTTATTATTGTTATCATCATTGTTGGATAGGACAGAGAGAAATGGAGAGAGGAGGGGAAGACAGAGAGGGGGAGAGAATGATAGACACCTGCAGACCTGGTGAAGTGACTCCCCTGAAGGTGGGAAGCCAGGGCTTGAACTGGGATCCTTCAGCTGGTTCTTGCACTTTGAGCCACCTGCGCTTAACCCATCGTGCTACAGCCTGACTCCCTTGCTTTTCTATTTTTTTATCCCTCTGGGAGCGTGGACCCAGGATCATTATGGGGAGCAGAAAGTGGGAGGTCTGGCTTCTGTAATTGCTTCTCCACTGAACATGGACATTGGCAGGTCAGTCCATACCCCTAGCCTGTCTCTCTCTTTCACTAGTGGGGCAGGGCTCTGGAGAGGTGGGGGTCCAGGATACATTGCTGAGGTCGTCTGTCCTGGGAAGTCAGGTTGGCATCATGGTAGCATCTGCAACTTGGTGGCTGAAAAAACATTAAGATATAAAGCAGAATATATTGTTTAATAATCAAGAACCTAAGGGAAGTATATAGCAGATGAGTTTTGGAGTCTCCATTTTGGAAAAAGCTGGTAGGTCAGCAGGGGGTAGAAAGCATAATGGTTATGCAATGAGACTGTCATGCCCTAAGTCCCAGGTTCAATCCCCCATACCACCATAAACCAGAGCTGAGCAGTGCTCTGGTAATAAAATAAAATAAAATAAAATAAAATAAAATAAAATAAAATAAAATAAAATAAAATAAATAAAATAAAGTAAAATGAAGAAAAAGCTGGTAGGTCTATTTTAGGTATATTCCAAGGTGCCCATGACTTTAGTGACTATCTTCACGGTGTTGGATCTACCTGAATACAGATCTAGAGGCAACTCCTCTCCTCTCTATACACTGCTATTATGTGAGTATAGATCTGATCTGTCATAATCACTTCTTAGTTGCTATCTCCAATTCAGGTCTCTTCTCTCCAACTCTTCATCCACAATTCAGCCAGTGAGTTTACCAAAATACAAATACCACCTTCATCACTAAAATTCTTTATTGAACAATCATGTCTAGAAGATAAGGCCTAAGTTTCTTCACATCTTAAGCAAAACCTTCATCATTTGACACTGCCCTTCTCTCTTCAAAATCATGATTTTCAGACAAATATAAAATGAAAACACACCCCCAAAGTTTATCTAGCTTATTAGTTAAAAGAGGACACCAGTAAGATGTTACAATCTGTTGAAAGAAATAACCAGAGAACAAGCCCTAGGTTAGAAATCCTAAAATGAATTTGCAGGTGGGTGCAAGACTTATAATGTTAGTTCAATTTAAGAAATCTTATTTAAATTTGATGTTTATTTTCTTATGATACTGATAAAGGGGGTGCCAGATGTCCCCAAATTAATTTTAAAAAACAACCTCTATCTCCACAAATATAGAAATCACTGTTAATTACTATAAGACTGACCAGCATATTGACTGCATGACTGATTGATTGATTGAAAATGAGGCTTCATTATCTTAAATTAGAGACAGTAAAAAATAGTCAGGAAAAGGTGTCCATGGTGACATCTTCTCCTGCTCCTGGTTCTTCTCCAGGTGTTTATGGCCCCACACCCCAGGGAAGACCCCAGGCTCCTCTCTTGTCCAGTAATTTGTCTTACATTCTTCTTTGGATCACATTTCCCTTTTTTTGTTGCTTGGTGCACAGAATTTTGGGAAGCATGGTTATTCTATCTCTAGCTACAGAAGTTAACTTCATAGGATCATGAAGTAAAAGTAACAGCCTAGTAGTGACCCAGAATGGTCCTGGAGCGTGAACTCAGGGTCTCACACATGTGCTTCATGTTAAGCCAGCTCCCTGATCCATTTTTTATAAGAGAGGGGGAGTCCATAAACTGTCAGTCCATCATCTGTGTTCTTTGTTGTTCTCAAGGACTACATAATTAAACCCAGAGCCTTACACATGCAAGTTCTGAGGTGTTCATTCTGCTGTTGAACCATCTCCCTAGTCTCAGCAAAAACAAAATTAAATGTTGGGAAGATACCGCAGTGGAAGAACATAAAACTTGCATGCCTGATGTCCCAGGCTTGATCCCCAGCACCAAATATGCCAGAGCTGAGTTGTGCTCTGGTCTGTTGGTCTGTCTGTCTGTCTGTCTGTCTATCTATCTCTGTCTCTCATAAAAATACATACAATAAAGAGAAGCATTCTGTTCTTAGTATCAATAGACATTTTCTTTATAAATGTAAGCTTCCTTTATGTAAAAAGAAAAAAAAATACACACTTTTTTACGAGTTTTTTGTTTGTTTATTTGCTTTTTGCCTCCAGGGTTATTGCTGGGGCTCGGTGTCTGTGTTATGAATCCATTGCTCCTGGAGGCCATTTTTAAATTTTTATTCCCCTTGTTGTTATTGTTATTGCTATTGTTGTTGGATGGGACAGAGAGAAATTGAGGAGGGGAAGACAGAGAGGGAAGAAAGACACCTGCAGACCTGCTTTATTATTGCGAAGAGACACCCCTGCAGGTAAGGAGCCAGGGGCTCAAACGGGGATCCTTATCTTGGTCCTTGTGCTTTGCGCCATGTGCACTCAACCCCCTGCACTACCATCTGACCAACCCCCCCTTTAAGTCTACTGTATTCGTCTGTTCTTAATGACCTTAGCTCAAAATAATCCATATGCTAAGGAGGCAGGCTGTAGGGTAGCACATTCTGATATCCTCAGGACCAAGATTAACTGAAGAGAGTGAAAAAATGAGGGTGAGCACACAGTATGGAAGGAGATGGCAGAACTCTAGAGCAGGAAGTATGGCTTGGGAAAGCCCACCTAAAAGGGTTTCTGCTTTGATTTGCCTTTTTTTTTTTTTTTTTTTTTTTTGCCTCCAGGGTTATCGCTGGTGCTCCGTACCAGCACTAGGAATTCACTGCTCCTGGTGGCCATCTTTTTTCCAATTGTTGTTGTTGCTGCTGCTGGATAGGACAGAGAGAAATGGAGAGAGGAGGGGAAGACAGAGGGGGAGAGAAAGATAAACACCTGCAGACCTGCTTCACTGCTGGTGAAGAGACACAACCCCCCACCTCCCCACCCCACCACCCCGCCAAGTGGAGAGCGGGGATGGAACCGCATCCCTGAGCCAGTCCCTGCACTTTACACTGTGTGCACTTAACCTGATGTGCTACCGCCCAACCCTCTTGATATGACTTTTTAAAAATAAAGGCAGAGAAAGAGTGAAAGAAGGCTTGAGTTGTGGTACATGGGAGTGCACCTGGCACAGCACATTGAGTATCACGTATGAAAACCCAGTTAAGCGCCCAGTCCCTACCTGCAGGGGGGAAGCTTCACAAGTGGTACAATACTGTAGGTTCTCATTCTCTCTCTCTTTCTCTCTCTCTCATCTTTCTTTCCCAATCACTGTCTCTCTGTCTCTATCAAGAAAATAAAAGCACAGAGCCCCAATAATAACCATGTTAGTAATGTATGTTCATATTTCATTTATTCTCAAAATTCCAAATGATATTTAAGATATCCACACTGTTTAAATGTAGAAATGATTTATTATTTTTTTTTTTGTAAGTTACCACCACATTATAATTAGTCCTGAGCTGTCCTGGAGGTCACAGCAGCTCACAGCCCCTCCCCAGTTCTCAGCCGACTCTCCCACACAGTTGAAAGACATTTGCTGTCATAACCAAAGTGGTGGTCCAGTGATCCTCATGTCTTAGAACTCACAGCTGCTGGAGAGTCAGGAAGAGTGGGAAAAACCTACCACCCACTTACGTTTAAAAAAGGTTTGATGGAAATTGGGTGGGTTCATGAAAAGAGAGAGATTAGGGAGTATTCTCTTCCTATAATACCCCTTGTCCTCACTTCCTGACTACTACAGCTGGTCCAAGCCAGCACTCTGTCCAACAGACACTAAAAATCTTACCTTGTCCCCAGCTTAACTAAGGTCAGTGACTACTATCTTGGCAGCTGCCGCAGTGCTGTTCCCCTACCCCCAATGCCCATTAGTATGCTCCAGGGAACACAGAGGAGATTTGCATAGCAAATTACACAACCATTGCTTCCATTAAGAACTTCGAGATGGATTCCCACAGCAAATTCCAGACCTCAGTGTGTGATTCAAACACACCCCACTCCTCCCCAAGAATCCTAATTATCATTTCAAGTGCCACATTTCATTCTAACCACATTTCATTCATAACCAATCTAACCACATTTCATTCTTCCCTAGAACACCTGCAAGAAATTAGTCAAATGTGCACTTAATCCACAATATTTTGTGCACACACTTAAAGAAAAAAAAAAAGTAACTTTAAACCCACTACGTCAGTGAATTTTCTTTTCCCTGGTCTCAAAATCACAAGAGCCAGCAAGTTTGGATCCACTTTTTTTTCTTTTCAAATGAGGTTAAATCCCTTTCAGCATGGATAGACCAAAGTATGGGTTAAAGACAAAGACCAAATAATGTAGGGAGTAGTTACTTACATTCAGTTCTTGTCAGGGTTATTATCAATATAAAGTACAAGACACCCACTATTACACAAATGTTTGTTGACTTCTGCTTGGCTAATTGTCAGCAGAGTGGCTCTAAGTGCCACTTTCCTGATTAGAAGAATGTTTATTCAAGTTGATGGACTCAGCAGGGGGTTTCTGAAATTACTTCTAAGCTTGTAGGCAATGCATGCTAACAGCTTGCGCTGTACAAGACATCAGACACAAAATTAGGACCCAAGACCAAATAGGCATGGATGGAGGTGTCAGATTCATGTCTATGCACATGGATAATGTCAGAGCTGGGTTCTTAGCCATCTTGACAGTCACAAGGGGTACTTAGTCTTTGAAGTAAACTTATGATGATAATGGTTGAAAGATTGAAGCAACTGAGAGTGGCAGTGTAAACTGAACCATTGGGATACATAGAAAGTGTGGGATTTCACAAAGCTGTGTGGAAACCTCTCAAGAGTAAAGAGTCTTGGAGCATGAGCTCAATATATAGCTTGTGTGTGTACGGGTGTCTGCACAAGAGAAAGAGAGAGAGATAATAGTATTGGCTTATACAGCTTTAAGTAAGTTTCAGATAAACAGTGCTATAACTCAAGGTCTGTATACTCCATGTCATGGTCATTACCAAAATCTAGTTTTTGTTTTGTTTTGCCCCCAGGGTTATTGCTGGGGTTTGATGCCTGCATTACGAACCCACTGCTTCTGGAAACCTTTTTTTTTTTTTTCATTTTGTTGCCCTTGTTGTTGCCATTATTGTTATTGTTCTTGTTGGATAGGACAGAGAGAAATTGAGAGAAGAAGCAAAAACAGAGAAAGGAAGAGAAAGATAGACTCCTGTAGACCTGCTTCACTGCTTGTGAAGTGACCCCCTTGCAGGTGGGGAGCCAGAGGCTTGAACCAGGATCCTTGCGCTGGTTCATGCGCTATGTGTGCTTAACGTGGTGCACCACCACCCAGCCCCCTACCATAATCTAGTGTTTATCCATCACCACACAGTTGATCATGTCTACCCGCTCCACACTCTAGTAACCTCCAGTATCCTCTATGCGTGTAGGAGTTTGTTTTGGTTGTGTTTCTTTATCTTTCACAAATGAGTGAAATAAAACCATATTTGTCTTTCTCTGACTTATATCACTTCTTATACTAACATCAAAGTCCATTCACATTGTCCCAAACAGTAAGATTTTTTATTTATTTTTATGACTGCATAGTATTCCATTGTATATATATATATATATATATATATATGTATATATGGTTTTTGTTTCCCCATAAGGGTTTTAAGTGGTATTTTGAACCTCAGGATTCTACCTCTCCTGGTGGTCTCTCTCTCTCTCTCTCTTCCTTCCTTTCCTTCTTTCTTTTTTTAAAAATTATTTTGTATCCCCTGTACCATCACAAGCCAGAGCTGAGCAGTGCTCTGGTTAAAAAAAAGAAAAAAAATTGGTGTTTATTTATTTATTGGATTGAGACTGTCAGAAATCTAGAGGGAAGGGAGAGATAGAAAGGAAGAGAGACAGAGAGACAACTGTAGCCCTGTTTCACCACTTGCAAATCTTTCCCCCTGCAGGTGGGAACCACGGGTTTAAACATTGGTCCTTGTGCATTGTAACATGTGTGCTCAACCAGGTGTGTGACCACCCTGACCTCCTTTCTTTCTTTTTTTAAGATAGAATGTGGGAACAAGGGAGAGAGAGAGAATAAGAGAGACATCCCACAACACTGCTCCACCACTCATGAGTTCCCCTGTTTACATGGTGCCTCCATGTGTCAGGAGGAGCTGGGGACAGGGTCCTTGTGCATGGGAAAGCATGTTCTCTACTGGGTGAGCCAGCTCCTACTCCCTCAACCGCATCTTCTTTATCCATCAGTGAACTTGCAGGTTGTCTTCATATTAGCTTAAGCATGCAGATTTATTCATTGATTTTTGTGAGGAAGGGGAACACATGAGAGAGAAAACAAAGCACTGTTCAACTCTAGCATAATGATGACCTAGGAAATTGGACCTGGATTCTCTGGAGCCTCATGAATACAATCCTGTACTCTGTTGCTTAACTATCTCCCTGGCCCTAAATATCAATTTTGTTTTACCTTGAGCACAATGTGAAATCTCAAACACCCTTTTCTCTAAGAATAATGATGACTGTCCTTCCTCAGAAATGAACTTTGATTTCAATGAGAAAGCATAAGCACATTTGAAGAGTTTTTCCTTGAAGTGACTCTAAAGTTTAATAAAAGTATTATTGTTATAATAAACCCAGAAATAATGACAAAGAAAGGTGAAAATGATTTGACTGGGATTCCAAGTCGGCTATCAGGACCGCCCCAGTTCTCAGGCCTTCTCACCCACCTCAGCGCTCCAGCTAACTCCCACTTACCCCCACCTGTTCCTGCATTGTCTTTGCTCACCTAGCACACAGTCTACACATCCCTTAGTTGCTTTGCTTGAAGCATCTCATGCAGTCTCAGTGAGCATCATCTCGCAGGTGTGCTGTGCCAGGGGTCAGATGTTTTTTCATGTTCTAATGGTTGATATGAGTTTCCCTGCCTTTTACAGCTCCCAGCTGTTGTGGGTGAGAGTCATGCTTTGGACTTTGTGGAAAGTGCTACCCGAAGCTGTTTCCAAGGGGTGAGTGCCCTGCAAATTCCCCTGGAGGTTGGAGACAGGCAGGTGAGCAACTTGATTGAGATGGTAGATCTGTTATGCTGGACAGAATCTGAAATAGAGCCCAATACTGGCACTTCTGGGGTTGGTTGCCCTTGGCCTTTAAGAACCTCATCCTCATTTTGCTTGAAAAAAAATGTTTTATTAAAAGTGATAACAATTAAAAAGTAGACTTTATACAGTGTTGGGGCAGGGATATTCCACCCCAAATGTACACACCTCTTCACCCTTGTCTTTATTTTTCTTTCCTTTTAAAGTTTTTCCAGGTCTCTCCTACATGCAGCCTGACAGGGGAGACAGGCTCATTCCATGGCGCTATGAAAACTACTTTTCATTGTCTTTAGCTATGGACCTGAAGACAGGCAGGTTGGAAGCTCCATCTCCCCAACCCTGAAAGTTCTTTTAATTCTCTCTCTCTCTTTCCCTCTCTCTCACCCTCAAATATTCATTTCCATGCTGATATATTCTTAAAATTCTTTCATGCAAGTGTCCACTTACTTCTTAAAAAACATTATGTTTATTTATTTTAGTGAGAGAGACACAGAGGAAAAGATACAGAAGGAGAGAGAGAGAGAGGGAGGGAGAGAGAGAGGGAGAAGGAGAGGGAGAGGGAGAGGGAGAGGGAGAGGGAGAGGGAGAGGGAGAGGGAGAGGGAGAGGGAGAGGGAGAGGGAGAGGGAGAAGGAGAGGGAGAGGGAGAGGGAGAGAGAGAGAGAGAGAGAACCACCAGAGCACTGCTCAGCACTAGCAGAGACCTGGAGGCTGAGGAGAAGCAAGGACCTTTCAAATTTTTGCTTACATTGCTCAATTATACATCCCAGACAAGCTAGCTGAGGAGACAGGCTTGCTCTGACCATTCTTGAGAAAAATAGACTCCCTTCTTCCACTGAACTGACAGAAGCAAAGCCAGAAAAGAGGAGGACAGAACAGTTTCATCTATATAAGCGACCTGCTTTGAAACACAGCTCAGAGTGCTGTTGCTTTTCAGGTGCTGAGCCCAGCCATCAAAGAAGAGAAATTCCTGTCTTGGTTGCAGTCTGAGCCGCCCCTCCTCCTGTGGCTCCCCACCTGTTACCGATTATCAGTCACTGCAATGGCCACTCATCCTGCGCGCTGTAGAATCTGCAGAAACTTCCCCATCACAGGACTGAGGTACACTCACTCAGCAGTCAGGATGCCACCGACAGTCATTCTCCAAAAGTCTATTAGAGCTGTGTCTCTCTGCATTCTTTTGGTGGTTCTTTTCACACACTTGGAAATTAACTCATTTGGGAGTGGAGTGTGGGGTGGTAGTCAGTGATTTCATACTTAAACCTTTTGATATCAGTTTGACTGACATTCTAATTCCTATCCCGTCATATAAACAAAAAAACTTGTCTTTTGTTACTTAAAAAAAAAAAGCCTAAAATATTTGGAGCCACTCATACAACAAGTGTACTGGCTTACTGGCTTACATTTATTAAGTATTACACAAGTGTTAGGCTGAGTAGTTCGTATAATTCATCTCATTTAAGATGTGTTATAACCATGCTCCCCTCCTCCCTCAAAAAAAACAGTGGTATTGTTATTTTCAGTTTACAGAGAAGCTGACTTACTTGCTTACATTCACATAGTTAGCAAGGGACAAAGACTGGCATTCTTAGCCCAGAATTTCTGCTCTCACGGTGTTCTACTGCCTCCCAGTGTAGGCAAACGACAATATTCCCTGGACCCACGAGACTGATTTGATTCTGAATGAACAGCTCAGCTGAAAGCTTCTAGAGGAAAAGGCAGGTGTGCAAACTAGTTTTGAAGGTGAAAAAGTTAGATCTTTTTGTAATTTGAAGATGGCAGTCAAAATCCCATCTTAAAGAAAGGGTATGATAGATCTCCCATAAATAAAATAACAGTTAAGTGAAATATGAATTACTATTAAAGACTTGGAGAGGAGAAAAAGAAACTGGTATGATGAAGTCAGACATGAGGTCACCATTATTATGGTGAGTGAGCACAGATCACAGGTGTCAAGGATACAGTGGAGCCAAGGTGGGACATCCAGGTAGTTCAGAATAAGTCAAAGGAGGGGCTTTCTAGCTAGAACATGAAGAGAGTGGAGGATTTGGGACACATCTCTGTTCACTTTGTCCTCTTTCCTTCCCACACTTCTACATCTTAACTGATCCAGACCTTAAATCTACAACTGGCAGATCTAGTGGGGACATTAACAGAATGGGAAATCGGTGTTTAATGTTGTTCAGAAAGTGAACTGGATTTGCAAACAATTCCAAGGAAGGATATAGTAGCATGTCACTCACAGAAAGAAAAAAAAGTCTTTGGAATAGGTAACTTTCAACAGTTGACATACAAGTGGTCAGAACTATTGGAAATCAAGTGAAATAAAGACATATTCATACCACAATAAAAAAAAAAGGGGAGTTGGGCTGTAGCGCAGTGGGTTAAGCGCAGGTGGCGCAAAGCACAAGGATCGGCATAAGGATCCCGGTTCGAACCCCGGCTCCCCACCTGCAGGGGAGTCGCTTCACAGGTGGTGAAGCAGGTCTGCAGGTGTCTATCTTTCTCTCCTCCTCTCTGTCTTCCCCTCCTCTCTCCATTTCTCTCTGTCCTATCCAACAACGACAACAACAATAAAACAATAAGGGCAACAAAAGGGAATAAATAAATTAAATTAAATTAAATTAAAAAAAGAAGGGAGTCAGGTAGTAGCGCAGCAGGTTAAGCGCACGTGGGGCAAAGCACAAGCACCATCGTAAGGATCCTGGTTTGAGCCCCCGGCTCCCCAGCTGCAGGGGAGTCGCTTCACAAGCGGTGAAGCAGGTCTGCAGGTGTCTATCTTTCTCTCCCCCTCTGTCTTCTCCTCCTCTCTCCATTTCTCTCTGTCCCATCTAACAATATTTTATTTTATTATTTTTTGCTGGGTTATTGCTGGTGCTTGGTGCCAAACTATGAATCCACTGCTCCTGGCGGCCATTTTTTTTCCATTTTATTTGATAGTACAGATAGAAATTGAGAGGGGAGAGGATACAGAGAGACCTGCAGACCTGCTTCCCCGCTTGTGAAGCATCCCCTCCCCCCCCCACCCCCCCCCGCAGGCTCCAACCCCATCCTTGCGCATAGGTCATTGCACTTAGTACTATGTGTGCTTAACCGGGTGCACCACTGCCCACCCCCGCAACTAAGTTATTCATTGGTCCTTAATGGACTAATGTTATTTGAAAAAACCTTCTATGTACCAAGCAACCTCAAAAGCTTTCATGAGCTTAAGTGTTCCACTTCAAGGTCACTAGTAAGATCATGTGTGAATTGAAGCATAAACTCCCTGCTTTGGTGGTCTAATTCAGTGGTGAGGACTTCAGGTTCGCCGTTGAAATGGTAACCCTGAGCTCAAAGTCTCCTCCCAGGACATACTAGTTGGTGAATTCTGTGCCATTTGCTTAAACGCTTTGATTCTCTTCCTTCCTCTGTGAAGTAGAGCGGTAATGCGAACACTTCATCATAAAGCAAGTTTAGCATGGGGATTAACTGTATCAATACATGCAGACAACCTGCTACACAGAAGTGCTCAAAACTGTCAGCTGTCAGTGCAGTCTTTCAGTGCTCTCAATATCTTCCTAATGGGACTACCAGGGTCCAGATGGGACAGGGCAGTAAGCGGTGCTCTCTCATGGGCTTCCTGCCAGCTGGCCTGATGGGTGTGGTAAACTCTAAGCCCTCCTTCTCTTCAGCCTTCACTGCCTTAACTTACTGGTCTTTCTACCAGGGAGTCTTTAAAAAAAAAATAATAAAGAAAAGAAAAAGAAGAGAAAAGAAAAGAAAAAAAAAAGAAAAGAAAACCCTATGTCCTACCTTGCCAATTTGTAAGGCTTTTAATTCAAACTTTATCTAAATCTCCCCCCCACCTTTTTTTTTTTTTTTTGTTCCAAGCTTAGAACTCAACTCAAAGACTTTGTACAGTCACACCATGTGTGACTGAAGAACAAGTTCCACTTTAAGGCCAAAGTACACAGTTTTCTGTATATAGAAAGTATTTGAGAGGAGGCTGGGCAGTGGCACTTCATTAAACACAGTACTCTGGGCAAGGACTGGTGCAAGGAGCAGGGTTCAAGCCACCACTCTCCACCTGCAGTGGGGAAGCTTCACAAGTGGTGACACAGGTCTGCAGGTGTCTTATCTTTCTCTCTCCCTCTCTAGCTCCTTCTCCCCTCTCAATTTCTTTCTTTTTTTTTTTCTTCCCTCTCAAGTTCTTTTTTTTTCCTTTTTGCCTCCAGGGTTATTGCTGGGGCTCAGTGCCTACACCACGAATCCACTGCTCCTGGAGGCTTTTTCTCCCCTTTTTGTTTTATCAGTGTTGTGGTTATTGCTATTGGTGTTATTGATGTCATCATTGTTGGATAGGACAGAGAGAAATGTAGAGAGGAGGGGAAGACAGAGAGGAAGAGAGAAAGACACCTGCAGACCTGCTTCACCACCAGTGAAGTGACCACCCTGCAGGTGGGGAGCCAGAAGCTGGAACCAGGATCCTTATGCCGGTCCTTGTGCTTTGTGCCATGTGCACTTAACCCACTGTGCTACCACCCAACCCCCTCCCTCTCAATTTCTATATGTCCTATCGAATTAAAAAAAAATAGGGGTCCTGGCTGAGTGCACATGTTACAGTGCACAATGACACAGGTTCAAGTCCCCAGTCCCTACCTGCAGGAGGAGAACTTTGTGAGTTGTGAAGCTGGGTTGCAGGTGTCTCTCCATCTCTCCCTCTCTACCACCCCCTCCCCCCTCGATTTCTGGCTGTCTCTATCCAATAAATAAATAAACATATTTTTAAAAAAGAAAAAAGAAAAAGTGGCTACCAGTAGTAGTGGATTCATAGTGCTGGCATCAAGCCCTAGCAATAACCCTGGAGGTGAATAAATAAATAAATAAAAGGAAAGTACTTTATAGGAGCAGGGGACATAAATCTGACTGCTCAGCTATAGTTTGCTGGTAAAACTATATTAATTTCACACTGTGTTATAAAAATACCATCAAAAGATTATTTATTTGGTTAAATAAACACATCTGCATCCTTTAACATATCTGAAATGTTTGACAGACCCTTTACACCAACTTGGCAGCTCAGACACACATATCATGAATTTGGGGGAGGTTCATTTCCCACCCCAATAATATTCTTAGCGCTCACATTCTAGTCGTGATGTAAGCCACATTCTCCTTTTTAACTGACAGATACCGCTGTCTGAAGTGTCTCAACTTTGACATCTGCCAGGCGTGTTTCTTATCTGGTCTCCACAGCAAGTCCCATCAGCTGTCTCATCCTGTGATTGAGCACTGTGACCAGGTAACACCTAATGCCACACACCAAGCTATTCATGAGTCACATCTGCACAAGCTGTTGTAGTTCAACAGCCATCCCTTCCCATAAAACCACGGCTTTTTCTCTCTTTCAAATGCTGTCATCTTTCCATCTAAGAAGTAGCAACCTCAATTTTAAAACTGCCAGATAAGTATGACTTCCTTAGATTGGAGATTTTAGTGAAACCATATGGGGACAAAAAAAAAAGGTCAGTTCTTTGCTAGGAAATACCTATGAGGAATAAGTGGTGTGAAACATTGGAAACAGGTTCTGATTTAAAAGAAAAAGCTTTCTCCCTGCAGGTGGGGGCAGGTGGTGGTGCATTTGGTTAAGCACACATGTTACCACAGGGAACACAGGCTCAAGTCCCAAAGCCCCACCTGCAGTGAGAAAGTTTCATAAGTGGTGAAAAAGTGCTACAGATGTCTCTTTTTCTCTCTCCCTCTCCATGTCCCCATCCTTCTCAATTTCTCTCTCCTATAGAAAAGGTTTGATGTGGGAGTCGGGCAGTAGCACAGTGAGTGAAGCGTAGGTGGCTCAAAGCGCAAGGACCTGTGTAAGGATCCTGGTTCGAGCCTCCGGCTCCCCACCTGCAAGGGAGTCACTTCACAGGTGGTAAAGCAGGTCTTCCTTCAGGTGTCTATCTTTCTCTCCCCCTCTCTACCCCTCCTCTCTCCATTTCTCTCTGTCCAACCAACAACGACGACATCAATAACAACAGCAATAATAACTGCAACAATAAAACAAGGGCAACAAAAGGGAATAAATAAATAAATATTTTAATAAAAGGTTTGATGTATTGCACAGAAGCAAAAACTGGGAAAGGAAGGCAGTGAGAGGGCTTTTTTTTGAGGGGGGGGTGCCTTGTGGTCCTGGTGCATTATGGTAAAAGACGGAAGTGAAGGGGATGAATGTTTTGCAGACACCTATCATGTTGAGATGACAAATTGTACCCATGTGGCAACAACTGTATGTAAACCATTAACTTCACAACTAAATTATTTCACAAGTTTTTTTTTAAGTATATACCCTTGCAATTATTACAACAATAAATGCCATATGCATATCCTCCCCTCAAAAAAAAAAAGACTTGGCAGAAGTTGCAGGAGTGGTGAACTCATCCTGCAGGCACAGAGCTTCTGCAATAAGCCTAGTGACAATAAGAAAAAAAAAAAAAAGAAGACCTCTGGTTTAGTGAAAATTATGAAACAAGAATTCTAGTCCTTGGTACATTTGGGGAGGCATTTTCTGTTTCATTTTCAACATATCTTTTGCTGAGCTTTAAACATTAAGTATTTTCCCTTAGGGGGAAAATTAAAGAAAGATAGCTATTTCAGTTTTGGTTAGAAAAAATAAATCTAATAAAGTTAGAAACTATTAAGATTTCAGTGCTGTCTTTCAATTTTTTTAGTAAATTATAAATATTCAGCAAGAGAGTTCTGTTCACCAGAAAAGTGAGAGAGCATATTCCATGCAGTGATGTATTTAAATGTTTCCAGAAAGAACTATTGCTTTTCTTCACTACATTTTTATAAATCAATTTCTGAGAATCCCTCTCAGATACCACAGTAGTGAAGGGTGTTGATTAACATTTTTCACTGAGAACGGCTTTCTGCGACTAATTGGCCATAAAAATCAAGTGCATGAATGTTGCCAAATTATTTCCAGAGGACACTACATTACCAAACTTTACCAACCCTCTGGTTCATTGACATATGTTTCTAAAAGACCTGGGGAGAAATAAGGCTTGTTGATGCTAGGCTGACACCATGTGGTCACTTTGTTATTCCACTTTAGGGTTCAAGCAACAACAATCTCTTGAAATATCTCATTAGTTCTTTGTTCCTTTTGTACAGAGAAACACAGAATTCCACATTAGTGAATGTTTCTAGGAGGAATAACTTGTGAATATGAGGTATTGGCTTGGGAATCTGTGTGACATGTGTGCAGAGAAAGACAGGAAATGTGAAGAATTGTAGGTAGTAAGGAAGTAAGGTGGTTTTTCTAAGGGCATAAATGTAAATGAAATCTCAAAACTCTCACAGAGGTCAGTCTACCCCAAGAAGGAAAGGAGAGTATGTGTAAACTGGTTCAACACGCTTTTAAATGTTGCAGCAAGTGTCAACAAGGGAAAACACCAAGCTCCTTCTCAGGGCCCTCAGAAACAACCTGCTTCAAGGACGCTATCAGAGGGAAGAAGCTGCTAGAAGGCAAAGACTGGGTCAGGTGACTCTAAAGGACACAGCCACCCAGGCACAGGCTGGGTGAGTATCGGAGACTGCCATGAAGAATGGCATTTGATTACATCAATATAACAGAGTACTTGTTAGGGAACCAGCATAGGGCATATGTGTTTGCTTTCATGACACTAATGATTCTGAAGAAGGTAGGAGGCAGGGGTGATTTTTTTTTTTTTTTTTTTTTTTTTTTTTTTTTTTTACCAGAGCACTGATCAGCTCTGGTTTATGGTGGTGTGGGGGATTGAACCTGGGACTTTGGAGCCTCAGGCATGAGAATCTCTTTGCATAACCATTATGCTATCCACCTTCGCCCATGTTAACTTATTTAATAGAGTTTTAATCATTTATCAGACATCCACCCACTTATTTTCATCTCAATCCCTTATAACAGTGGCAATTTTTGTCACTTTATAATTGTCACAATTTAACAGATATTTATAGCTCCTTAAAGGAAAGATCATATGTGGACTTTGCAGCTATGTGACATTTATTATCCTTGTGCTCTACTAGCAGATTGTTATTTAAATATACTCTTTATGTATATCATTAATTCAGCACAAATAATCTAGATCTTAATACAAAAAGAAATAAACCCAACGGCTATTCATCTGTTTTCCTTAAGCCAATACTTCACCCTCGCCTTGAAGAGTGACAATAAAATTTATCAGTTAGCCGCTTGGATTTATTGAATAATTAAGATCTTGATTAAGTTTATATATTTGCATAAGAAGGATACAAAGAACTGTACTTTTGTTTACAAGTATTTTAGTTCTTGAAGTCAAACAGATCTTTAAAAGCACAAATATGACTATTTACTTACTAATCTCTGTTTCCCATGCCTTCAATTCCCTCCATTATCTTCCGCTGTTTTAAAGCTAAAAATCAAATTGAAACACAGCTTGAAAGATCATTCACATTTGGAGCATCCTAATGACCTCCCCAGTTGTCTGTTCCCCCATAGTCTCTGTGTTCTACCCTTCCCCTAACAGCCCAATATGGCCAAGCTAGATCCCTCCATAAGATCTAAATGATTGGGAGTCAGGCGGTAGCGCAGCGGGTTAAGCGCACATGGCACAAAGCGCAAGGATCCAGCATAATTATCCTGGTTCGAGCCCCCGGCTCCCCACCTGCAGCGGAGTCGCTTCACAGGCGGTGAAGCAGGTCTGCAGGTGTCTGTCTTTCTCTCCCCCTTCTCTGTCTTCCCCTCCTTTCTCCATTTCTCTCTGTCCTATCCAACAACAATGGCGACATCAATAACAACAATAACTACAACAATAATACATCAAGGGCAACAAAAGGGAATAAATAAATAAGTATTAAAAAATATCTAAATCATTGCTTAAATCATTGCCTGAAAGATCCCGTACTCCTGGGTAGCACCACTGCTCTGCATGACTTGACTTTTCACTTCTAAAGAATCATTGCTGCTCAAATGTCATCTCATCTGAAGGTCTTTCCTGGCCTCCAATTTAACACTTTAGCACCTGTCCCCACACTAAAGTGCTCACAGATCCCTCCCCATTTAGTATTCTTTAAGAGTATTTAATAAGCAACTGACATCTTATATATTATGTTGTATAAGTTACACTATATTTATTTTGCTATAATATAAGCTTCATTAGGCTAGGAAACGTGCGTTTTTTTCCCCCAGTTGTACTCGCAGTGACTGTAACTTTATCTGAATATGATGAATGATAAATAAATAAATGTTCATTGAATGACGGGCTGGTGGGTAATCATATGGCTGGATAGATGATGGAGGAATTGATAGATGGGTTGATAAGATGGATCTTGAATTCTTTTAGGATGGAGCATGAATGAGCATCAAAAGTAGTAATTTCACAGAACTGAAAGAAGATAGTGAAGTTTCAGCCTGAGACAGAGAGAAACCAGAATCTTATACTCAGCTATGGCCTGTGGCCTTCTGACTTTTTCTGACAATTAGGGGCAATTGTTCTTCATAAGTGTAGAGTAGCATTTGTAAAGTTAAGATGAGGGAAAAGAGAGACGCAGACACCATGTAAAACTAAAGGGCTTTAAATGTGAGTGTATTGTATTCTGCTCCACGAGTACTATAAGCATTACCCAAAACAATATTGTAATAGTATAATACCGTAATAATGTTCAGTTAGGTCTATAAGTGTACTAGACAAGCATGCCCATTACCACCATTACTAGTCAACATAGTGTGGGAAGTTACTGTCATAGTAATCAGGCAAGAGAAAGGAATTAAAGGGATACATTTTGAAGATAACTCAGACTGTAACTAAGAGAGAGAACAGCACCAAAGTTTCCTTCAATGTGTTTGTGGCCCAGGCTCCAGTGTGTGTCATGTTCAAGTTAATGCATCACACTATCCAAGTATTATTTTGTTGATCTGAGAAGAATATTCTTTAAATGAGGAAAATTGGAAGACTGGTAAGAAAGTAACGCAAGGAAGAAGATATATTGTTTTATACCTTTTGCAATCAATGGCAAGCTCATAAACAGAGTCAAAAGATGTTTTGATGTTTATGTATGTTTGTGTAAGTATAGAAAATACTGTGGACAGTCCTAAGGTACTAAATTGCTTCTTGATGGAGTAGGTATAGAAGTCTCCCTCAGAGGATGTATGACAAAGAAGCTACGCCTTTCCCTATTTTTCTACTCCCAAATAAACACTGCCTAAACACGTTAAAACATGTCACAGAAAATATGTCACATTGGTATTGCATTATGTATTAATAATTGCATTGTGAAAATAATAAATAATAATTGCACTGTGTCAAAAAAAGAGAATATAAAAATGATTGTAGTACCAGCACCAAACTCCAGCGATAACCCTGGAGGCAATAAAAAGAGAGACAGAGAGACAGACAGACAGACAGAGATTGTATAATTATGTGTTTATTCGATGTGAAGTCTCTGAGCAGGGAGTTTTTTTGTATTTTAAAATCTATGTATCCTGGGAGTCGGGCGGTAGCGCAGTGGGTTAAGCGCACGTGGCACAGAGCACAAGGACCAGCGTAAGGATCTCGGTTTGAGTCCCCTGCTCCCCACCTGCAGGGGAGTCGCTTCACAGGCAGTGAAGCAAGTCTTCAGGTGTCTGTCTTTCTCTCCCCCTCTGTCTTCCCCTCCTCTCTCCATTTCTCTCTGTCCTATCCAACAACAACTACATCAATAACAACAATAATAACTACAACAATAAAGCAACAAGGGCAACAAAAAGGAATAAATAAATATTTTTTAAAAATCTATGTATCCTAATAGCTCAGGATGGCAAGATACCTTAAAATAATTTTTTAATAATTTTATGAAAATGGAATTCTATAAAATGGAATGTGTCTGAACTAAACTGGTTTATAGTCTGTGTTCTTCAGATGTAACATAGTAATTAGACTCCTGCAATTAGAAGCCTTGGTCTCTGGCCTGGACAAGTTGACTTGGAGAACTTGCTACTGTCATCCCTGCATTTCTTTACATTCTTAAGATTGTCAGCCTGTGGGGAAATCACAATTTTCATTTCTGTTATTGGCTATTCGACTAGAAAAAATGTGGTTGTAAAAGAACTCAAAGAAAAAGTTGGGCTTCCTTGTTGCTGTTTTTAAATGTTAAATTTAATATCTTATCAACCATTTTCTAAAAAGACTTTCCTTGATGTCACATGATAAAAGAAAGTTATTGCAACATCTTAAAAAAAAAAAAAACAGCAGCACTGTACTTGGGGACTGGGCAGTAGCGCAGCAGGTTAAGCATACATGGTTACATGGCTACATGGCTACATGGTGCAAGGCTCAAGGACCGGACTCAGAATCCCAGTTCCAGCCCCTGGCTCCCCACCTGCAGGGTGAGTCGCTTCATGGGCGGTGAAGCAGGTCTGCAGGTGTCTTTCTCTCCCCCTTTCTGTCTCCCCCTCCTCTCTCAAGTTCTCTGTCCTATCCAACAACAACAGCAATAACGATAACAACAAGGAAAAACAAAAATGGGAAAAATGGCCTCATAATGCAAGCACTGAAACCCAGCAATAACCCTGGAGGCAAAACAAACAAAAAACCTGTATTTTATAACATGCTTTTCATTCAATACAGTATCTCTAAAGTACCCAGGTATGGAAGACCATCTGGGCCAAAAACTACAGAGACCTCTAAGCATATATCACAAACGGCTTCTCAGGCGCAACAGACCAATGACAATAGCCCCCACCAGCAGGTGAGTTGAAAAGGCAGAGAGGCTGGGAGGTGGCTTAACTGTAGAGCATGGGACATGCACTTACAAGCACACAGCTTTGACTCCCTGAACAGCATATACTAGAGAGTCTGCTCTGATCTCCCTCTCTCTCCCTCCATTCATTAAAGAAATAAAAAGTCTTCAAAGTAAAAGGGGGAGGAATTACTGTTCATATGCAATTAGTATAAACTACTGTGTAATGTTGCACTGAGAATCACTGAAATACCCATTCAGTGAAGTACTATGTTCAATGTTAATTTGATGCTAGATTTAGGAGCGGTTTTTTTTTTTCTAAAAAAAAAAAAAAAGAACTTTTTTTTACCACCAAGCATAAAATATCACATACTTGTCACAGAAAATTTGGAAAAGTCAGAAGACAGCAAAGATTATATGATCACTTCCTTATCTGTAAATATTTTAATATAATTTAGATTATACCACAAATTTCATTGGTTATATATTTCTTACTTTTTAATTTTTTATCATTATCTTTATTTATTTATTAGATAGAGACAGACACTTGGGAAGCTTTCCCCCTGCAGGTAGGGTGTTATATGTTTCAATGTTAATGTAAGTTGTATTTCTGAGAACTGAAAACTACAATTGAAATTCTTACAAATATTTTAATGGTTGGTTGAAATATTTATTTAAGGGGGTGTAAATTATCTATTTGTTTTAAAAGTATATTCTTTCCTTGTATTTGATTGAGACAGAGAGAAATAGAGAGGGAAAGGGATATTGAGGGAGACAAAGAGAGACAGAGTGATCAACAGCACTGCTTCACTGCTCATGAAGCTTCCCTCATGCAGATGGGGACCTGGGACTTGAACCCTAGTCCTTGGGCATGGGTCCATGTGCATTCTATGGTATCCACCACAGTCCAGCTCTAGCTTTACTTAATTAACATCTACTTTTTTGTTTAATGTTATTTCCAATTCTTGGTATGACACTCTACTACTGAAATGCTTATACATATTCTTTGAACATGGTTCCCAAGATATTTCATTAAATTAAATTTCCTAAAGTAGAATCACTAGATTGATGTGTACACATCTTTAAAATTCTTCCTAGCTATTGTGGAATTGTTTGAAAGAATAAACTACATTGCACTCACAGTGAATGAAATTACTATCATCTTTGATGCTTATTGATATTGACTTTCACCATAATTTAGATTTTGTTCATATGATAAGCTTGATGCTTTAATTTACATTTCTCTAATTAAAAGTGAAAGGCAACGTTTTTCTATATAGCTTTGAAGGCAGTACTATTTTCTCGTATGTCAGTGCGCTCTGTCCACTCTTTCTGATGCATCAGTTTGACTTATTAATGTATATGAAATTATAAAATTTTAAGCTTAACTATGAAAAATATTTCCTCACACATTTCTTTTAGTCTTATTTATAATGAGACTCATCGTTTGAATATTTTAAATTCTTCAGAAAAATATAACCAGTCTTTTTCTTTTACTTTTTGTAGTTTTATGCTAGGAAAATAGTTTAAAATTTAGAGAAAGATCAAAATAAGGGTTGGGCTGTCACGCATGGTTAGGCACACATAGTAAGAAAGCACAAGGACCCGAGCAAGGATCTGGATTGGAGCTCTGGCTCTCCACTTGCAGGGGGATGCTTCCCAAACGGTGAAACTGGTCTGTAATTGTCTATCATTCTCACTTCCTCTCTATCTTTCCCTCCCTTTTCAATTTGTCTGTCTTATCCAATAAAATGGGAACAAACTGGCCACCATGAGCAGTGGATTCACAGTGCTGGCATCGAGCCCCAGTGATAACCATGGAGGGATAAAAAATGAAAGAAAAACGAAAAGGATCAAAATGTATTTCCTTTTCCAGAATGCTTGAATGTCTATAAAGAATTAAAAGATTCACAAAAAAAAAGCAATTTTTGAAGTTATTAAGAGAGTGCAAAAAGGCTTCTTTTTGGAAGGTAACTAGGTTAACTTATATCGTTCTTTTGTGTTTCTTCTTTTCTAGAGTATTTAGTAGTGACATCCTTACAGAAACACAAAAGCTATTCTCTTTACATGTATTTAAATAGCAGGAACTTTCTCCTACTTGGTGTCTAATATAATGTCCAGTTCTTCCCTGAACAACCTATGCCAACTTCTGACATGCACCCAATGAACAGCAAAGTTCTGCTTTCGGAGGACTGTGCCTATGTCTACACCCTACAGGCTAGCGTCACTCAACTGATCTCCTGTTCATAGATACAGATGTTCATAGATACTCAGCCCAAAACTTCTAAATATAACTTACAAATAAAAACTGTTTTCTGCTTGTATGGCCCTAATTTGAAAGCTTCTTAAATTATCTTATAAGAAAGAAAAAGAGCTATGTATGGTGATGAATCTTAAGTAGGCTTATTATGGTAATAATTTCATAATGTGTACAATGTAAAATTGATATCATTTGTTACCAAACTAATGTAATGTTCTAAGTCTGTTATACTTAACTTTTTAACAATTGATGTTACTAAAATGTTACAGCATAAAAGAAAGTAATTTCCTTCATCCAATAGAATAATGATGAAGAATTTTAGAAGAGATGATAGGAAATAAAAGAAAAAAAGATATGAGAGAAACATTATTATTATTATTTTTTAATCTCAATGAAAATGTCTTCATCAAAACGATTAGAAATGCTTCCTGGTTATATCTGTAAAGTGTGCACTCTGCAAATACTTTCCCATATTTTCAATCAATTGTTTGCCCTTCTGTGTGTAACTCAGTGTAGGCTTTCTCTCAATCATTGTAATCCAGAGGCTGATCCTAAGGAAAGCCTTCAAAATACAATCATCAGTTATGTTTGCCAGTCATCAAGGAGGAATCCGTTTTCAAATTGTAGCTGCTCTCCCTCTGTGTCCTGTCCTTTAAGATCTGTGTGCCCTGCATATGCTTGTGTAAACAAAGCCACTCAGATACTTTCATCACACACACACACACATACACACCCTAATACACATTGGGGTGTTCTGTAGAGACCTAAAATTACATGTGTGAGGATAACTTACAATATTCTATTTCTTACTTCAAATACATATATATATATATATATATATACACATATATATATATAATTCATTTGCACAATTTGTTCCACTTTAACTTTTTTTTTTTAAAGACAGAGAGAAATCAAGAGAGGAGGTTAAGACAGAGAAGGGAAGAGAAAGACAGATACCTGCAGACCTGCTTCACCACCCCTGCAGGTGGAGAGCCGAGGGGCTCAAATGGGGATCCTTATGCCGGTCTTTGCGCTTCCCGCGATGTTCACTTAACCCACTGCGCGACCATCCCGCGCCCCATTTTTGTTTTTCTCATGAAGGAGATTTGAAAGATGTTTTGCTGTTTCTATTACTTTCCTTTCCTTTCCTTCTACCTCTGTCTCATCTTTTTCATTTTTAAAGCTTCTGAGTCTACCTTATATTGTTCCATATTTTCTTTCTTTGAATAAAAAGACTTTGCCTTATAAAAACATGTCAATATTATAAGTGAAAGTGTAATCCTTCTGAGCCATAATTCCCAGCCTATTGCTAGTTCCCTAACAGGTTATTGATCTTTCCATATAGGCACTCTGTTGAGGGTGTACTTTTCTGTGTATTTTCAAATATTCATTTGTATGCATATATGTACATGAGTATGTGTGTGTTCGATGTAAAATTAGAAGCATTGCACACTTCTAAACAAAGATCTTTGATCACTGCAACATTACTTATCATTTTGAAAACTGAAAACAGTCTAATGTTACTTATGTGAAAAATAGTTAAATGAATCATGATATTTATTCTATGGATATATCTTGGTAGGTCTATATCTGCTAATCTTACATTCTTTTCAATTGCTGGACAATAATATTAGTATTAAAATGGGAAATTCACTGATTTGAAGACTACGTCAGGCATATGCAAGATGCTACTGAGTATTTTTGAATGAAGAGGCAGACAAGACATAGGTCACTCAGAAAAGTCACAGAAAGAGTGAACTAATCAGCTAGTGTGACTTTCAGTTCACATCTCAGTTTCTTCTGTCTGTCCTTTCCATCACCTGTAGACTCTTTTTATGGGAGAATTCTCCTGACATAGTCAGATTTTCCGATCATCATTTGCAGGATGGAGACCAAGCTTTGGAGTATACTAGCAACTGCTTATCAATGTGAGAAGTGAAATCTCATCTCTCAGTTAAAAGTATGGTACATGAGGCCCCAGGGCCTTGGTCCAAGGTGAGTCAGGTTAGGTCAGAGAACCAAGTGTGATGTGAGAGACGATGGTTAGTGTGAGAAACCCAAGTGACAGCTGCGCTAATCAATATTAGTTCAAAAATGCTTTTTGAAGTCAAAGGGAAATGGTTCAGTCTAAGCATATACACAAGCAAGAAGCAATGGAAATAAAATAAAATTTAAGGGGCCAGGCGGTGGTGCACCTGTTTAAGTGCACACATGGCTGTGCACCAGGATACAGGTTCAAGCCCCTGGTCCCCACCTGCAGGGGGAAAGCTTCATGAGTGGTGAAGAGCACTTCACCACTTCTCTGTCTCTCTTCCTCTCTATAGCCCCCTCCTCTTTCAATTTCTCTCTGTTTCTATGCAACAATAAGTAAATAAAAAATATTTTTTAAAAGAGAGAGAACCATGTCTGAAAAAAATAAAAAAGAAAAGAAAATTTGAGTATAAGGTATGTGGTAGAAGTGGAATTTTTTTCTTGATCCAAAAGGAAGTCAATGACACGACAGCTTTTTGTAGACGCTTTTGGAAAAGGAGATACACTGGACAAAACCCAGCTTGGGAAAAGACTATAGTAATTTATATTTAAAGCCTAAAACAATTTCTCATTTGATAATTTCTTTAAAAATATTATGTAAAAAGGAAAACATTATTACATTTAGCTGCACCTTGAACATACGAACATCTACATCATTGTACGTGGACATAGACTTAAATGCCAGTAACTTGTTGAATAGGTTATATTTTTCTAATTGATATAGTGTTCATAGGGTACATTTTTTTAGGTCTGTGGGTTAAATTCAAACCAAAGCTCCATAATTTATTTCCTCTGTTTCTTGCTCTTTTAGACCATAGTTAGCATCCGGAATGAACTCTGGGAGACTCGTGAATCCATTAGCACTCTACATAATGACAGAAGGTAGGAACCAACTACTAACTAGAGTACAAGTACTGGCAGCAGAGACAGTGTTTCTGCTTTCATAGAAAAATGTACTGAAAAGTCTTTTTTTTTCTCACTGTTTTTAATTTGTAAAAATTTCATAAATGAGAAACTATTCCCAAGATGAAAGTAAAGGAGGTGCTTTGGCTAAATGTTTGACAACTAATAGATGTTTGATAAATTAATGATTAAATACTGTACACAATAAACAATATGTGTCATATATAAACAATGAGATGTGCATTATAATGTAAATATAATAACAGGAACCATGTGTATGTCTGTGGTAACACATGAAAGGGTCCTAATGACACTATGAAAGTTATGTAATAATTTTATTTTATTTTTTTATTTTTTTAAAAAAATTATTGATTGATTGACTGATTGATTGATGAAAAAGTGAGGAGGAGAGAGAGAGGAAGAACCAAACATCAATCTGGTACATGTGCTGCCAGGGACTAAACTCAGGACTTCATGCTTGAGAGTCCAATGCTTTATCCACTGCGCCACCTCCCAGGCCATAAAATGTTCTCTTTTTTAGAAGTTTAGTGGTGATACAGTTTGATATGAAGTTGAGGAGTTAACCTACTTGGGGTTTTTCTTAGCCTCTTGAAAAATAGGTTTGTGCTCTTTATCAAACTTGGAATGATTATTACCACTATTTGTTCAGAGTCTCCAACTCCTAGTCTGATTTGTCCTCTAACACTCTAAGGCTGTAAGTGGTGGGTTCTATAATTCCCAGGATTCCTGAGGTTTTCTTCATTTCTTACCTGGTCATTTTCCCTGTTCAAACAAATGGTAAAATTGTTTTGTCAGTTTTCAAGGTCAGTGAATCTATCCTTATTCATCTCTACTCTTCTATTGAGACCACCCAACAGGTCTTTAAGTTGCTTTCATAGTATTGTTCAAAACATTGATTTCCATATGAGAATTTATGACTTTGCATTTATTTTTAAAAGTTCATTTTGTGGGGCAGGCAATGGTGTACCCAGTTAAGCATAAAAATTACCATGTGCAAGGAGCCTATGGGGATTTTATAAGCAATGAAGCAGGTGTTTGCAGATGTCTCTATTTCCTTCTCTATCTCCCCACTCCTCTCAATTTCTATATGTACTATCTATTTTTTTATTTCTTTATTGGGGTGCCAGGCTAGCGTGGGAGTGCCTCTTCCCGGGCGCGTACTCTCTGGGTTGGAGAGAATGCGACCGGAGCCAGCCTGGGCTGCTACCCACTCAGTGATCCGAGAGAGATGTGTTGGTATACTTCTTAATTCTGCTTCTAAGACCCCTTCTGTTTCATTGATTTAATTCCCCCTGCTTAACACTGTATTCTATTTACATAACCACTGTTAACTAAGCACCCCCCTGCCTCCAGGGCATTGGTTTAATCCTCACTGGTTCCCACTTTTTCCTTCTCCCCACCCCCTATCCTACGTACATCCTCTTCGGACCTGACTCTTCCACCTCAGGAGATATATAAGAACAAGATTGTGTTCAGAGATAGCTTAGATTGCACTGTGTTCCACATGTATAAAGACTGAACTGCGTACCACTCAGCCATGAGTCCCTGGTTGTCTCTCTCTCCTGCCCGTGAAGCTAGCCTGACAGAGATGACTCAGGAACAGACTCATGGTGGTGAGGCAATTCGATTCTTTATTGATCAGGGAGCCCAGGTTTTTAAAGGTCGGACCTGGAAGTGGCAAGTCGGAAACGGAAATGGCTTGACTTGGTTTGGAAAGGGGTGGAGAAAGGCAAAAGGGCTGGGAAAAGTAGGAACTTCCTTAGCAACTGTTTTAACTGGTAGGATTGATAATAGCCTGCAGGCAGGGAGGATCTTGAGGGTAGAAAGAAGATAGATCAAAGGAATGGAATGGGTGGGGATCTTTCAGGCAAAACAATGATTATGTAGATAATAAGTCTGATAAGACAAGAGGATGGATGTCCCCTCAAATCAAGCCCTGCCAAGCTCAACTACATCCTCACAATTTCCCAACATTGGGGAATTAATGTGTTACATTCAACAGTAAATACAATAGTTTGTACATGGATAACATTTTTGTTTCCCATATAACAATTGTGTAATAATTTTAATCTGTCTCATGCACCAAGAAAAAGAATCAGAAACAATTAAGAAAAGTGGTTTGGCAATAAAAAGGAAAAATTTGAGTCCAAAAGTTTAGAAATAGAAAAATGTGAAAGTTAATTTTTAATAATTTAATCCTTAAAGTATCTCAAGCTATTTGGGGCTATTGTTCACTTGCATTTGATTCATACCCATTACATATACTGTTACATACTGAGTATCTAATAAAATCTTTATCAAAACACAGTATACCAAAACGGAAGAGTAATTAATTAATGAGATTTTTGTGAAGGTTCCATCTTTGATATCCTCTCTGTTGAGGATTTGCATAAGTTGAAGCAGACACTTCTCAATTATCTGTGCCATGACACCAAAGGGCACACACAGATAACAAGATGGATGACAATTCTGTATCGTAAAGAGTTAATAGGCTAGAGCAGCAGGGTAATTGGTGAAGTTCACATTTAAGTTAAATTAAATGCAAGTTCTACAGTCATGGGTCCAGCTTCATAAAACAAATAAAATGAGGACAGAATTACGTACTTTACTTAAGTTTAATAGCAATCAGCATGGCATCACTACCTGCTTGCAGAGCAATGCAATATCAGACAGTTTTAACAGGAAGACTATCACGCAAAATTAATCATTTCTACATGGTGCTAGAAATTGATGAAGGAAATTATGATTTCACTGTTCTCTCTGTGATTAAACTTGCCTTTAAAATATTTGCGTCCTATCTTAAGACAACTCGCATGGGAGAGTCAAACTACTGAGCTATACAGAAAGCAGAACTATGCAAATAAGCACAAACATTTAGGATGTCAGATTTCAGATCTTTTCTTTTTTTTTTTTTTGTAGTTGTTGTTGATGTCATCATTGTTAGATAGTACAGAGAGAAATGGAGAGAGGAGGGGAAGACAGAGGGGAGAGTAAGACAAACACCTGCAGACCTGCTTCATCATTTGTGAAGCAACTCCCCTGCAGGTGGGGAGCTGGGGGCTTGAACTGGAATCCTTCTGCCAGTCCTTGCACTTTGCACCACATGTGCTTAACCCACTGCGCTACCGCCCAACTCCCCCAGATCTTTTCAAGATAATTATTTCTTAAATAATTGGGACCAGTTATTAGCAGTGAATATTAACCTATAAAGAATAGGGCTCATGAGGACCTGGTGGTGTCGCACCTGGTTGGGTGTAAATGTTACAGTGCTGAGGGACCCAAGTTCGAGCCCCCAGTCCCCACCTGCAGAGGGAAAGCTTTGAAAGTGGTGAAGCAGGACTGCAGGTGTCTCTCTTTCTCTTTCCCTCTCTATCTCCCCTACCCTCTCGATTTCTGGCTATCTCTATTCAATAAATAAAGAATTAAAAAAAATTAAAAAGAAGAAAGAATAGGGCTGAAAATGTTGACATCAAGTAAATAGTGTTTTCCAGAAATATTACATAAGAATTTATGCTTTAAAAAGGTTGTGGCTTACCTGGTTGAGTGCATGGTTACAATGCTCAGGGACCCAGGTTCGAGCCCCTGGTCCCCACCTACAGGGGGAAAGTTTCACAGGTGATGAAGTAGAGCTGCAGGTGTCTCTCTGTCTCTTTCCCTATCTCACCCGTCCCTCTCAATTTCTGTCTGCATTGCATCTATCCAATAAGTAAATAAAGATAACAAAAAAAAAATTTTTTTAAGTGTAGTCGGGAAGGTGGTACAATGCATAAAGTTCTGGACTCTCAAACATTATGTCTCTAGTTCAGTCTCAGGCATCACCTGTGTAAGAGTGATGCTCTGGCACCCTCTGTCTGTCAGTCAGTCAGTCTGCCTGTCTGTCATTAAAAATAAAACACCGCATTGCTGATAGGACTTTGCATTCTTTCACAGAACTCTGGAAGTGTGGTGCACCATGTCTTCTAGTTGATCATTCATGAGATTAGAACAGAAATAAGCACACATGGCGCTAAGCACAAGGACTGGCATAACGATCCCAGTTCAAGTCACCGGCTCTCCTCCTACAGGGGGGTCGATTCACAGATTGTGAAGCAGGTCTGAAGGTGTCTATCTTTCTCTCCCCCTCTCTGTCTCCCCTCCTCTCTCCATTTCTCTCTGTCCTATTTAACAATGATGATATCAGTAACAACAATAATAATTACAATTTAGAAAATATATAAAAAAGGAACAGAAAGAAGAAAATGGAGGTGATAAATACAGAGAAGAAACGGGAAAACTGGGACCAGGTGGTAGCACACTCGTTACCATGCACAAGGCTCAGGTTCAAGACCCCAGTCTGCACCTACAGGGAAGAAGCTTCATGATTGGTGGAGCAGTGCTGCAGGTCTCTCTCTCTCTTTCTCTCTCTTTCTTTCTTGCCCTCTCTCCCCTCTCTATATTACCTTTCCCTCTCAATTTCTCTGTCTCTCCCAATATAATAAAATAAATATATGAATTGATTAAATGTTTACTATAAAGAAGAAAGAGGGAAGACCTTCCACCTTCTGCACACCATAATGACCTTAAGGCCATACTCCCAGTGGGTTAAAGAATGGGAAAACTATCAAGGGAGGGGATGGGATACAGGGTTCTGGTGGTGGGAATTGCTGTACCCCTCTTATCCTATGCTTTTGTCAGTGTTTCCTTTTTATAAATTAAAAAAAAAGAGGGAAACTGAGAATTATAGTGATCAAAACAAGCACAAACTCTGAAGTTCAGAGAATACTGTCTAGAAAGTTCTGCTGTAAAAGTTGTTTTCTTAACTGTCATATAAAATCCTTGTGTGGGCTCCTCTCTGAAAATGAATCTAAGGTGATCTTGAAAGTTCAATTATGGGCAAGGGGTAAATAGCATAATGGTTATGCACAGAGATTCTCATGCCTGAGGTTCTGAAGTTCTGAGTTCAATCCTCTGTGCCACCATAAACCAGAGCTGAGCAGTGCTCTGGTATAAAAAAAAAAAAAAAAAAAAAGATCAGTTCAGTTACAGTTAAGGATTTTAGAATAGGTCTTCTGCCACCCTTGGCTATGACAGTCTGGAGACTTGAGGGCAACCTTTTTGGAGACACACTGCTTTAAGTGGAGTTCAAATTTCACTCCAGGACTCCCCATAAACTATAGCAACTGTAAATCTCAGAGATTCTAGCAGTGAGAAATGCTTCACCTCCTAGTAGAGAACTTACCTCAAAAGCTTTCCTCATCTCCTTAACTATTGCATCACTTTGTGTTGGGATGTTGCCTTCATGCTTATGTGCTTCTTTGGGGGACTATTGTATTTTAATTTTTTATATTTATTTATTTATTTGCTGTGGTTCCTTCAAAAGGATTTTTCATCCCTGATTCACAGAAGGTGATGGGATATAAACATTTATTTATTTATGTATTTATTTATTTATTTATTTAATTCTATCTTTTAAAAATGTTTTTATTTATTTATTATTGGATAGAGACATGAGGAATTGAGAAGGGAGGGGGCAACAGAGAGGGAGAGAGACAGAGAGACCCTTGCAGCCCTGCTCCACCGTGTGTGAAGCTTTCCCCCCTGCAGGTAGGGACCAGGGGCTTGAACTTGCAACCTTGCGCACTGCACTGCCAGGTGTGCCACCGCCTGGCCCCCTATTTTATTCTATCTTTCTGGGTTTTTTATCTAGACTTGTGTTCTGGTTCAGAAATGGGGGGGGGGGTGACAGGGTGGATAGATAGCACAGTGGTTATTCAAAGTGACTCCTATGCCCTGAGGGTCCAAAGTGCTGGGCCTAATCCCAGCCTCACCCCCAGCTGGAGCTGAGGCAGAGCTGGCCCTGTATTTCTGAATAACTCCCAATTTCTGAGGGAATTACTCACCCTTTTCCTGATTTATCACAAAAACAATGTGAAAAGGTTCCTACTGTTTCACCACACCTCCTGATCACCAGGAGTGTAGATTTTCTCCTGAGTCACTCGGCCAGCTCTCTGCCCTCCCATGTCAGTACAGGGCTTCCTTGTTGCTGTTCCAGCCCCTGAGGGGCAACAGCAGGGGAAACCCACAGTTGTAACTTGGTGTGGCTTAACTTCTGCTCCCTTCAGCAGCTTTTGTTGATAAAACTCAGACCAGAGAAGGTGTTTCAACTGTCAGACTGCTTGACTGGTATCAGCAGCTCCTGAGAAGGTAAGGACTTTTAGCCCCAGGAATCTCTCCTTAAGTCACTCTGTCCATGAGCCACACATGTTTGCACTTACGTGTGGCTTGGTGGGTTCCTGGAGTGATCCTAGTCTTACCTTGTTGCGCTCTCAGGTGATCCTCTTTGTTATTTCTACTTGGGTCAGGAGAGCAAAACACAGCTGCTGCTACTCTTTATCCTCCAGAAATCTCCTGTAGAGAGCTTAGTTCTACATACCCTGCAGCTATTGCCAATAGCACTGATCAAAGAATACAAATCTACTTTAATCAACCAATTTTAATTATGTAATCTTTGACTAGGAAAATGTGAGTTTCATGCGTGAGGTTAAAGCAATAAATAAATAATTAATAAATATTTTAAAAGTCTGAGTAAAGAGACATGAAGACATAAGAAGCAATCAGTAAGCCATAGAGTAAGCAATGTGTAAGTAAACATACAATGTGAACATCTAGAAGCTTGATGGCAAGAGACTATTAAAAATTAAATTTTCTTTAAGCTATATAATAAGTGAACTTGGCAAAAATAAAATCAAGTAATAAATTAAAGGATGGATTAGAAAATTATCAGAGGCTCCGTCAAGGTTCTGGTTTGTAATTTCCAGTAGAGCAGACAGGGAAGACCTCCCTGTGGAAAAATGAGTAGAGTTCAAAGAGGTGATATAGGGAGTGAAACAAAAGTCTGGGGAAGGAGGTTTCAACCCTAGGGGCTAACAGAGCAGAGTCTTGGGGGGAGGGCACCTCTACTGTGTTTTTGCCTAACCATTACACACACTCTGTCCCTAGTCCCCCACCTCTCCCCCCAGGGATGTTGCTGGGGCTCAGTGCCTGCGCTACAAATTCACTGCTCCTGTGGCCATTTTTTTAAAAAAATTTTTTGGATAGGATAGAGAAAAATTGAGAGGGGAGGGGAAGATAGAAAAGGGAAGAGAAAGATGCCTGCAGACCTGCTTCACCACTTGTGAAGTGTTCCCCTTTCAGGTGGGGAGCCTTAACTAGAACCTAGATCCTTGTGTGGGTCCTTATGCTTCCTACTATGTGTGCTTAACCCGGTGCACCACCGCCCGGCCCCAGCCCTTCTTGTCCCATTCTTAAATCAATGAACAGGTAGACTTGAAAAGTCAAAACCACAATTCATGAATTTCTTTATTGCCCCATTCTCTGTAGGCTTGGTTAGATGTGATGTGCTTAGTCATGAGTATATGCTACCATTATAAATTGAAATGTTTCTAGACAATAGTATAATGAATGATAATATCAATATCAATTTTTAAGTCAACTGGTGAAGGTATACTGTCAAAAGTAATCCATAACACCCATCATGGGTTTTCTACCAGCTGAGCTATCGAAGGGCACTCCCATCATGGGTTTTCTTTTTTTCTTTTTTTTTCAATATTTATCTTATTTATTTCTTCCCTTTTGTTGCCCTTGTTGTTTTATTGTTGTAGCTATTATTGTTGTTGTCGTTGTTGGATAGGACAGAGAGAAATGGAGAGAGGAGGGGAAGACAGAGAGGGAGAGAGAAAGATAGACACCTGCAGACCTGCTTCACCACCTGTGAAGTGACTCCCCTGCAGGTGGGGAGCCGGGGTTCGAACAGGGATCCTTATGGCGGTCCTTGTGCTTTGCGCCACCTGCGCTTAACCCGCTGCGCTACAGCCCGACTCCCCATCATGGGTTTTCTAATGCACCTCCAAAATCAATAAAGTTCTTAGTGAAATTGTGTGTATAACAGACGTAAAGGATAACTAACCGTTCATGGTAAACAGAAGTATAAGAGTATTCTTCTTCTTCTTCTAGCGTTTGCCCTTCTTCTGTAGCCAGTCAACAGCATCAGGTTGAAAGCTGTCAGGAGCTGCTTGTTGGCTGGCTTTGAAAGTGACTGGGATCCATGTGGATTCAGTCGGCTAGGAAGGATCTCAGTTTCCCCAATGAATGGGTACTCATGGGATGCACCACGAGAAGGTTAATCCAATGCAACGATCACTTAAATAATAATCAAGGCACAGGCTCCTCTCACTGGGGAGACCCACATGCATTTCACTTGAATTCTAATCAGTGTGCTTGTCCTCTTTGATTCCAACTCAGAACTGTCTTCATTGCAGGCTCCTTAAGAAGCAGTTGAACCGATACAAAGACAAGTTGCAAGCTGTATATGCTTCCCAGGAAAAGAAAAGTTACAAATTTGAGACAAAGATCCATGAACTCACAACCAACCAGGATAATCTGTGGAGCAAACTACAACAGATGAGTCAGGATTTACAGGTATAACAGTCTGAACCAACAAGACCTCAATCCTCTGGCAAAACCAGAGTTGCAGCCTAGAGTTTAGCGCCTCACTTTAATCATCCTCTTATCTTTCCTTCCCTTTTTTATCCTCCAGACTCCATCCTTCTTTTATATGAACACATCCTTCTACCATTCGGAGAGAATAGTACTGCTGTCATTACAAAACAATAGGCCTGGCACATGCATAGTTATTCTTAAACTTATTGAACACGGCATTCCTTATCCGTTCATTCTTAAGAAAAAAACTCTAAGACATCAGAGTGGTTTATTAGAATGTGTTAGTCACAATTTCCCATAATGAAAATTAATACTGAGAAGTGCCATTGACTAAAATACAGCAATGGTGCTTAGTAGTCATAGATTTACAAACTCAGGCAGTCACCAGCCAAAATTGCATCAATCTTTGTTTAATGAAGTTTTTAAAAAATATATATTTGTGGGAGTAGCACAGAGGGTTAAGCGCAGGTGGTGCCAAACGCAAGGACCGGCGAAAGGTTCCCGGTTTGAGCCCCCGGCTCCCCACCTGCAGGGGAGTCGCTTCACAGGCGGTGAAGTAAGTCTGCAGGTGTCTGTCTATCTTTCTCTCCTCTTCTCTGTCTTCCCCTCCTCTCTCCATTTCTCTCTGTCCTATCCAACAACAATGACATCAACAATAAACTACAACAATAAAACAACAAGGGCAACAAAAAAAATATAAAAATAAATAAATAAAATATATATTTTATTTATTTATTTAAATTGTTGTGGTTATTGATGCCATTGTTGTTGGATAGGACAGAGAGAAAGAGAGAGAGGAGGGAAAGACAGAGAGGGGGAGAGAAAGATAGACACCTGCAGACCTGCTTCGCCGCTTGTGAAGCGACTCCCCTGCAGGTGGGGAGCGGGGAGCTCGAACCAGGATCTTTTCGCCAGTCCTTGCACTTTGCACCACGTGCGCTTAACCACTGTGCTACTGACCAACTCCCTGTTTAATGAAGTTTTAAAAGTGAAAAAAAAAAAAAGGAGGTAGGGTATAATTACAAAAGTTAAACTGGGCTATAGATTATATTTCTTACACTTCATTAATTTAAAGTTAATTATCTTTGCATACTTCTCAGAGAAAGCCATGGCTAGCTGGAATCTGACTCTTCCCAGTTGTTTTATTTTATTGTATTATGTTTTTTTTTGTTTTGTTTTTAGTTAAAAGCTCAAGGGTGGTGTAAGTTAAAAGGGAATCTCAGGCACAAGTCATTTCACCCAGTCTGAACACCTCTTTTCACACTAGCACATTAAAAAACATACTTTTAGAAGAGTAGCATTGTTTTACATACCTCTGTTGTGTCTAGTACAAAGCTATATTTTCATAACTTAACATTCATTTTGTTGCAAAGTTCTTTGATTTAAAAAATCAAATTTTGGAGGAAATCTGGCCCTATTTAAATTTGCAGTTGAGAAAGAAGTATTTTGGGGAGGTCGGGCAGTGGCACACAGGGTTAAGCACACACGCACGGGGTTAATCTCACATAATACAAAGCGCAAGGATGGGATTCAAGCCCCTGGCTCCCCACCTGCAGGGCGGACACTTCACCTCCACCTGCAGGGCGGACACTTCACAAGTGGTGAAGCAGGTCTGCAAGTGTTTATCTCCCCTCTCTTTTTCTATCTCCCCCTCCTAATTTCTCTCTGTCCTATCCATTTAAAAAAAAATGAAGGAAAAGAAAAAAGAGAGAAAGAGAATATGGATAAACTTTTCAAGAAAAATTGGATATCTTCTTTGACACCACACCAGAATGTAGTATAAATGATAATTTCTTTTTTTTACTTTAATTTATTTATAAAAAAAGAAAAATTGACTAAACCATAGATAAGAGGGGTACAATTCCACACAATTCCTACCACTAGAATTCCCTATCCCATCCCCTCCCCTGATAGCTTTCCTTTTCTTTAACTCTCTGAGAGTAAGGACCCAAGGTCATTGTGGGATGCAGAAGGTTGAAGTTCTGGCTTCTGGTAATTGCTTCCCTGCTGAACATGGGCATTGACAGGCCGATCCATACTCCCAGCCTTCCTCTCTCTTTCCCTAGTGTGTGTGTGTGTGTGGGGGGGGGGGTTCTGGGGAAGAGGAGCTCAAGGACACATTGGTGGGGTCATCTGCCTAGAAAAGTCTGTTTGGCATCATGCTAGCATCTGGAACCTGGTGGCTGGAAAGAGAGTTAACATATAAAGCCAAACAAGTTATTGAACCTAAAGACTGGAATAGTGCAGATGAAGAATTCTGTGTGTGTGTGTGTGTGTGTGTGGGGGGGGGGTGTCTCCGTTTTGTAGATAGCTAGTAGGCATATTTTAGTTATATTCCAAAGGGCCTGTGGCTATACTAGTTTCTTTGTTTGTTTGTTTGTTTCCCCCTGAGCCTGAAATCTGATATACAGATGGATTCAAGTTATTGTTTGATGAGATGATGTCCTGGCTGGAAAAAACCCAGAAAGCTGGATCAGGGAAGAGAGTAGCTCCCAAATATGGGAAAGGGGTATAAATATTATTGACTGTAAACCCAACGAACTGATGTGATCTGGGGCCCATATTCAGCTTAGGAGCCTATGTGACCTCTGCATCCCTGTAGATCTGAGTTCACATTCTATGGTCATGAATAAGAATGTTCCAAGCTACCCCTTTAACAGGACCCATCTTCCTCATGTGTAGCATAGAGTATGTTTTCCAGATTCCCGTTGGAGGATGGAACATTCTCTACCATTGTTGTTCCAAGTTGAGGGCAAGGTACTATGGGGGCCCACAAAGGGGTCTATTGTGTTGTTCCTGATAGAGATGACTGGTAACAATGAGAGAGGGATTTATTCAAGGTCTAGGCCTATCATGTCTATTTGGGAATCTCAGGACTCCCCGACTAGGGCCCCAGTTGATGGGGTGGCCTAATAGTGACTAAAGAGTCATCATTAAAGTATGCCAGTCTCTTGCTCTTATTCAGCTTTTGCAGTCCTTGCTTTGATAGGGATAGCTTGGGAGTGAGTGAGGGAAGTATAACAGGAAATAGGTGAGGAGGGTATCTAAGTAGACACTATTTCATTATGAACTTCATCCTGACTCACTATAGACTATTGTGTACTTTTGTTTTCAGGTATATATATTTTGCCCTAATTTATGGATACATGTGAATATATGGCCTATCTCATGGGACCTGTTCTATAACAATGGAGAGAGGGATTTATTCAAGGTCTATGCCCATCATGTCTGTTTGGGAATCTCAGGACTCCCCAACTAGGGCCCCAGCTGATAGAGTGGCCTGATAGTGACTAAAGAGTCATCATTAAAGTATGCCAGTCTCTTGTCCTTATTCAGCTTTTGTAGTCCTTGCTTTGATAAGGTTAGCTTTGGAGTGAGTGAGAGAACTATAATAGAATGTAAGTGAGGAGGGTATCTAAATCTAATTAGATATTATTTCATTAGGAACTTTATACTGACTCACTGCAGACTATTGTGTACTTTTGCTGTCAGGTATTTATTTTGCCCTAGTTTATGGATACATGTGAACATATGCTCTGTCACAGGACCCGGTCTATATCTGTGTGTTTTGGGACTTTGTTAGGAAGTGAACCACCTGGAATGGATTAGAGAATCCTATGAAAGAAAAGGTCTCACCCTAGTAATGAGGCTGAAGGGTTGACATTCCATGCCTGAAGTCCCTGGACACAGTCTGAACTGAAGCATGCTGGGGTGGTACTCATTGAGTTGATTAGGTTGGGATCAGCAGATGCGATATCATTTGGTATGAGTTGAGAGAAGCATGCAGGAAAGTGAGCCCCAGTCTAGAGGTCCCAGGACTGGGGAAATATAGGTTCTATAGAGGAAGTGGGAGGTTCCTGCTGCCTTAGAGCTTAAGAAGGCAATAGATAGTTATTGATATAGTCACATTATTTGGCAACTGGGTTAACTTTGAAAAATCCCTTTGTTAGCATGTGCTGTATCATATACAACATCATCATAATTTATGTCCTTTGACATTATTTGTATATAGCTGTGCCACCGGTTGCTTCTGTTCTCCCTGGTCTAAGCTTTTAAGAGAGTCAACATATCAAAGACTATGGTCTGTGCATTAAAAAGTTTGAGACATTCAATCAATTTTTCCCCTTTCATATTAATTAAATAGTGATTTATATGACTACAAATTAATAGGAGTGTACATAAACACCATTCCCACCACCAAAAAACTGTGTCCCATCCCATCCTCCCCCACCCATGCCAATAATTTCTAAAAACACAATTTCAATGGAATCTGAAATTTATTTGGCAATATTTTATTAAAATACTGATTCCTAATGTGTTCCTTGAATTCATCTTCTACTCATGCATGGTTATGTAGCATCAGCATCATAGATTGGTCATTTGACAGTTCATGGAGTTAAGCCAGATTCCCATACTTACCCATCTCATTAAATGTAATTTAAAAATCATTCTCAGGAACTAGCAAAATATCTCACATGGACAGTACACTGCTTTGCCATTCAGGCCTACCACCAGATTTAAGCTTCACCCCACCTCTTTGAAGGATGCTTCACTACTGTGGTTACACACATACCCCTCCACCACCACCACCAGGTTTTTTTTTTTAAAAATCACACTAATTAATATCCCAGCTAATCGCATCAGAAAAATCTTTAAAAATTAGAATGGTCTCCAAGTAACTGTCATGAATATGGACTTCCAATTTTCTAATTTTTATTTAAAAACTCAGCTGTTGTAATTACCATCATTTATTATTATTTCCCTTAAAGTGACAGTCTCCTCTCTTTCATTTTTTTAGAAAACAAATGTCAAACATCCAAGCTTTAATAGCTTAGTCTGCCAGTCATTCTTTTGTATTTAACTCTACATCAGAAATATTTTATGCATCCTTCCCATTTGCCATATAATATTAAATTCTGGTTGTTATTATAAAATTGATCTATTCATTTCTTTCTCCCAACTTTAAGATTGTCTCATATTTCTAAAAGGGATAGTTGCTCAAGCAAAGAATGATAAGAACAGCTTGGAAAGACTTTCTTAGGTATATTTTCATATAATACATTTATCTATAAATGATATAAGATACATTTATATATAATATAGCTCATTTATACACATAGTCCTCTATGTCTTTTTAAATTATGTCATTTCCTCTCTAGTGCTTTTTAATATTTCCTATATATTTTTCCTCTTTTATTCTCATCCTTATATATTATACCCTGAATTTCTTTAATTTGGTGTTCACTTTGCAAATTATTTTGTCCATTTTTTTTGCAGAATTTTCCCAGTACCAGTTCTTATTTACTCCTTCCTTTTGAATAACAGCTACCTTGAGATATCTATCTATCCTACCTCTTTCTTTATGTTTTTATTTTCCATGCTTCTTCCTCTTCTTCTTCTTCTTCTTCTTCTTCTTCTTCTCCTTCTCCTTCTCCTTCTCCTTCTCCTCCTCCTCCTCCTCCTCTCCTCCTCCTCCTCCTCCTCCTCCTCCTCCTCCTCTCCTCCTCCTCCTCCTCCTCCTCCTCTCCTCCTCCTCTCCTCCTCCTCCTCCTCCTCCTCCTCCTCCTCCTTCTTCTTCATCATTTTATTGGCAGCTAGTGGTTTACAGTATAGCTGTTGGCACATGGGCAAAAATTTCTAAACTCACCATGAAAGCTGTCTTGCAAAAGACTTCCACTTCTAATTAGATCCTTTCCACCATGTTTCTTCTAATGTCAGTTAAAATTCATTGTATAATATTTTGTATTACATGTCATCTACTTTGCAGCAATGTTTATAATGATCATTTTTTTCATGGTTCATTTTGTTTATGTAGTAGAGATTGTTGCTATTTTTCTTATCTAATATTTTGCTTGAGTGTTACATTTTCAACTTTTGTGTTATGTACAATTGAATGAAATGTTCCTGGGACCAACTCTTCTAAGAATGACCTGAAGGGATGAGTAAGAGACAACTCAACCAGCAGAGCATTTCCTTAAGCATGTGTGAAGGCCTGGGCTTGAGCCCTGGTGCTACAAGGCAACACCAAGGGAGGTACCAGGGGAGCTCCAGGGGATGGTGTCTCTACTGTCCCTTCCTACTCTTTTTGCCTCTTTTACTAAAAACAAATACAAAGAAAAAGAGAGAAAGATGAAAAAAAGAAAAAGTCAGTGAGATAACTCAGAGCTATCTGCCTGTATGCAAGATGCCATCAATTCATCCACTGACTTCTTCTTTTCTTTCTTTTTTTTAATATTTATTTATTTATTCCCTTCTGTTGTCCTTGTTGTTTTATTGTTGTAGTTATTATTGATGTTGTCGTTGTTGAATAGGACAGATAGAAATGGAGAGAGGAGGGGAAGACACAGAGGGAGAGAGAAAGATAGACACCTGCAGACCTGCTTCACCGCCTGTGAAGCGACTCCCCTGCAGGTGGGGAACCAGGGCTTGAACCGGGATCCTTATGCTGGTCCTTGTGCTCTGCGCCACCTGCGCTTAACCCACTGCACTACCACCAGACTCCCGACTTCTTCTTTTCTTTCCCCTCCCCTTCCCTCCCCTCCCCTTCTCTTGCCTCCTTTTTAATTTTTTTTCTTTCTCAGAGAACTGCTCAGCTTTAGAAACCACTAATGGTCAATGACCACACATTAAGAAGTTTCCTTTCAGGGCCAGGCGGTGGCGCACCTGGCCAAGCGCTCACATTGCAGTGCGCAAGGATGCAGGTTCAAGCCCTTGGTCCCCACCTGCAGAGGGGAAGCTTCACGAGTGGTGAAGCAGGGCTGCAGGTGTCTCTCTGTCTCTCTCTCTCTCTATCTCCCCCTCCCTTCTTGATTTCTGGATGTCTCTATTCAATAATAAATAAATAAATAAATATATGTTTTTTAAAAAGAAGAAGTATGCTTTCTAGGGTGTATACCTTCGATATTTCATGTCCTTGTCTTGCCATGATATTCCTCACAGCACATCTACCTGCATAGATCATTACAAATGCATTAGCAATTAATTTAATGTGTGCAGGTGCTTAAAAAAATATTAGTGATCAAACAATGGTTTACAGGATTATCAGGTTAACAAAGGTATATAGCCCAGCAGTAGTGCACTCACATCACACTGCGCAAGGACTGGGGTTCAAGTGCCTGGTCCCCACCTGCAGGAGGAAAGCTTCACGAGTGGTGAAGCAGGGCTGCAGGTATCTCTCTGTCTGTCTTCCTCTCTATCTTTCCCTTCCCTTTCAATTTCTTTCTGACTCTAATCAATAATAAACAAATAAATAAATACATTTTTAAAAATGAAATTAAATTAAAAAATTATTTTTTTACCATCACATTAGTTTTTTTATTTTTTAAAAACTTCTTTACTGGGGAATTAATGTTTTACATTTGACAGTAAATATAATAGTTTGTACATGTGTAACATTTCTCAGTTTTCCATATAACAATACAACCCCCACTAGGTCCTCTGTCATCCTTTTTGGACCTGTATTCTCCCTCCCCACCCACCAGAGTCTTTTACTTTGGTGCAATACACCAATTCCAGTTCAGGTTCTACTTGTGTTTTCTCTTTTTTCATTTTATTTTAATGAGAGAGAGAGATACAGAGAGAAAGGATGATCAGAGTACTGCTTAGCTCTAACTTACAGTGGTACTGAGGATTGAACCTAGGACCTCAGAGACTCAGCCATGAAATTCTTTTACATAGCCATTATTATATCACCCTTCCACCGAAAAACTCTTACAGACAGTTTGCAAGTTGGCTATTCTTTCTTTCTTTCTTTTTCTTCCTTCCTTTTTTCTTTTCTTCCTTTCTTTCTGCAAATTCATGTGTTTCCAGTCACTAAATTCCACATATGGATGCAGTCATCCACTAGTTGTCTTTCACCTCCTTACTTACTTCACGAAGCATGATCACTTCAAGTTCTGTCCATTTTTTCCCCCTGGATGACAAAACACCATCTCTTTTTAATTAAAGCGTAGTATTCCATGGAAAATGTACCTCATAATGTCTTTACCCAGTCATCAGTTAATGGACATTTAGGTTGTTTCAACTACTTGGTTACTGTGAGTAATGCATCTATGAACATAGGAATGCATATATCCCATCAAATTAGTGTTCTCATGTCTTTTGGATATCTGCCTGAGAATGATATTGCTAAATCATAAGATATTTCCATTTTGATTTGTTTGGGGTCTCTCCATACTCTCTCCATGGGGGCTGCTTCAGTTTGCATTCCCACCTGCATTTTAACAGAGTTCCTTTTTCTCCACAGCCTTCTCACTTATCACTTACCATTTCCTGTTTTGTAGTATAGGTTATTCTGACCTGTGCCAGGTGGAATTTCAATGTGATTTTAATTTGCATTCTTTTGATTAGAAGTCAAATGAAGTATGTCCTCATATGCCTGAGGCAGTGTGCTTTTAAAAACTCAATACTCCCACCACCAAAAGACTATGACCCATCCCTCCCACCCACTCCCACCCCACACTGTCCCAGGAAGCTGCATGTCTACCCCTCAACACAGGGTTTTTACTTTGATGCCCTACTTACAATTTGATCAGGTCCTGCTTTTAGTTTCCCTTTCAGATCTTCTTACTCAACTTCTGTTGATGAGTGGGATCATCCCATACTCATCTTTATCTTTCTGACTTAGTTCACTTAACATGAATGGTGTTTATGTACACTCCTAGCAAAATGTAGACATATAAATCACTAGTTAATTAATATGAGAGGGGGGAAATCAGTTGTACGTCTCAAAGTTTCTCAAAACACAAACTGAATCTTTTTAATATATAGGCTGTGTATTTGATATGCGGACTCTCTCAAAAGCCTAGACCAAGTAGATTAGAAGCATCCAATAGCACAGCTATATACAAGATACTGGATACTGTACAGCAAACCATAACAAAAGGACTTTTCAAAGTTAACCCAATTACCAAATAATGTGATGATAACATTAACTATCGATTATCTTTTTGAACCCTAAGACAGCAGGAACCTCACATCTCCACTATAGAGCCCCTACTTCCCCCAGTCCTTGAACCCTTGGATAGGGCCCACTTTCCCGTATGCGTCTCCCAATCCATATAAAATAATATTGCATCCACCGATCACAACCTAACCAACGCAACGATTGCCACCACATCAACATGCTTCACCTCAGACTGTGTCCAGAGACTTCATATGTGGAATGACAACCCTTCAGCTTCATTACTCGGGTGAGACCTTTCCTTTTATAGTACACTCTAATTTCATCTCAGGTGGTTCACCTTCTAACAAAGTCCCATAACCTAGATATACACCAGTTTCTGTGAGAGAGAGCTTATGTTCACACGTGTCCATAAACTACTGCAAAATATATACCTGAAAGCAGAAGTACACTAGAGTTTGCAGTTCCAGATGCCACCAGGATGCTGGCCAGGCTTCCCTGGATTGAAGACCCCACCAATGTGTCCTGGAGCTCAGCTTCCCCAGAGACACACCTTACTAGGGAAAGAGAGAGGCAGACTGGGAGTATGGACCGACCAGTGAACACCCATGTTCAGCGAGGAAGCAATTACAGAAGCCAGACCTTCTACCTTCTGCAACCCTCAATGACCCTGGGTCCATGCTCCCAGAGGGCTAGAGAATAGGAAAGCTATCATGGGAGGGGGTGGGTTAAGGAGATTGGGTGGTGGGAATTGTGTGGAGTTGTACCCCTCCTACCTTATGGTTTTGTTCATTAATCCTTTCTTAAATAAAAAATTTGAAAAAAACAAAAAACTCAAAACTCTCAACCAGAAATTTTAGACTCTAAGATTTCACAGAAATTCCTTATAATATTTCCTGCTGCGATAATTTGGAATCTGATCTGCTCTCATTTTTTGTTGACTTTTTTTTTAAATTCATGGAACCTTGTGTATATCTAGGTTTTGGGACTTTGTTAGAAAGTGAACCACCTGGGATGGAATTAGAGAATGTTATGAAAGGAAAGGTCTCACCGAGTAATGAAGCTGAAGGGTTGTCATTCCATACCTGAAGTCTCTGGACACAGTCTGAGCTGAAGCATGTTAAGGTGGCAATAGTCATGTTGATTAGGTTGCGATCGGCTGATGCAATATTATTTGATATGGATTGGGAGAAGCATGCGGGAAAGTGGGCCCTATCCTAAGGTTCCAGGACTGGGGGGAAATATAGGCTCTGTAGTGGAGATGTGAGGTTCCTGCTGTCTTAGGGTTCAAAAAGACAATGGATAGTAAATGTTATCGTCACATTATTTGGTAATTGGGTTAACTTTGAAAAGTCCTTTTGTTAGGGTTTGCTGTATAGTACCTGCCGGGATAGCCTGAGGGTACTTCTTCCCGAGCTAGTGCTCTCTGGGTTGGAGAGAACTCAACTGGAGCCGATCTAGGCTGCTGCATGGGGGAGGGATCAGGAACTCGTGCCGCACTAACTTCGCAGGAGATACACTCTGGAACTCTCGGAGCCGGAAAGCAATTTCCAAGTGTCTTTAATCAGAAGAGCAGCTGTTTTTATACTCTCCAATTAGGGTGGAAACAGGATGTGATATAGAGAGGGTGGAGAGAAAAATGACTGGTGACAATCAGAGTGTGACAAGGAGAGGATCAGGGTGTGACAAGGAGAGGGGGTGGAGCAAAAACATATCATGAAACAGTGGGGATTGAACCAATGCCCTGGAGGGAGTGTGGTGCTTTATGTAAATGTAAAAGTGATTTATGTAAATAGACCAAAGCTTTGAATGGGATTAAATCTATCCCTATATAGGCATATGGTTAAGAAGAAGCCAGGGGGAGCTGGCATACTATCCAACAAGTACCCAGTATCTTGTTAATAGCTGTGCCACTGGTTGCCTCTGATCTACTTGGTCTAGGCTTTTGAGAGAGTCCGCATATCAAATACACAGCCTATATATTAAGAAGACTCAGTCTGTGTTTTAAAAACTTGGAGACATACAATTAATTTTTCCCTTCTCATATTAATTAACTAGTGATTTATATGACTACACTTTACTAGGAGTGTACATAAACACCATTCCCACCACCAAAAGACTGTGTCTCATCCCACCCACCCACCCCCCACCAGCCCAGGAAGCCGCATGTCTACCCCTTACCACAGGGTTTTTACTTTGGTGCCCGGCTTACAATTTGGTCAGGTCCTGCTTTTAGTTTCCCTTTCAGATCTTCTTACTCAACTTCTGTTGATGAGTGGGATCATTCCATACTCATCTTTATCTTTCTGACTTAACTCAACATAATTCCTTCTAGCTCTGTCCAAGATGGGTCAGAGAAGGTGGGTTCATTGTTCTTGATAGCTGCATAGTATTCCATTGTGTATATATACCACAGCTTTCTCAGCCACTCATCTGTTGTTGGGCACCTGGGTTGCTTCTAGGTTTTAGCTATTATGAATTGTGCTGCTATGAACATAGGAGTACACACCTCTTTTTGATTGGGTGTTATGGAGTCTTCGGGGTATAATCCCAGGAGAGGAATTACTGGATCATATGGAAGGTCCATGTCTAGCCTTGTGAGAGTTGTCCAGACTGCTCTCCACAGAGGCTGTACTAATTTAGTACATTCCCACCAGCAGTGCAAAAGGCTTCCTCTGTCCCCACAGCCTCTCCAGCATTTGTTGCTGCTGTCCTTTTTGATGTATGCCATTCTTACAGGAGTGAGGTGGTATCTTAGTGTTGTCTTCATTTGCATTTCTCTGACAATCAGTAACCTAGAGCAGTTTTTCATATGTTTGTTAGCCTTTTGGATCTCCTCTGAGGTGAATGTTTTGTTCATATCCTCTGCCCATTTTTGGATTGGGTCATTTGCTTTTTTGGTGGTAAGTTTGCTGAGCTCTTTATATATTTTGGTGATTAGTTTCTTGTCTGATGTATGGCATGTGAAGATCTTCTCCCATACTGTGAGGGGTCTCTTTGTTTGTTTAATAGTTTCTTTGGATGTGCAGAAGTGTTTCAATTTGATGTAGTCCCATTGGTTTGTTTCTGCTTTAGTCTTCCTTGCAACTGGGTTTGATTCATCAAAGATGTCCTTGAGGTGTAGGTGGGAAACTATTTTACCAATGTTTTTCTCTAAGTATTTGATTGTTTCTGGTCTGATATCCAGGTCTTTGATCCATTTGGAGTTGATTTTTGTTTCTGGTGAGATAAAGTGGTTCAATTTCATTCTTCTGCATGTTACAACCCAGTTTTCCCAGAACCATTTATTGAAGAGAGCCTCCTTTTTCCATTTAATCCTTTGGGCCCTTATCAAAGATTAGATGTCCATAGGTGTGGGGATTTATTTCTGGGCTTTCAATTCTGTTCCACTGCTCTGTGTGCCTATTTTTGTTCCAGTACCATGCTGTTTTGATGATAATGGGACTGTTTTTGTTGACATTGTATTAACAGCATAAAATAAACTCAACAATAAGATACTTGGAGAAGAAAAAAGAAAACTTACATGGAAAAAGTCGTCCCATGAAAGTCTAATGTATTTGTGCAAAATTAAGAAACTGCTAATTTCTTCATCAAGTTTTCTTTATCCAGGTACTGCTGCAGACACTGACCTCCTCTTCTTCTTCCTGTCAAAATATGGTTCCCAAGAGCAACCATGGAAATGGTGAAAGATTTCAGAGAGGAGGAACTTCTCCTCAGGTCAAGAAAGCCATAGCAGATTGTCCCGAATGGGCACCTCACCGTAATGCCACCACAGTTTGTAGAAGCCAGGCACCTGCACCACCTGCACCACCTCATTCAGAGTCAACAGAAAACGTTTTGCAGATTAGGTCTATGCAAAACAGCAGGGTACAAAGCCAACCCCAAGAGACCTGGAACAAAATCTCTTGCCCCCTACCTAATGCTAGTTCCCAAGAAGCACTGCTGCAGAACAAGGCCCCCAGGGCTCCTGTTAAAATGAACAATCTGGAACCTACAGGAAGAAAGGAAGCAAAGTACAACCAGGGAGAGGGTGAGCTGGGAGAAGAGGACCAACAAGCACTTTTGTCAAACCTTATGGATGCCTTCACTCTAGAAATACCGGCAGGTAAGATGTCTACAATCAATACTGATAATGGTAGTCTTGAATTCAGATGGTCAAAAAAAAAACAAAAAAAACAAAACAACCTTTAATCTTATATCATCAACTTTATGACTATTAGCCACCTAGTCAGTGGTATGAATCTTCCTGTGGACCTCTAAACATGATTTCTGTAGCATTGCAGCATGCATGTTGCCATTGAAAGCATTAAAATGATAAACTGTAAGAGATTTTAGTATAGCACCTGGCACATTCCTGACATTCAATGAGGGCTTATTATTTTGTTTTTGCAATTACTATTATCAGTAACCCTAAGTCATGGAACTCAGCAGCCTGATGTAACCATTTGAGGGGATGGGGTGGGTTGAGGTAGGTAACTTATTGGGTTATAGTTCATTGCCATTGCTGGTTTTTCTGTTTGTTTTGTTTGTTTGCCTCCAGGGTTATTGCTGGAGCTTGTGCCTGCACTATGAATCCACTGCTCCTGGAGGCCATTTTTTCCCATTTTGTTGACCTTGTTGTTGTCACTATTATTATTGTTGTTATTGATGTTGTTGTTGTTGGACAGGACAGAAATCGAGAGAGGAGGGGAGACAGAGAGAGGGAGAGAAAGATAGACACCTGCAGACCTGTTTCACTGCTAGTGAAGTGACCTCCCCCCTGCAGGTGGGGAGCCTGGGGCTTGAACCAGGATCCTTACGCCAGTCCTTGCGCTTAGTGTCATGTGTACTTGACCTGCTATGCTACCGCCTGACCCCCTTTTTTGGGTCATTTTTTTTTAAATAATTTATTTCTTTATTGGGGAATTAATGTTTTACATTCAACAGTAAATACAATAGTTTGTACATGCATAACATTCCCCAGTTTCCCATTTAACAATACAACCCCCACTATGTCATTCATCATCTTTCATGGACCTGTATTCTCCCCACCCACCCACCCCAGAGTCTTTTACTTTGGTGTAATACTCCAATTCCATTTCAGGTTCGACTTGTGTTTTCTTTTCTAATCTTGTTTTTCAACTTCGGCCTGAGAGTGAGATCATCCCATATTCATCCTTCTGTTTCTGACTTATTTCACTCAACATGATTTTTTCAAGGTCCATCCAAGATCGGCTGAAAACGGTGAAGTCACCTTTTTTACAGCTGAGTAGTATTCCATTGTGTATATATACCACAACTTGCTCAGCCACTCATCTGTTGTTGGACAGCTGGGTTGCTTCCAGGTTTTGGCTATTACAAATTGTGCTGCCAAGAACATATGTGTACACAGATCTTTTTGGATGGATGTGTTGGGTTCCTTAGGATATATCCCCAGGAGGGGAATTGCAGGGTCATAGGGTAGGTCCATTTCTAGCCTTTTGAGAGTTCTCCAGACTGTTCTCCACAGAGGTTGGACCAATTGACATTCCCACCAGCAGTGCAAGAGGGTTCCTTTGACCCCACACCCTCTCCAGCATTTGCTGCTGTTACCTTTTCTGATGTATGACATTCTCACAGGAGTGAAGTGATATCTCATTGTTGTCTTGATTTTCATTTCTCTGACAATCAGAGACTTGGAGCATTTTTTCATGTGTTTCTCGGCCTTTTGGATCTCTTCTGTGGTGAATATTCTGTCCAAGTCCTCCCCCCATTTTTGGATGGGGTTATTTGTTGTCTTGTTGTTGAGTCTGGCAAGCTCTTTATATATGTTGGTTATTAAACTCTTATCTGATGTATGGCATGTAAAGATCTTCTCCCATTCTGTGAGGGGTCTCTTGGTTTGGGTAGTGGTTTCTTTTGCTGTGAAGAAGCTTTTTAATTTGATGTAGTCCCATAGGTTTATACTTGCCTTAGTCTTTCTTGTAATTGGATTCATTTCATTGAAAATGTCTTTAAAATTTATGTGGAAAAAAGTTCTGCCAATATTTTCCTCTAACTATCTGATAGTTTCTGGTCTAACCTAATGTCAAAGTACAGTTTGCCTATGTTATCTTTGTACTTTGTAGTTTGGGGGTCTTAGGTCAAAGTCATAATCGACTTTAAATGTTTTTGTACATGCAATTGGAGTGGTGGTCCTTTTTCTTTTGCATGACAGTGTCCAGTTTTCTCAGCATCATTATTGATGAGACTCTTCCTTCTTTGCTATGTGGTTTAACAATCCTTCGTTAAGAATCAAATGTCAATGATTAAAAACAGATAAAGGGATGGAACCAGGCAGTGGCACACCCAGTAGAATGCATATGTCACCATGCTGGAGAACCCTGATTTAAGCTCTTGATCGACACATATGGGAGGGAGGAAGCTTCATGAGTGGGAATAGTGCTACAAGTCTCTCTCTCTTTCTCTCTCTCCCTCTCCCTCACCTCTTTCTCCCTCTCCCTCTCCCTCTCCTCCTCCTCTTTCTCACTCTTCCTCTTTCTCCCTCTCCCTCTTCCTCTTTCTCCCTCTCCCTCTTCCTCTTTCTCCTTCTCCCTTTCCTTTCTCCCTCTCCCTCTCCTCCTCCTCTTTCTCCCTCTTCTTCTTTCTCCCTCTCCCTTCCCCTCCCCCCTCTTCTGTTTTGTCCCCTACTCTCTCTACTTCTGTCTCTATCAGAAAAATAAAAGGAAAGGAATTGCTGCCAAGTACAGTAGAGTGATTATCACACAGGTACCAAACCCCAGCAATAACCCTGATGGCAATAATTAAGGGCAGGGAGTTTTCTTGGTCTGTTAAAGCACCAACTTGCATGCCTGAGGTTCAGTCCCTGGCACCACCTTTTACCAAGCAATGTTCTGGCTCTTTCTCTTTCTCTCTCTCTCTCTCTCTCTCTCTCTCTTCCTTCTCTCACCTAATAAAATAAATATTTTTTAAAAGAAAAAAACAAATCATGGGGGTAATAATGATTTGCTCTTTTAGGAGGATAATCAGTGAAAGTCTGTATATTCTACATAGTACCATCATCATCATCTTCATTAGCTATCATTCATTACTAAATTCTAAAGGCTCTTCTTTGTTATAGTTATTTCTCCTGTTGCAAAGTAACACTGTCTTTTTACAGGTAGAATGTGTGCTATCTTTCTATAGATGCTTTTCTTTTATGACAATCTAAAATCATCTATATTAAAATTACCAGCTAGAGATTTATGATAACATGATGGATAACACTCTCATGTGTTTCTGCAATAAACTGGGGCCTCTCAAAAATATTTCTTGAGTTGTTTAGTTTGCTATTGCTGCAGTTACAATGTACTCCAAACTGGGTGACTTAATACAGTGCAACTTTTTTTTTTTCTTCTCACAGTGCTGGAGGTTAAAAGTCTGAGATCAACTATTGACAGTACTGTTGATTTCCTCTGAGGTCTCTTTCCTTGATTTATAGATGCCTTCTGGTATCTATACAACATCTTTCCTTTTTTGCATATGAATGTACTCATCTTACAAAGACAGTCTTGCAGGATTATAGCCCATCCATATAACTTCAATTTAACTAACTTTGGATAGATTGTTTCTAAATATAGCCAGTCACAGCATAAAGTACTTGGGTTAGGACTCCAATAGGTGGACTTGAAAAGGAAAAATGACTCAGTCCAAGATAGTAGGTGAGCTGTAAAAGTGGACACATAACAGTGTCAGTTTGGTAAAGTCAAATCAATGATGAAGCTATTTAGTAAACCTAAAAATCCTTCTGTGAAGGAAGTTGTAGCTAGCATCCTTGCATTTAAAAAGATGGCTAAAAATATGCCTGTGGCAGGCTCAAACTGCCTGACGTACAGACAGAATGGGAACTCCTTGTGCCTGATTTTTTAGACTGAAATGAGATGTCATCCACTCTATCCAAAATCTCAGCTTCACTGGGGTCATCATGTGTATTCAAAGAAAAGTCAATATCTACTTGACATTTCTAACAAAGTTCACATAATCTAGGGCAGTCTTTGACATCTTCATCTAATTTTTGGTTTATTTATTTGTTTTCTGCTTTAGCTATTCCAGTTGAGCTTATGAAAATTGTACTGAGTCAACCCTAACAAACATAGTCTTTTATACTGTACCTGTTTGATTCCCACTAGATTAAATCTACTATACATTTTTAAACAAAATCCCCATGTACTGTGTACATGTCATTACTAAAGATTGAAAGCTTCCTGCATACCTAAATGACTTTATTAAGACATATAAAGATGTGACATCAAACTTTGTAGAAAACACATTAACTTGTGTCTCAAAAATTTACTGTTAATTCCACTTACAATTCAAACAGTGACACTGAGATACTTTCATAGGGAGTATAAACTCCTGGGACGTCACTGGAAAAGTCATGATGCATTTTTGCATAGGCAGTAGCACATCGGGCTAGGCGCATATGGTGCGGAGTACAAGGACTGGTATAAGGGTCCTGGGTCGAGCCCCCGGCTCACCACCTGCAAGAGGGGGTCACTTCACAAGCAGTGAAGCAGGTCTTCAGGTGTCTACCTTTCTCTCCCCCTTTTTCTTCCCCTCCTCTCTTGATTTCTCTCTGTCCCATACTACAACAACAGCGATAACAATAACAACAACAACAACAACAAGGGCAACAAAAATGGCAAAAAATGGCCTCCAGGAGCAGTAAATTTGTAGTGCAGGCACCAAGCCTTAGTGACAACCCTGGAGGATAGATATATAGATATAGATATACATATACGCATACACACTTGCATACGCATATACATATCACAACTTTTCCAACAACCCAATATTATTCAGAAGTGATTATGATAATAGTAAGAATGTACACATATCCTGTTTTTCTTATCCTTTTGTAAATAATTTTGCACAGTATTTAAATCTAGTAGTTTATTTTGATAAGCTTTTTTCTTAAGATTATAAACACAAGGTCTATGCTAATTTTCATGGATATTATTGATTTTATTACACATTCACTGCTCTGTCAAATATTTCCAACTAAGTTTATATTCTTATTCAATATGTTTTGAATAAGATCCTGTTTTGGAACTGGGTGGTGGTGCACCTGGTTGAGTGCACATGTTACAATATTCAGGCCCTGGTCCCCACCTGCAGGAAAGCTTTGTGAGCAGTGAAGCAGTGCTGCAGGTGTCTCTCTATCTCTCTCTCCCTTCCTTCTTGAATTCTGACTATTTCTATCCAATAAATAAATAAAGATAATTAAAATTTAAAAAAATAAATAAAATCCCAGGAAGCAGGTGGTAGTGCACCTGGTTGAGTGCATATGTTGCAATACACAAGGACCTGGGTTCAAGCCCCCAGTCCCCACATGCAGGAGGAAAGCTTTATGAGTGGTGAAGCAGCGCCGCAGGTGTCTCTCTGTCTCTCTCCCTGTCACCCCCTTCCCTCTTGATTTCTGGCTGACTATCCAATAGGTAAAGATAGTTTAAAAGCATTTTAAAAGTAAATAAATAAATAAAATCCCATTTGCATACTCTACTTAACCACTGGCAGTGGGGATTATAAAGACACATTCCATGATTTATACATGATTTATTCATGCACATGAAACTTATTCATAAGGGGACAGAGAGGGGCTCAACTGGCAAAGTGCTCATGTTACAATACAAAAGGACCCAGGTTCCTTTTGGGGATTGTTGGGAAGTTATTTTAAATTTCTTGGTGTCAATATAGTCACCCAGTGATGTGATTATCTTAATAATTGACTGACTATCTGTTGGGATTGGAGTCAACGTGCACTAGAAATTAAGATGAATTTCTTTTTATTACTTAAAGGCTTGATAACACTGAACCAGCAGTTCTGGTGGTTATTAAGAGAGGAGTCTGTGACATGAACCAAATAGGGTCACTTAGTACTAAGATTTCCCGGGAGTCGGGCTGTAGTGCAGCGGGTTAAGCGCAGGTGGCGCAAAGCACAAGGACCGGCATAAGGATCCCGGTTCGAACCCCGGCTCCCCACCTGCAGGGGAGTCTCTTCACAGGCAGTGAAGCAGGTCTGCAGGTGTCTTTCTCTCCTCCTCTCTGTCTTCCCCTCCTCTCTCCATTTCTCTCTGTCCTGTCCAACAACGACAACAACAATAATAATAACTACAACAATAAAACAACAAGGGCAACAAAAGGGAATAAATAAATTTAAAAAAAAAATATATATATATATATAAAGATTTCTCAATAGATAAGGATGTGCTCAGAAGAGATTCCCCAAATACTTTACATTCCTAACACTGGACTAAAAACCAGCAGCAAATAGATCTGTTTAAACACCCACTACAGACATGATATTTGAAAGCTTATCTAAGCCTACCTCTGTGGTGAAAACAAATTCAAGACATAACACTTCAGTTTTATTTTCTCCTTGTGAATACAGTTTTTTGAATCCATCTCTGAAATTCCTGCTTCCCCTGATTCTTCTCTGCCATTTATTTTCCATTGGAATTTTGAAAATTAGGAAGGAAAGGCCAGGGATAGAGGGATGGCAACAAAAGAGCATGGTTAATAGTTATTTTTATTAATAGTTCTGCTACTATGATTTTTTCTCCACCAGGGTTATTGCTGGGACTGGGTGCCTGCACTATGAATCCACAGCTCCTGGTGGTCATTTTTTCCATTTTATTGGATAATACATTGAGGAATTGAGAGAAGAGGGGGTGATAGAGAAAGAGAGAGAAGACAGACACTTGCAGACCTGCTTCACCGCTTGTGAAGCAACCCTCCCCCCTCCCCCGCCCCCGCTGGTGGGGAACTGGGGTCTCAAACCAAGATCTTTATGCTGGTCCTGGCGCTTCACACTGTGTGTGCCTAACCCGGTGTGCTACTGACTGGCCCGGACTTAGTGTTTCTTTCTTTCTTAATCCACTGGATAAATGCCTAGAATTGGTAGGAGCAATCGATCCTTTTTCAAATATTTATTTTATATGAGATAAGTTTTTAAATAATAGTTTCTGTTTGTAACCTGGTAACCTGGTTTGGAGCCTACAAATGTTTTTTTTTTTTTTTTTTTTTGCTAGTACCAAATAAATGTTCTTTTAATTTAACGTTTTTTTTGTTTGTTTGTTTGTTTTTGTGTTGTATTATGCTTTTTTATTTATTTATTTATTTATTTAAGAAAGGATTAATTAACAAAACCATAGGGTAGGAGGGGTACAACTCCACACAATTCCCACCACCCAATCTTCATATCCCACCCCCTCCCCCGATAGCTTTCCCATTCTCTATCCCTCTGGGAGCATGGACCCAGGGTCATTGAGGGTTGCAGAAGGTAGAAGGTCTGGCTTCTGTAATTGCTTCCTCGCTGAACATGGGCGTTGACTGGTCGGTCCATACTCCCAGTCTGCCTTTCTCTTTCCCTAGTAGGATGGGTCTCTGGGGAAGCTGAGCTCCAGGACACATTGGTGGTGTCTTCAATCCAGGGAAGTCTGGCCGGCATCCTGATGACACCTGGAACCTGGTGACTAAAAAGAGAGTTAACATACAAAGCCAAACAAATTGTTGAGCAATCATGGACCCAAAGCTTGGAAAAGTGGAGAGGAAGTATTAGGGAGGTACTCACTGCAAACTCTAGTATACTTCTGCTTTCTTACTTTGGTGCCATACTCCAAACTCAGTCAATTTCTGCTTTGCGTTTCTACTTCTTTTTTTTTTTACATGCATAACATTCCCCAGATTCCCATTTAGCAATACAACCCCCACTATTTCATTCATCATTTTTCATGGACCTGTATTCTCCCCACCCACCCACCCACCCCAGAGTCTTTTACTTTGGTGTAATACTCCAATTCCATTTCAGGTTCGACTTGTGTTTTCTTTTCTAATCTTGTTTTTCAACTTCGGCCTGAGAGTGAGATCATCCCATATTCATCCTTCTGTTTCTGACTTATTTCACTCAACATGATTTTTTCAAGGTCCATCCAAGATCGGCTGAAAACGGTGAAGTCACCATTTTTTACAGCTGAGTAGTATTCCATTGTGTATATATACCACAGCTTGCTCAGCCACTCATCTGTTGTTGGACACCTGGGTTGCTTCCAGGTTTTGGCTATTACAAATTGTGCTGCCAAGAACATATGTGTACACAGATCTTTTTGGATGGATGTGTTGGGTTCCTTAGGATATATCCCCAGGAGGGGAATTGCAGGGTCATAGGGTAGGTCCATTTCTAGCCTTCTGAGAGTTCTCCAGACTGTTCTCCACAGAGGTTGGACCAATTGACATTCCCACCAGCAGTGCAGGAGGGTTCCTTTGACCCCACACCCTCTCCAGCATTTGCTGCTGTTACCTTTTCTGATGTGTGACATTCTCACAGGAGTGAAGTGATATCTCATTGTTGTCTTGATTTTCATTTCTCTGACAATCAGAGACTTGGAGCATTTTTTCATGTGTTTCTCGGCCTTTTGGATCTCTTCTGTGGTGAATATTCTGTCCAAGTCCTCCCCCCATTTTTGGATGGGGTTATTTGTTGTCTTGTTGTTGAGTCTGGTAAGCTCTTTATATATGTTGGTTATTAAACTCTTATCTGATGTATGGCATGTAAAGATCTTCTCCCATTCTGTGAGGGGTCTCTTGATTTGGGTAGTGGTTTCTTTTGCTGTGAAGAAGCTTTTTAATTTGATGTAGTCCCATAGGTTTATACTTGCCTTAGTCTTCCTTGTAATTGGATTCGTTTCATTGAAAATGTCTTTAAAATTTATGCGGAAAAAAGTTCTTCCAATATTTTCCTCTAAGTATCTGATAGTTTCTGGTCTAACATCCAAGTCCTTGATCCACTTGGAATTTACTTTTGTATTTGGTGAAATACAGTGATTCAGCTTCATTCTTCTGCATGTTTCAACCCATTGTTTCCAACACCATTTGTTGAAGAGACTCTGCTTTCCCCATGTAATAGTCTGGGCCCCTTTGTCAAAGATTAGATGTCCATAGGTGTGGGGCCTCATTTCTGGGCTCTCAATTCTATTCCACTGGTCAGTGTGTCTGTTCATGTTCCAGTACCAAGCAGTTTTGATGACAATGGCCCTATAATATAGTTTGAGATCTGGCAGTGTGATGCCTCCGGTTCTGTTCTTTTTTCTCAAGATTGTTTTGGCAATTCTAGGTCTTTTCTGGTTCCAGATAAACATTTGTAGCATTTGTTCTATTCTCCTAAAAAATGTGCTTGGGATCTTGATGGGGATAGCATTAAATTTGTAGATGGCTCTGGGTAATATATTCATTTTGATGATGTTAATTCTTCCAACCCATGAGCATGGAATATCTTTCCATTTCTTTGTGTCTTTTTCAATTTCTTTGAGTAGTGACTCATAATTTTCAGTATACAAGTCTTTCACTTCTTTGGTTAGGTTTATTCCTAGATATTTTATTGTTTTTGTTGCTATAGAAAAAGGAACTGATTTCTGGATTTCAATTTCTTCTAACTTAGTGTTTGCATAGAGGAATGCCACTGACTTTTGAATGTTAATTTTATAACCTGACACATTACTGTATTGCCTGATGATTTCCAAAAGCTTCTTGCTAGATTCCTTAGGTTTTTCCATGTATACTATCATGTCATCTGCAAATAAGGAGAGTTTGACTTCTTCTCTTCCAATTTGTATTCCTTTAATTCCTTGCTCCTGCCTGATTGCTATGGCAAGAACTTCCAACACTATGTTGAATAGTAATGGTGATAGTGGGCAGCCCTGTCTAGTACCTGATCTGAGGGGAAATGCTTCCAGTTTTTCACCATTGAGTATGATGTTGGCTGTAGGTTTGCTATATATAGACTCCACTATCTTCAGGAATTTTCCATCTATTCCTATTTTTTGTAGTGTTTTGATCATAAAGGGATGTTGTATTTTGTCAAAGGCTTTCTCTACATCTATTGATATGACCATGTGGTTTTTGGTCTTGCTTTTGTTGATGTGGTGGATCACATTGATTGATTTACGTATATTAAACCAACCTTGCATGCCTGGGATAAACCCCACTTGGTCATGATGAACAATCTTTTTGATATACTGCTGTATCCGGTTGGCTAGAATTTTGTTCAATATTTTTGCATCTATGTTCATCAGAGATATTGGTCTGTAGTTTTCTTTTTTGGTTGTGTCCCTGTCTGCTTTTGGTATCAGGGTGATGTTGGCTTCATAGAAGCTGGCAGGGAGTATTCCAGTGTCTTCAATCTTCTGGAAGACTTTTAAAAGTAGAGGTATTAGTTTTTCTTTGAAAGTTTTGTAGAATTCATTTGTAAAACCATCTGGTCCAGGACTTTTATTTTTGGGAAGATTTTTGATAACTGTTTCAATTTCATTAGCTGTGATGGGCCTGTTCATGTTATCCACTTCCTCTTTACTTAGTTTTGGAAGTTGGTAGGTATCTAGGAAATCATTCATTTCTTCCAGGTTCTCTAACTTGGTGGCATATAGTTGTTCATAGAAGCCTCGCATGATATGTTGAATTTCTGCAGTGTCTGTTGTGATATCTCCTCTTTCATTTACTATCCGATTTATTTGGGTCTTCTCCCTTTTTTGTTTTGTGAGTCTGGCTAAAGGTTTGTCGATTTTGTTTACTCTTTCGAAGAACCAACATTTACTTTCATTGATCTTTTGTATGGTTTTCCTATTCTCAATGTTATTTATTTCTGCCCTAACTTTAGTAATTTCTGTCCTTCTGGTTGCTTTAGGGTTCCTTTGTTGTTCTTCTTCTAGGTCTTTAAGATGTGCAATCAGGCTGTTTATTTGTGCCTTTTCTTGTTTCCTAATGTGTGCTTGTATAGCTATGAACTTCCCTCTTAGGACTGCTTTAGCTGTGTCCCAAATATTTTGATAGCTTGTGTCTTCATTTTCATTGAACTCTCGAAACATTTTGATTTCTTCCTTGATTTCCTCTTTGACCCAGAAGTTGTTAAGAAGTGTACTGTTGAGATTCCACATTTTGGCACTGTTACTAATCTTTTGTTGATTGTTAAGTGTTAGTTTAATTCCACTGTGGTCTGAGAAGATGCTTGGGATGATTTCAGTGCTCTTGAATAGGCTGATGCTGTCTTTGTGGCCTAACATATGGTCTATCCTTGAGAATGATCCATGTGGATTTGAGTAAAATGTGTATTCCAGTTTCTTGGGATGAATGACTCTGAAAATGTCCAATAGTTCTAGTTTATCTATCTCTTCATTTAGCTCCCTTATGTCTTTACTGATTTTCTGCCTGGATGATCTGTCAAGTTGAGATAGTGGGGTGTTGAAGTCCCCTACTGTGATTGTGTTACTGTTAATATATTGCTGTAGCTCTTTCAGTAGAAGTTTGATGTATTTAGATGGCTTCTCATTGGGTGCATAGATATTAATAATTGTTAAGTCCTCTTGATTGACTGATCCTCTGAGCATTAAGTAGTGTCCATTCCTATCTTTTTTAATCTTATCTATTTTAAAGTCTATCATGTCAGATATGAGAATAGCTGTTCCTGCCCTTTTTTGTGGGCCATTGGCTTGAATGATAGTTTTCCATCCTTTCACTTTAAGTCTGTGTTTGTCTTGTTGTGTTAGGTGAGTTTCCTGTAGACAACATATTGTTGGGTTGTGTTTTCTGATCCATCTTCCTACTCTGTGTCTTTTAATAGGTGAATTCAGGCCATTCACATTTATTGATATCAAAGATTGAAGATATTTTAACGCCATTCTTGTAGAGTTTTAGAGTGTTTTGATATATGTTCTATTTGTGGTGGTCTGGTTGTTTATAGGAAACCTTTCAGAACTTCTTTCAAGGCAGGCTTGGTGTTGGTTGCTTCCTTCAACTGTTGTTTGTCTGGGAAGGTTTTGATGCTTCCATCTAGTCTGAATGACAATCTAGCAGGATATAGTATTCTTGGCTGAAAGCCTTTCTCATTGAGCACTCGATAGATATCTTGCCATTCTCTTCTGGCCTGTACTGTTTGTATGGAGAAGTCCGCTGCTAATCTTACGGGTTTTCCTTTGTAGGTGACTCTTTGTTTTTCTCTTGCAGCCTTGAGGATCCTTTCTTTATCCTTATTCCTTTCCAATCTAAGTATGACATGTCTTGGTGTCTTTAGGTCTGGGTTAATTCTGTTTGGGACCCTCTGGGCTTCTTGAATCTTTATGTCTTTGGTGTTGTCTAGACTAGAGAAATTTTCAGCTATTATGGCCTGGAGAATGCTTTCTTCCTCCCCTTCTCTTTCTTCCTCTGGTAAGCCAATAATGCGTATATTGTTTCTTTTGAAGTCATCCCATAGGACTCTGTTGTTGTTTTCAGCATCTCTTAATCTCTTTTTGAGATCTCTTACTTCTTTTTGAGTTGTCTCTAATTCATCCTCAATCTTGCTAATTCTGTCTTCAGCCTCATTGATTCTATTCTCTCTGCCCTCTACTGCTTTCTGGAGTTCATCTATTTTGTTGCCCTGCTCTGATACTGTTTTAGCTTGTTCAGCTAGTTGCCTTCTTAGCTCAGCAATTTCAGCTTTCAGCTCTCTAATAACCATGCGATTATTAGAATTTTCTTCCATATTCTCATTTGTTGTTCCTGTAGTTCTGATTACAATTTTTTCAAATTCTTTACTCACTCCTGTTATTATTTCCTTAGCTAATGTTTGGATGTTGAACTCGTTGTTTTGTGCTTCGCCCTCTGGAGGACTTTTAGCTGGACTCTTGTCCTGGTTCGAGTCTCCATTATTTTTTCTTGTTGTTTTAACCATTTTATATAAGTTAACAGTTTTTTCAATCCCTGAGTTGGAGTTCAGTGGTGTAAAAGCCTTTTTTTTTCCCCTGTAGGCTATGGTAGCCTGAGGGCTTTTAAACTATCAATAGGCTTCTTGGCTTAATCAATGACTCCTGACCAAGAGATAAAGCAGGGTGTGGCAGAGATAATCCAGTGGTTATGCAAAGAGACTTTCACAGCCCTTCAGCTATGCCACCGAGGTATAGGTCTTCTCCCGAGTTTCCCGGTTAGATCTCTGTGCCCTGGTGTCCCTCCCTGTTGCTGCTCCAGATTCTGAGGGTAGTAGCAATGGAGACTCAGAGTTGTACTTGGTGAGTCTCTGGGGAGTCCTTTCCTCCCTTCAGCTGTCCCCTTGTTGGTGGAGCAGACTGGAGGTGGTGTCTCCACTGACAAACTGTCGAACTGTTAGCAGTCACTTAATCTCTCCTTAGGCCCCTCTCTCCTCTCTGTCACCAGCCACGCGTGTTTGTACTCACGGGTGATTTACTGGGTTTCTGTGGTCATTCTAGTCCTGTCTTGTTTCGGTCCGGGTGGTCTCCTTTGGTATTCCTAGTTGATCCGGGAGAGGAGAGGAGAGGAGAGAAAGCGATCTCCCTACAAATGTTTTCAAGATGCAATTTCTCACTTTCTCAAACTGACTCTCCACCCCCACCCCAAAGCATCAAATATCCTTCCTCTAAATTGACTCACCTCCCTTTCTACCTTTCTTCTTGCATCTCCTTTAATCTCCAGTCTGCAGCCTGATTCCATAGTCTTCCTTGGGCTCTGCTTGTTTGCATTGCTTTCTCTGTTTGCCCCCTGAGGTTGAAATCATTCTGTATTTGCACATGCTGGTCTGCTTAATTATAACTGTTGTAAGGAAGACATAGACATAATATTTCAGAAGAGTCATCGTACACTAGGCTACAGAATCCTTTTCCAGCTTTCAGATCCATCATTCTGAATGCCTCCTCTCACATCTTAAATTAATTCAAAGACCAGGCAGACCTTTTGTTATATTCAAGTGAATTCTTCATCAGTTAGGACTGTCAATTTCACAGATATTTATAGCAATGTACTATCTCGTGTCTGTTATCTTTTTGGTATACCAGTGTAGTCATTGTGTATATTGAATTCCAAATATATGCCAAACTATGTCTGGTGACTTTATCATGGTAAGAGACTAGGTCTTAAGCCAGCCAGGCAGTAAGAAAACTCATGTGTATAAAATGTATTATTGTTTTCCTATAGCTTTATCACAATATTTCACATTTTTTTCACTCTAGGTTAAGAAACAGAATGTTGTTAAGATACGTTTGTCTCTGGAAAATATTTCTTTTTTTAAATTTATTTCACCTTTCGTTGCCCTTGTTTTTTATGGTTGTAGTTATTATTGTTGTTGTTATTGATGTCGTCGTTGTTAGGACAGAGAAAAATGGAGAGAGGAGGGGAACACAGAAAGGAGGAGAAAGGGGGTCGGGCAGTAGTGCAGCGGGTTAAGCGCATGTGGCTCGAAGCGCAAGGACCAGCATAAAGATCTCGGTTCGAGCCCCCGGCTCCCCACCTGCAGGGGGGTCGCTTCACAGGCGGTGAAGCAGGTCTGCAGGTGTCTATCTTTCTCTCCCCCTCTCTGTCTTCCCCTCCTCTCTCCATTTCTCTCTGTCCTATCCAACAACAATGATATCAATGACAAGAATAATAATAACCACAACCACAATAAAACAACAAAGGCAACAAAAGAAAAGGAAAAAAAAAGCCTCCAGGAGCAGTGGATTCGTGGTGCAGGCACCGAGCCCCAGAAATAACCCTGGAGGCAAAAGAAATAAAATTAAATAATAAAATTAAATGAAAAAGAAAGGAGGAGAAAAAAGACACCTGCAGACCTGTTTCACCACCTGTGAAGGGACTCCCTTGCAGGTGGGGAGATGAGGGCTCGAACCAGGATCCTTAGGCTGGTCCTTGTGCTTTGTGCCACGTGCACTTAACCTGCTGAGCTACCGCCCAACTCCCTGGACAATATTTCTTATCCAGGCAATAAAATGTTTAAGATTCTCATAATTCTTAAGCAGCAATAGAGGATAGAGAAAGAAATGTCATTCTTTTATTTTTATTTTCAACATAAAACAGCACAGATGGAATGAAAATATAAATCACATAACTATATAGCTAAAAAGAGAGTCCTTGTCATGTTCCCATTCCCTGTCATCTTCTTTATTAATTATAAATACAATAAATTATACTACATGCTCATTATAAAATTAAAGTGCCTAGGGGCACACAATTTTTAAATGAATTTATCATCATGTCCTTGCCACTTATTTCTCAAGGTAACTGCCAATAACAGTTTAGGAAGTTTGTTTCTTCAAACTCTTCTCTGCATATTTTTTTCAATATAATTTAGATCGTACTTACTTATTTTACTTGAAACCCTACCCTTGATGTTAAGTAGTGTCAATTTCTAAATGTTACATACTATCACAATGTATAAATATATGATAATTTACTTACTGGTATGTAACTGTTTCTTGTGATATTTTATCATCATAAATCTGACGTGAATATTCTTCTAACAAATATCTTTGTGTATATATATATATATATGTATGATCAATTTTTAGGAATAGAGTTCTTAATTTAAAAATTAGGCATGTGATACTTTTGGTTAATAATTGCCCAATTGTAGATCCTTGTACAGGCTAATCCATACCACAATATATTATAGGGAATCATCCAAAGCATTAGTCAATAGTTAAACGTGTAAAGATTGGTTTAAGAACCAGTAGTACCAGTAGTACTTGGGAACTAAATGGAAATGCAAATTGATACACTGTTAGGTGAGGTTCCTATAAAGAAAAGGAATCAATGGGTTAGATAGAAGGCTAAAGACACTTATTTTAAGAAATTGATTCAGGTAGTTACAGAGGCCAATAAGTCCCAAGGCCTATAGCTAGCAAGCTGAAACACAAAAGAATGAAATCCCAGTACAAATTCTGGAAGGCTGGAGATAGGAATGGTTGATGATCTCTTTGAATCTGAAATGAAAAGAAAACAAAGAGCACCTACAAACACATTATTTTTAAAAAATATTTATTTATTTTCCCTTCTCTTGCCCTTGTTTTATTGTTGTAGTTATTATTGTTGTTGTTATTGATGCCGTCGTTGTTAGATAGGACAGAGAGAAATGGAGAGAGGAGGGGAAGACAGAGAGAGGGAGAGAAAGATAGACACCTGCAGACCTGCTGCACTGCCTGTAAAGCGACTCCCCTGCAGGTGGCGAGCCGGTAGCTTGAACCCCAATCCTTGTGCTTTGCGCCACGTGTGCTTAACCCACTGTGCTACCGCCCTGATTCCCAACATACATTAATTTTTATAAGCATCTTAGTTCATGAGGCCCCCAGAAGTTACAGACTAACCCATTTACCACTGCAAAGAAAGAAAGAGTTATTATTTAAAAAACAAGTATCAAACCAAGCAAGCCCCTGGTACCATATGTAGGTTGTGGGCCATGCCCAAATCTGATCATTCCGGTCTCCCATTCTTCCCCCATTATATAGGTCCCCCTTCCCAGTTAGGCGACCAGGTGGAATGTTTCCATGGTGCAAGTCAGAAGTTCCATTGTTATTCATCCAGATATGCCACCCATTCAGAAACACCCTCCATTGATACACCTTGAATAAAATTTGATCACATACCTGGATATTGGAAATTCAATCAACTTGATGCATAAAACTGAGCACCATCTATACTGAATTAGAATGACTGGGGTGGGACCCAGAAATTTGTCACTACTTCTTTGAGTGATTGTGATACACACCAGAGATTGAAATCAGTGCTCTCAAGTGCGCTTTCTGGCTACTCAGATTTGTGCTCAGAGTCATAGAAGAATGCCACTTAAGAGCCCATCACAGGATTAGCTTAGTACTTGGTCAAGATAAATAATAACCAGTGAATTTGCTGACCAGTTTAGAGAAAAATTATTCTCATCAGGAGCTGAGGACTAATGGATTTTCTTTCTCCTTTGCACTAGAACTGTATCAAGACCAACTCAAGAACCTGCAGGTGTTTTGTCTCTGACAGACTCCTCCCTTTGTTGATTTCAGCTTCACAATCTTCAGCTCACAAGGACCTGTATTGTGGGGCTGAGCGCGTGGGCAGGGCCTTCACTGCTCTGGTTGATCACATCACCATGCCCAACTTGAAGTAAAAAGGATACCAGCTTCATTCTAAGACATGTTCTAGTGATGATTAAATGTATGTATTTTTTTTTTCTGCTTTTTTCCCCCTTTTTTTTTTTCTTTGGTTATTGCTAGGGCTACAGTGCTCCAGGGTGACTTTTTCAGATGGTAACAGAGACAAAAGGACTGGAGCAAGATCATGCTCATTATGTAAAAGACTTTCATGCCTGAGGCTCCGAAATCCCAAGTTCAGCCCTCAGTACCACCATAAACTGGAGCTGAGCAGAGCTTTGGCATTTCTCTCTGTGCCTTTCTGAGTGTCTGTCTTTCATTAGAGAGAGAACAACATCACTGAAGCTCCCTCAGTGCAGTGGATTGGATCGACCTTCCCGTGGTGCATCCCATGAGTACCCATTCATTGGGGAAACTGACGATCCTTCCTAGCCGACTGAATCCACATGGATCCCAGTCACTTTCAAAGCCATTAACTGGCTACGGAAGAAGGGAAAACGCTAGAAGAAGAAGTGCAGTGGGGGGCTGGGCTTCAGCCTGGGTCCTGTGCATGGCTAAAGCAGATGCCCTCTCAAGTGAGCATTCTTGCCTGCCCTGAAATGTATTTTTTAATCTATACTAATAGGATTACACCTTTTATCTCTCTCTCCACCTCTCTCTCCATCTCTCTCTCTTTCTCTCTCTCTCTCAAAATTGTAGTGGAAAGCACAAAGTAGGGATGAAAGAAAAGTATTTAATATTTGATTCTTCTACTTGCTGGTCTTGGTTCCTCAGCTGAGTGTAAATAGAGTTTGGGGCTTACAGAGAGTAGAAAATGAGAAGAGAGGTGAGTGTGCTGAGTTAATGGCAGAGGCCCACTCTTTATGTGAATACATGGGAGAAAGGTTTAGGTGGAGTGTGCATGAATGCATGCAATTATCTTCTCCAACTATCAGTTAAATCACTGAACTGATGATTTGTTTTTCTACCTGGGTGTTTCTTCTAGAAGACTAGAGCTTGGCACACAACTAAATATAAACATGTGTACACACACCTGAAGTGGTGAAATCTGAATAAATTTGGTGGATTATAGCACTATTGATTTCCTGGATTATTGTTCTATAGTTATTTTTATAGTCTTTTTAAACTTTATTTGTTGGCTAAAGACAGCCAGAAATTTGAAAGGGGAAGGGGGTGATAGAGAGGGAGAGAGACAGAGAGACCTCCAGCCCTACTTCACCACTCACAAAACTGTGCCTCTGCAGGTGGGGACGTAGGACTTGAACCCTGGTCCTTGTGCACTATAGCATGTGCACTGAGCCAGATGCTCCACCACACAGCCCCTTGTCTTATAGTTATTTAAGTTATTACCACTGAGGGAAATTGGATGAAAGATATACAAATATCTCTGTATTATTTTTATAGCTGCATATGAATAGTTATTTCAAAATACCTTTATTTTTGCACATGGCGTGGAGCCCAAGAGCCGGTGCAAGGGCCGTCGCCGTCGTTAAGGATCCCGATTGAAGCCCACCCCCCACCCTGGCTCCCCACCTGCAACGGGGAGGTCTGAGGTGTCTTCCTCTCTCTCGATTTCTCTCTGTCCTGTCCAGCAACAGTGACAGCAGTGACAACATTAATAATAACAACAGTGATAAACAACAAGGGCAACAAAAGGGAAAAAATAGCTTCCAGGGGCAGAGGAGTCGTAGTGTAGGCACGAGCCCCAACGATAACACTGGAGGCAAAAAAAAAAAAAAAAAGCAAAAAAACCCTTTATTTTTAAAATGTATTTCTTTCTAAAACCCTACATTCAATGAGTTTAGCCAAAGTAATCATGCACCTCCTTTCTATGTGATTATGGTATAGATCCTTAAATTAATAGCATCGGCAACTGTAGTTAACCTTTTTGACTGTCAGAACACTTGTTTTCTAAATTCCTTAATCCATTACCCATTTAGTCTTTACAACAAATCTAGCAGGTAGTTGTCTCATTTTCTTAGAAAACCAGGGATACACCTAATGGGGGTTGAATTATTGTGTGGAAAACTGAGAAATGTCACAAATGTACAAACTATTGTATTTACTGTCGACTGCAAACCATTAACCCCCCCATAAAGAAATAAAAGAAGGAGGAGGAGGAGGAGGAGGAGGAGGAGGAGGAGAAAACAGAGATGTCCAATACTTCTCAGGTCAATACATTGTCCAAAGTTCTTTGGTCAGTTCTTGATTTGCAATTTGAACCTGGCTTCTGACGCTACTCCAAACACTGTTTTATTTATTTTCTTACTAAAAAAACTTTCTGATTCCAGTGGTCTATTGTTGTGATGTACAGTTAACATTACACTTAGAGAAGCTCTCCATTTGTGTTTAATGGTTCATAATTTCTAGTACTGTTTCAAGTGAAATATTGTCCAGCTGGATGGGACTGGGGCTAGGTTAACTCTCTTCAATATTATCTGAATGAAATAAAAAATTAATCACTACTTTTTTATTTTGGTTTTAAGGCTCGGCATCTTTACTCTCCTTATTTCATTCCAGCTAATTCCTTACAAGTTTAAGATGCATGACCAGAGTACCACTCAGCAATGTACAACCCACTGACCTGTTTCACTTCTACTGCCCACTACCTGTTTTGCACAGCTATGAACTAAGTGTGGTTATGACTTTCCCTTTCCGCCAGAATTTTCCCTGGGGCTTGAGTTTGCACAATTCCATCTCTCCCAGTGGACTCCTCTTTCTTCCTTGGGTAGATGATGAGAAACGGAGTGAAGGCTGAAAGAGAGTAAGACCCACCTGCAGGGGAGTCACTTCACAAGAGGTGAAGCAGGTCTGCAAGTATCTATCTTTCTCTCCCCCCTCTCTGTCTTCCCCTCCTCTCTCCATTTCTCTCTGTCCTATCCAACAACAATGGCATCAATAACAACAACAATAATAACTACAATAATAAAAAAACATAGGGAACAAAAGGGAATAAGTAAATAAATATTTTTTTAAAAAGAGTGAGATATATTCCAAGGAGCCTATGACTTTACTAATTTTTGCCTGAGCCTGACAAATAACATGCAGGTGGGCTGAAAGTATTGTTTGGCAAGATGGTGTCAGAGTTGGGAATAGGACTAGAAAGCCGGGTCAGGGCAGAGAGGAGCTCCAAAATATGGGGAAAGTCTATAAATACCGTCAACTGTAAACCCCATTGATCTGATCCAGGGCCCATGTCTATTCATATTTAAAACAGGAGCCTGTGTAACCTCTGCATCCCTGTTAGTCTATGAGTTCACATTCCTTGGAATATACCTAAAATAGACTTCCTAGCTTCTTCCAATATGAAGATCCCAAATTTCATCTGCTATATTCTTACCTAGAGGTTCCTGATTATAATTTGTTCTGTTTTGTATCTTAATGCTTTTCAGCAACCAAGTTACAGATACTACTGACACCAACCTGACTTCCCTGGGTAGACACCTCACCAAAGTGTCCTGGAACCTCACCTCCCCACAGCACTGCCCCACTAGGGAAAGATAGAAACAGAATGGGGTTATGGATCAACCCATCAACATCCATGTCCAGTGGAGAAACAATTACAGAAGCCAGACCTCCCACTTTCTGCTCCCCATAAAGATCTTCGGTCCATACTCCCAGAGGCATAAAATAATAGGGAAGTTTCCAGTGGAGGGGATGGGATATGGAATTTTGATGGTGGGAATTGTGTGGAATTGTACCCCTCTTATCCTACTATCTTGTCAATCATTATTAAATCATTAATTAAAAAAGAGAGAGGGTGGACCAGGTGGTAGCGCAGTGGGTTAAGCGCACGTGGCGCAAAGCGCAAGGACTGGCGTAAGGATCCCGGTTCGAGCCCCCTGATCCCCACCCGCAGGGGAGTCGCTTCACAGGTGGTGAAGCAGGTCTGCAGGTGTCTATCTTTCTTTCCCCCTCTGTCTGGTATTACAGGGCATTACAGTGTAAAAATGATTTTCCAGTCAAAAGAAGAATATTTTGTGACATCTGAAAACTATACGGGGTTCAAACTTGGATGGCCATGAACGTGGCAAACTACTGTGCTCATTCATTCACATATTGTTGTTTGGCCATTTCACTTTTAGAAAGATGGAATTGACTCACTGCAAGAGGCTACATGACCCACAAGATATATAATATTGATTATCTGACCCCTTTAAAAAAAGGCAGTCAGGAGTAAGCAATGGACTCCTTCGTAAACATGAGAATGGTTTCTTTTCAGCTCTTTATAAAAGTTAATATGTTTATATGACAATTTAAGAAAATATGATGAGTGATATTACAGAAAGTTGCACGAAAGTAAAACCATAAGTGTACATAGGAATAGGAGAGGGAAAGTGGCCATTAAGGGGCTCATTCTCTTTTTCTTTTGCAGGGAGGGACCTCATTCCCTCTCTCTAGCTCATGGTGGTGTCAGGCATTGAATCTAGCATCTTGGAGCCTTCAGCCATGCAAGTCTGTCTGCATAAGCATTGAGTTGTGCCCCACACCCCAAAGCACCTATCCCCATCCCTTGTGGCAAGGGCTCATTCTATTAGTCAAGCAAAACTCCTTATATCTAATTGTATTACAGTTGGTTTAAATTGTATGGTAATATTCATATTGAAAAAAAGAGACTTTAAGAGCATTATCTGGGGTCCAGAATTTTTGTTTAATTTTGTTTTCATAAAGAGAATACTTCATTACTTAAGAGTTTCTTTTCTTTTTTCTCTTCATTTCATCATCTTATTATTATACTGCTTTTATTTTGCTTCATTCAGGACTCAAAAAAAATTTTTTTTCCTGTGGTTCAGATATTGCAGACTATCAGTCCCTGGGAATTAGCAAATATAGTTCCTTATATTCCTAAGCAAGTTAGTGGTTAGTGGTTTGAAAGTCATGCATTATATTCAAGTCAAATGTGTGACATTCTAGCCCTTAACAATGGCAAAAATATCAGAACAAGTGACAAAGGTGAATAATAATAAAAAGAAATCTTTATAGTGCAATCCCCTATTTTAATCTTTGGGAGTTATTGTAATTTTTGCAGACAATGTGATGATCTGGCAGTTAATAACAGTATTTGAAGTTCAAGCTGGCAGCCTAAAAGAATGGAACTAAGTACTTGAATAGAATATGGCTGAGTATTTATCTCTGAACATCCCTTCATTTCAAGTAAATGCATGAACAATAGTCGAGAATATATATTTGGTTTCAAGATATTAGTAAGCTCTGAGGGTAGATTTAGATTTACTTTCTCTTCCTTTCTAAGCCACTGGTTGCCTTTCCCATAAATTTAACCCCACTCCTGCGTGCATGTATACTTAACAGTTCTTCAATCAATTCTTTGTTTTTTAGGAAAGCGGTTCTTAGTTGCCGATAATATGCACCTAAAAAAGAGAAAAGGAACTGATCATTACATCACATAAACTATTTTCAGATTCGTTTACATATTGACAAATTGGTTTAGAAAATTTGCCGCATCTGCCAATATCAATATCAAAATTCTCTATACATATTGTTCCAAATATGCAGATTTGTGTTTCTGCAAAGCTTTGTGTCTTACGCAACTTAGTTATAATAAATATACTTCTGTGTAAATAAACACTGTAATATTTTGGTTAAAGAAGTACAAGTGGGAGGGGGGCTGGGCGGTAGTGCAGTGGGTTAACCGTACATGGTGCAATGCACAAGTACTGGCATAAGGATCCCAGTTCGAGCTCCTGTCTCCGCACCTGCGGGGTTGGGGGGGTCGCTTGGAAAGCAGTGAAGTAGGTCTGTAGATGTCTTTCTCTCCCCCTCTCTGTCTTCCCCTCCTTTCTTGATTTCTGTGTTTCTCCAACAACAGCTATAACAACAATAACAACCACAAGAAGGGCAACAAGATAGGAAAAATGGCCTCTAGGAGCAGTGGATTGGTAGTGTAGGCACTGCACCCCAGTGATAACCCTGGAGGCAAAAAAAAGTATAAATGTAAATTTCAATATAGAACTATAAAGAAAAAACTTTAACAAACTTATAATCTTCCAGAAATAGTCATAGTCTTATGCATACACTTTTTACACTGTAATTTAATTAACCATTACCACATTATGGGCTGTCTTAATTGTTTCCTTTTCCTTTTTTTTTTTTTTTTTTGTTAACATTAATAATGTAGCAGCAGGCAGTCTGCATTTCATCACTAGCTATATCTGAAGATGTTTCCTTTGGAAAGATTTCTATGTGAGTAAGTGATTTCTGAATATGGTGCCTGGGAAATTCCTTGAAGTAAGCAAAGCAGAAAAGCAAGCATTTGTACGTCTATGCATTTACATTTCCTGAGCACTGTTTGCTCTTGTGTTTTTGGTTTTAAAAATAAAGACTATAGACTTGTGTTAAGCAGTTAGACACCTGATGCAACCATTATCAATTTATAAATGTGAATTTAAATTTTCTCACTATGGAGGATAGAAAAGACACTGTTTTTCTAGAATTATTGCTAGGCTCAGGAAGACAGGATTTATTTGTTTTTCTGACCTTTTCACTGGTAGACAAAGTTACTTGAATAACCATTTTTGACAAACAGATATATTTCAAAATCCCTTAATTTTTACCCAGTGAAGTCTTTTTTTTTTTTTTTTTTTTTTGTCTCCAGGGTTGCTGGGACTAAGTGCCTGCACTATGAATCCACTGCTCCTGGAGGCTATTTTTTTCTTTTTGTTGCTCTTGTTGTTTATTGTTGTTGTCATTGTTGCTGGATAGGACAGAGAGAAATGAAGAGAGGAGGGGAAGATAGAGAGGGGGAGAGAGAGACACCTGCAGACCTGCTTCACCACATGTGAGGTGACACCCCCTGCAGGTGGGGAGCCTGGGGCTTGAACCAGGATCCTTACGCCAGTCCTGGTCCTTGAGCTTAACGCCATGTACTCTTAACCCGCTGCACCAATGCCCAGGCCCCCCTCAGTGAACTCTTTGGTAGCCCATAATGTTTGCTTCATCTCTGTTATTTTCTCAAGGGAGCTACCATTAATTTACTTTTTATAAATTCATTTCTCTCTTGCTTTTGACATAATCTATCATAAATTAGTGGTTAGTCTTGAATATACCCCCCTTTACACCTTCAGAATACTTTAACATTAATGATCTCATTTCTCTCCAAACTAAATAACAATGATTTTTAAAGTCTTTTATAAAATGCTGATATCTCTAGCACACCACTTTTTAAAAGAATTATCATTCCTGAACTACCCTTAAAATAAAATTTTCAGACTCTCCATAGTTAAATGAATGCTTATTGTAGCTTTTTCTTTCTTTTCTTTTCTTTTCTTTTCTTTTCTTTTCTTTTCTTTTCTTTTCTTTTTTTTTTTATTGTCACCAGGGCTATTCTTGGGGCCTGAATCCATCACTCCCAGTAGCCACTTTTGCTTTCTTTTATTTGAAAGTACAGAGAAAAGTTGAGGGGGAAGGAAGAGATAGGGAGAGAGAAAGAGAGATATCTGTACCACTGCTTGACTCCTTGTGAAGCTTCCCCTTGCAGGTGAGGACTAAGGGTTTGAGCTGAGATCTTTGTGCGTCGTAACATATGCAATCAACTGGGTGAACCACCTTCCAATCAATGTAGTATCTTAAAACATTAGAACAGAAAACAGACTCTATAGGTCATCTAGTTGTTCCCATACTCCTCTGCTTCATATAAGAAACTGAGGTCCAAGTAAGTTAATTTGTTTCAACTTATATGTTGTCTCTTGCTTTCTTATCTGTGGACTCAATATTAACAAGAATGATATATTGGTATACAAATTTATATAGGAGTTTTATGTTTTTAATATACATAAGTTACAGCATTATTTCTCTAAAGTATATTATTCAATTTGAAGACATCAAAACAGCAAGACCTTCTTGCATATTATGTTGACATTGACTTTTAGTTCCCTTTTATCCTGATAGTACAATTTCCCAGAGAACTATAGAGACACTTTCTTCGTCATCTTCGCCCCCATTCCAACCTGGTAGCATATTAATTCCCCAAGGACAAAGGGAAAAGTTAGTGAAGAGTCTGTGCAGGTACATCCAGAGCTCAGTTGAGCCACTAGAGATTAAACTAAGCCTCTCAAGATGTTCCTGTAACAATCATTTTTTAGCCACGGTGTCTCCTTGACCCGAGATCCTTTATTGACTATCATTATGTAGTCCAAATGGAAAACCTCATTCCCTGACCTCCAAATAATTATTTATGTCAAATATTAAAAGAACTTCATCAAAGTGAAATTTTTACTCCCGCTGTTTGCATAGCCATGCTAGCTGAAGTTTGTAGATCAGATGAGTGAACAGCAACTTTGTAAGTAAGACAAAGGAAGTAACTTCCTGAGCTGAAAATATATATACAACTATTTTTAATCAAGTAGAAATGCCATGTTGAAGCAGGGTCATAAAATTACATACTGTATCACTGAAATAGCTCACTTGAAAACTGCGCTGCAGGGAGTCAGACATTAGCACAGCTGGTGGCGTGAAGCACAAGGATCCCAGTTCAAGCCCCCAGCTCCCGACCTGCAGGGGAGTCGCTTCACAGGCACTGAAGCAGGTCTACAGGTGTCTGTCATTCTCTCCTCTCTGTCTCCCCTCCTCTCTCGATTTCTCTCTGTCCTATCCAAGGACAGCAAGAACAACAATAACCACAACAATGATTTAAAAAAAAAAACAACAAAGGCAACAAAAGGGGAAAAGATGGTCTCAGGAGCAGTGGATTCATGGTGCAGGCACTGAGCCCTGGCAATAACCCTGGAGGCCAAAAAGAAGAAAGAAAGGAAGGAAGGAAGGAAGGAAGGAAGGAAGGAAGGAAGGAAGAAAGAAAGAAAGAAAGAAAGAAAGAAAGAAAGAAAGAAAGAAAGAAAGAAAGAAAGAAAAAGAAAGAAAGAAAGAGAACTGCACTGCTGAGGGCCAAGTGGTGGCAGCACACCTGGTAGAGCGCACATGTTACAATGCTCAAGGACCTGGGTTCAAGGTCCCAGTCCACACCTGCAGGAGGAACTCTTTGCAAGTGGTGAAGCAGGGCTTTGGGCGTCTCTCTGTCTCTTTCCCTCTCTCCCTCCCCCTCCTCTCAATTTCTGACTGTTTCTATCCAATAAATAAATAAAGATAAATTTTTTAAAAAGTTTGTTGGTTTGTCATGTGTGCCACCCAAGTTTAAGCCCCACTCCCATCATATTGAAGGAAGTTTTGGTGTCCTGGTCCCCTTCACTCTCTCTCTCTTTCTCTGTCTCTTTGCCTCTCTATCTCTAAAAAGAAAAATACATATAGTTTATCAAGTAACTGCTGCAAGCAAGCAGACTTAACACAAATATTAATTTATTCTAGAAATATTTGAGTAGTTCAAAGTGGGTGCAAAATACAAAACATAAGAAATATTGGTAGTAATAATGAAAAGATAAGATAACAGTATAAATTAAATGAGATAAGAATAGAAGATCCCTACAGACATCAGCACTAAAAATAGAGTCTGCGGACACCTGGTCAACTTCTGTTCAAAATATTTGTGAGGGCTGAGTGGTGGCACATCTGGTTGAGTGCATATGCTACAATGTGCAAAGACCTGGGTTCAAGCTCTTGGTCCCTGCATATGGAGGTGGGGGCAAACATAAGCAGTGAAGCAGGTTTGCAGGTCTCTCTCTCTCTCTCTCTCTCTCTCTCTAAGACTATTTAAATTTTATTTATTATTGGATAGAGAGACAAAGAGACATTGAGGGGAAGGGGAGATCGAGATGGAGAGAGACAGAGAGACACCTGCAGCCCTGCTTCACCACTTGTGAAGCTTTTTACCTCTGTAAGTGGGGACCAGGGGCTTGAACCCGAGCCATTGAGCTCTGTAGTGTGTGCGCTGAACCAGGTGCACTACCACCTGGTCCCCTTTTTTTTTATTATTTGCATTTATTGGATAGAGACGACCAGAAATTGAGAGGGGAGAGGGAGAGAGAGAGAGAGAGAGAGAGAGAGAGAGAGAGAGAGAGACCTCCAGCCATGCCTCATCACTTGTGAAGCTTTCCCCCTGCAGGTAGGGACCGGGGACTGGAACCCAGGTCCTTGGACACTATAATGTATGTGGTTAACCAGGTATGCCACCAACTGGCCCCCTCTCTCCCTCTCTATCCCCCCCTTCCTCTCAATTTTTGTATCTATTCAATAAATAAATAATATTTACAAATAGTTTCTAGCTGGGGAGATAACATAATGATGATGCAAAAAGACTTCTTGGCTTAAGGTACCAAATATCCAACATCCAATCTCCAGCATGACCATGGGAAGTCAGAGCTGACTAGTGCACTGGAAAACAGACAAAACACAATACCTGAATATTTTTAAATGTTGGTAACCACTACTTAAAGACATTAATTTTGTATTTCTACTCTTAATTTGCTGCAAAAATATTTCTTCTTAAAAGGGAAATTGGTCTAAACAACTGGCCAACTAGTAACAGGCTTATTTATAATAACTGTAGATCCCCTGGTTTTCTGAATCATTGAATCATAAGGATCTTTAGTCACTGAGATTAAAATATCATCGATATTTCCCATTAGGCCTGGGAAAGTATTAACTTAGAACTACTATTTTTAACTGCTATTTAGTAGATTACAGGGTTATCTTACAATTCTCACACCAAAATGTGCAAGTGTAAAAGTTATGTTTGCCTCATGGTCCACTGGTGTATAGATAATTCTAAGAATTACTGCCATACCTATAACCCTTCTTGCTCCCATCATAAGCTGATTGGTTGCAGTAACACCAAGGAAGGAACAAAATACACTCAGGAAGCACCAATAAGGCTTATGTATCGCTCAGCTTACTTACAGGGGATCATTCAATATAATTCTAATTTTCTGAAGGACATTTCTTCTAATTCCCTTTAAGAAGACTATATTTGAAAATAATGCTTATATATATTTCAGTGAAATCTTTAAATTTGCAAGAAATTAATTCCTCAGCTTACTAGAAGTTAATTACTTGCTTAAGGTTTGTTCAAAAAGTAATATGGAATATATTTGCATCTCAGATTTTTCTTTTTTCTTCTCTCTCACTTTTTCTTTCCTTCTTTCTTTTTTTTTCTCTCTTCTTTTTCCACCAGAGTTGTCTCTGGGGCTGCTGTCTTCACCATGACTCCACTGCATCTGTTGGGTTTTTTTTTTTTTTTTGTCCTCCAGGGTTATCACTGGGGCTTGGTGCCTGCACTACGAATCCACTGCTATTTTTTTGGAGGCTATTTTTCCCCCTTTTGTTGCCCTTGTTGTTTCTTGTTGTTATTATTATTGTTGTTGCTGTCCTTGTTATTGAATAGGACAGAGAGAAATTGAGAGAGGAGGTGAAGACAGAGGAGAAAGACAGACACCTGCAGACTTGCTTCACCACTTGTGAAGCGACCTTCCCCTGCAAGTGGGGACCTACGGGCTTGAACTGGGATTTTTACCCCGGTTGCTTTGCGCAATGTGTGCTTAACCCACTGCACTACTGCCCAACCCCCTCCCCCATTCTTTTTTCCCCTTTTTTTTCTAACAGAAAAAGAGGGAGAGAGAGATGGGGGGGAGAGAGAGAGACACCTGCAGCACTGCTCCAACACTCCTGAAGCATCCCCCTCTCAGGTGAGTACTGGGTAGTTTAAACTCTGGTATTCATGACATGGTAATGTATACTTTACCAAGTGTACCATCAGGTGATAGCCCCATCAAGTGATTTCTATATTTTTTACATCAACTAAATACATCTCAAAGAGTCTTTCCATTTCCATTTTGAATATGAAAAGCACAAAACCTTGTTTGTTTTAACTGTTCCTGATGCTGACACTCACATCTTTCCCATTCCACAGTAAGTAAACACAAAAGATATGACTATCAATATTGAAACTAATAGTAAGAAACCATTATTAGTTTGAGGGTGTTGCTTTAGATGGCTGTGTGGTATTTGCAGATATCATGTATTTCCTTACTCATCTTTCTGATTCTTCCTTGCTGTTCCTGTGCAGTATAAGGATATAAGCACTGTTCTGTTATAAATAGCTACTATCAAATGCAAAAGGAAGTGCTGTTCCCTCTGACTTGTATGCTCTTGGGGTTTACTCCTGACAGAAATGTATGGGACAGTGGAATCCCCTGCAGCTTTTTCCTTTTTCCTCACAAATAGAACATTTATATTTGATTGACCCTTTCAGAGCACATAGGACCTGCAATTAACCACCTTGCTTTGTCCGGGCATGCTGTGGCTTCTTTTCCTCTCCAGCCAACTCCCTCCTTCCTAAGCCATGGTTCCGTGAAAGAACACAGTCCACATAAATGTCCCAGAAAAGTTGGGCCAGATCCCAAAACAGTGCCCCATGTTTCAAGTTCTCAGATGACTTCAGGTAGATCATAAAATCCCAGAAACCTGAAACAGTGTTAGAAAGTTGAGGCTTCCGCATTTCCAGCAGGAGCACTGAAGAAGATTCCCAGCACTGGGGATCAGCTTCATTAAGTGCAAGCAAGTCTGTCTGACTCTGACAGATGAAGGGCGACACACAGCACATTCCCACAACGAGCAGAGAATAGGTGAAGTTCAAGGGATAGTTGATCATTCTTCGGTTCCCACGGTCAGCCATGACCCTGGAACAGCACAAGATGGAAATAAGTTGAGTCCCTGATAGTACTATACTCTGTAAAGAAAATAACTATATCTTTACCAATGTTGGTGTCAAAAAAGGAAAAGTTTTGTGGTCTCTAAAGTAGGAAAAGTCTGTCCTATCTCTCATATGATAAGCTCCTCCCCTCCTCCCTCCCTCCCTTCCTTCTTTCCTTTCTTCCTTTGTTCCTTCCTCCTTTCCCTTTCTCTCTGTCCTGGATAGAGACAGAGAAAAATCAAGAGGAGGAGATGGGAATAGGGAGAGATAAAGAGACATCTGCAGCACTGCTTCACCACTTGTGAAACTCCGCCTTCCCCTGTAAGTGGGGACTAGAGTCTTGAACCCAGAACCTAGCACACTGCAATGCATGTACTCAACCAGGTGCACCACCGCCTGACCCCCAACAAGTCTCATTCTATCTAAAATGATTTATTGTTAAGCAGGTAGTCTGAAGCTAAAATATTAAAATTAAGGAATATTTACTCCTAAATTGTGTTCCTTTATAAAATGAGTAAGTGAACTTGCTTTTCCATAGTACAGAGGAATAGAATTTAGAAGAATATTAAGTGAAGGGGCCAGATGGTGGCTTACTAGAGCACACAGGTGCATGAGGACACAGGTTCAAGAACCCAGTCTGCATCTGCTAGGGGATGTTTATGACTGGTGGAGTAGTGCTGCAAGACTTTCTCCCCTCTGTCTTCCATCTCCTTTCCTTCTATCTCCTTCTCCTTTCTCCCTCTCTCTCTCTCTCTCTCTCTCTCTCTCTGTCTCTCTTTTTTTCTCTTCAGGATATTCAATGAAAACTTAGTGTCTGGGCTATAGCTCACAGAGTATAACACGCATCACATTATGTGTGAAGTTCAGAGTTCAAGACCTGTACCACAAAGCAGCATCAGAGTACTGAAGAATGCTCCATGTATGGTGTTTCCCCCTCTCTATCTGCCTCTCAATACTTGAAATAGAAAATAAAAAAAAAAAAAGAAGAAAAAAAACTGACCTGGAGCAGTGAATCATGCATAGTCCCTGGTGACACTAAATAAAATGATAGTAGTTTGAAAAACTAAAATCCTAGTGTTTTTAATTAATTAATTAAAGCCTAGTGCTTTTAATTAATTAATTAATTGTTTAATTAATGGTTTTAATTAATCCATACTATCTTTTAATTTTATTAATTTAATTTCCGGTGATCACCAGCACTTCACCACCTGGGGTTGACATTTTCAGATAAAGAGACAGAGAGGCAAAGAGAGGGGGAAAGGCATCACAACCCTAAAGCCTCCTCCAGTGCAGTGGAAACTGAGCTTGAACTTGAATCATGCATATAGCAAAGTGGTCTGTTCTGCCAGTTAATGCTTTATAATATCTTAGTTAAATCTAGCTCTCTATCTTAGTTAAAAATCAGTACTCTTGTGCAGGTGAGAATTTAGATATATCTTATCGTCGGATACTTTCCCACTTGGTGACTTTAATTTTAAGCCAAAATTGAAAAAAATGTTATAAATAAAAATAAATATAAGCTAATGTGTTAAAAGTATGGGAAACAAAGGGCATGTGTTCAATCCACTAGAGCAGAAACTATGAGAATTTTACTATCACTTAAAGTATTGTTCCTGTGTTGATAGAACCTTTATAAAGATGATTTTCTCATTTCTCTCTTGCTAGAATCTAAAGAATTTTAACAGAAACCATTTACTTTCATCCAGCTTGAAGGAGAAGACTTTCAAAACTGGTTGCAGGAAAATAAGTGTAGTCACATAGCACTTTGAAATTAGTATAATAATACTTGAGACCAGTGCAGTGAGAAATGATATCCTCTAGAATATGAAATTGAAAAAAAAATTACCCAGAAGAGAATAAACTTACCTCATTCCAATACAGAATGCACATCACACTAAAACAACTCTAATATGAAGGAAGGAAACAGGAGGGTATATACAACTCACATTAATTTTACCTTTTATTTGGAGATCTTTTAGGTATTGGTGACATAAAGGCAAGTATGAGACTCTGATGGGAATTCACCTAATAATAACAGTTAATGACAGCACGAAGAGAGGAAATCTTTTGCACAGTAGCAGATCATAGATGCCTTAAATTATTATTCTAGAAACTGTCTTTGAACAAGCAACTTTCCTATTTGGAAGAGGTATATTGAAGTAAAGATTACTGAATAAGGTTTCCTCTGTATTTCAGAGTATATATACCTGATCTCTGCCATAACAAACATTATATTTCCATATGTGCTGTTCTGAAGGAAATTATTAAGGTCCAGCACCGTCACCCCCCTTCCCCATGGGGAAGCAGTTCTAGCAGTGGGCGCTCAATGTGGTCCCCGAGTGAGCGCTGTCCGCGGTGCTGAAGTTGGTGAGTGCGGGAAGCCCAGCCAACTCGCTCTGCAGCGCTTGTCCTGGTTCCCTTTCCTTAGGAACCAGGAAGTTCCTCAGCTTCGGTGTTAAGCGCTGGGAGACCCTCACTTGGTTCCACTACCGCACACTCCTAAAAAGCAGCTGGAGACTCACACACTCTTTTTGTGCCCCAGTCTCTTCCATCCTCTGTGGCTCTGTGCCCAGGTCGCAGCCGAAGAGCACAAGCCCTTACCTTTCAGTCCTTTCTAGATTCCCTCGAGTGCGTGGAGAGAAAAAGCTCAGCTGGCTCCCCGAGCAAGAGACAGCCCCCCGTTTCAGCGTCCTGGAGGCTGCGGGGCTCTTCTTAAGCAGTGGGAGTGTTCCGCACCTCTTCTAGACTACGTCAAAGCGCCAGGAAACTGCCGCCACCTCTCGCCCCCAAATACGTCTTCCTCCGCCTCCCCCACCCTCCGTACTCTGAAGGTTTCTTTCTCAAGAAACAAGTTATCCACTCCCTCGCTGGCAGTGACCACCCTCCCTCAGCCCCACTCTCATTCATTCACCCGTGTGTGGTTTGATTAATGGGTCCTATCTAGGGAGATGTGGACTCCAAGGGCAAGAACTGAACTGTGGAGTCCCAGACCCAGTCTAGGGAAGGAGTGGGGCGCACTCTCCACTTGTGCCTGGTTTGAGAAAACAGACTCTGGGGGAGGGGATTCTCTCTGAGTTGGAGAAAGGAGATGAGTGCTTCAGTCTTCAGTAAGAGCTCTGAGGATAGAAGGTTTTCCCAGAGACATCCCGAGGTGATGTACCCCAGCTGGTCCTGTGGTCTTGAGTTGGGAGGTGAAAAACAACACAGGAGTAAGGATGTGAGTAGCAGTGCTGCTGGTAGCTGGCTGGAAAACTAAGGTCTTACTTCTTAACAGATTCTGTGATCTCAGCCCAGGAACCCAGTTTGTTGCTAGCTAGCATCACATTAGTCAGCCCACTGGTTCAGATTTCACACATGGGTTCCTGCTTTCAGAGGAAGCAGCAGGGGCAGTTTGTGATTCTTTTTGATGCTCAACTCACAGCTAGTTAAAATACTAGCACTATTTCCCACCAAGGCTCTAATGAACAGTAACCCCCACCCCTTATAAGGGGAACCCTTTCAGCTGAGGGCCCAAGAGCAATGATCTACCTTTACAAATGTTTCCAGGTTTTCTTCTTTTCTTTAACCCCACACCCACCCCTTCATGCATCCTGAAAACCACTTGTAGATTCCATTAACTCAAAGCTTTTATACCAACAAAATAGTATCCATGGTTACCTTCCAGAAGGGGACAGAGAGCAGCCCAAGCTTATAGTAAGGTTTGCCAATGACATAAAGAATCTACTTTCCACCCAAGTGATAGGGAGATAGAGAGTTTAGGTGAAGCTTCCTAAGAGGCTGTTCCTCCAGCTCTAAAGCTGGATGGAGTGTACTTCCATTTCTCACTCAATATCCTAATCTCAATAGAACTGATCACACTATTGTCTGCTTCTACTTAACCCCAAAGATGGAGGAAAGCAGAATAATATAGGATGTGCTCTCAGTGTCTTGAGAAGATCATTAGAGAAACAAAGTATTTTGGAAGTGTGTGTGTGTGTGTGTGTGTGTGTGTGTGTTGCATAAGGATAAAGATTGGCATCAGAGGAATTAGAGGCAGGAAGAGGATAAAGATGGCATATTAGAAAAGGTGAACTTTGCGAAGAAGGAGTTGCACAGATGTCATGGGGCAGAGGGGAGGCAATGGTGTCTTCCAGGAAGAAAAGTCCAGAGAGCAAAGACTTGGAGGGATCTTTCAAAGCAACTCTGTGCTTCTGGAGAGCAAAGTCAAGAAAGGATCTGTGGAGAGAGACAAAAAAGGAGAACAGAAGTAGTGATGTGGAGATTTAATCATGATTTTGGATATGCTGATAGGGACTATATAAATCTGCAGTGCTTCTCTTATAATACTGCTTTTTTAAAACAATTTTCTTTATTATACATGAAACCAAGAGTTTCACATAAGAAAGATAGAGAAGGTCAAGCTGGAATACTTTGGTATTATACAACAAACTAACAAACAAATAATAAAACACCCAAAAAACAAACAAGCAAATAAAAAACCCTTCAGGTTTGCATGTGCAGTGTGCCACCATGTGAGCTATTTGTCTAGTAACAATAGTGCTTACACTCATGTGCCTGTGTATCTCAGAGGGGTAAAGAATAGGGAAGTTGGGGACCGAGCAGTAGCAGAGTGGGTTAAGTGTACATAGCACAAAGCACAAGGACTGACATAAGGATCCTGGTTCAAAGTCCTGGTTTCCCACCTGGGGGGGGGGGGGTCGCTTCACAAGTGGTGAAGCAGGTCTGTAGGTGTCTATTTTTCTCTCCTTCTCTCTGTCTTCCCCTCCTCTCTCAATTTCTCTCTGTCCTATCTGACAGCAAACAACAATAATAACAACGATAAACAACAAGGGCAACAAAAGGGAAAAGGTGGCCTCCAGGAGCAGTGTATCTGTAGTGCTGGCACCAAGCCTGGAAGCAAAAGAAAAAATATATATAGGGAAGCTTCGGGGCTGGGTGGTAGCACAGTGGGTTATGCACACATGGCACGAAGCACAAGGATCCCAGTTAGAACCCCCAGCTCCCCAGGTGTCTTTCTCTCCCCCTCTCTGTCTTCCCCTCCTCTCTCCATTTCTCTCTGTCCTATTGACAGCAGTGACAACAACAATAACAAACACTTGGGATGCAACACTGAGGGGCAAAGTCTAGATTTAGGATTCCATCAACCTGCAGTCAATAGTTTAATCTCTTACTGGAAAATATCTAATGTGGGTGCCATAGTAGCCTGGTAACAGAGCCTGGGAAATGCCAGTATTTCAATGAGTAAGATAGAAGACAATTAAGACAAGCCAGAAAAGTCTAATGCCTCAGAAACCAATGAGATAGAAATCTTCACCAAGAGGTTACAGTAAAAGTCTCAGTAAAGACAAAGAATCTTCCACTGGTTTTGGAAAACAGGTGATCAAGAAAACCATTACTCCAATGAGTATTGGGAAGGAAATCTTGGTGTACTGAGGCAGAAATTCAAAGTGAGAAAGTACAGGCAGCACCTGTGGGAAACACTCTGCTAAGATTAAAGGTGGAGAAAGATTGGAATGGGGGATGAGGGATTAGGTCTTGGTCACAGTCATAGGCAGAGAGAAAGAGAAAGAGAGTGCTGGGGAATCATTCAATAGATAAACAGGAGTTGAAATTCAGGAGAGGAAAGATAATTTTGTTAGAAATGAGCTCAGACTGAAAGGGACTTGGAGGTTACACAGGTTCCTGTGCTAAATATGCATAGATATAGACCCCAGGTCAGATCGATGGGGTTTACAGTTAACGGTATTTATAGACTTTCCTCATATTTGGGGGCTACTGTATCCTCTAATCCAGCTTTCTAGTCCTATTCTCAATTCTGACACTATCTTCCCAGACAATACTTTTAGTCTACCTAAATGCTAGCTATCAAGCTCAGACAAAAATTACTAAAGTCATGGGCCACTTCTAACATACCTAAAATAGACTTCCTAGTTCATCTGCTCTATTCTTACCTTTGGGTTTCTATTTACTAAACAATTACTCCTGTTTTATATCTTACTGCCTTTCAGCTGCCAAATTGCAGACACTACTATAACACCAACCTGACTTCCCTGGGCAGAAAACCTCAGCGATGTGTCCTAGAAACTCATCTTCCCAGACCCCTGCTCAACTAGAAAAAGATAGAAACAGGCTTGGGGTAGAGATCAACCTGCCAATGTCCATATCCAGCAAAGAAGCAATTATAGAAGCCAGAACTCCCACCTTCTGTACCCCATAAAAATTTTGGACCATATTCCCAGAGGGACAAAGAATAGCAAACTTTCCAATTGAAAGGATGGGACACAGAACTCTGGTGGTGGGAACTGTATGGAATTATATCCCTGTTATCTTACAATCTTGTTAATCATTATTACATCACTAATAAAAATTTCTTTAAAAGAAAGAAACAAGGAACAATATAGAAAAGAGAACAAGGAGTCACTGTTGACAGAGGGGAGATATTCTGCCCATGCAACATGGAAGAAGGGAGCTTACTGTGAGTTTTCGGATGTTTTTATAGGTAGTGTGGTGGGTAGGGGAACATAAACTGAGAAAAATGTTCTCAATTATTTTAAGGAATTAAGACTTACAGATTTCCACCAAAAGTGAATTAGAGGAAGTGCTAAGTAGGAATTTAAAGGTAGTAGAAAATGTTCGGAGCAGTTATTGAAGGGAGGAAACAAGGAAGAAGAAGTAGGAGAGGAGTAGACTAATGAAAGTATTAAAAGCTCAGGGAAAATCTGAGCCCATGGATTTGTAATAGACCATTTTTGCATGGTTGTGTTTTCCATCACTGGGGCTTCACATGCTGGACCGGTTTTTTCTTTTCACCTTATACACACAGGACAGGGAAGAGAGAGAGAGAGAGAGAGAGAGAGAGAAGGAAGGAGGAGAACAAAGGAAAGGAAGGGGTGGTGGTGAGTTCTTCTTCTTCTTCTAGCGTTTGCCCTTCTTCCGTAGCCAGTCAACAGCGTCAGGTTGAGCCTGATGTAAAGTTTCGAGACCTCCTTTGAATCTGGAGAGGTGGCAGTCGTTGACTATGTGGGTCATAGTCTGTCTGTAGCCGCAGGGGCAGTTCGGGTCGTCTCTGGTGGTGAGTAAGGAGGAAGAAAAGGAAGAGAGACACAATTGAACCAAAGCTTCTTCCAATGCATTCAAACCTAGTCTGCATGCATGGGCATGGCCAGCTAGGTGCACTAACCAGATGATACTCTGCCAGCCCTATTGTTTAATTTTATGAGGCAGACTAGCATGATAAACACTATTAATCTGTATCCAAATGACCTGGGTTTGCACCACATCACCCTACTTCACTGTATTTCTTTGATTCTTGTGTGTGCGAATGTGTTTTCACATTTAACACCATTGAAATTGAGCTGTGTCTATCAATTGATGGCAACTTGCAGTAACAAATGTAGCATGTTCTTTTCTCTTAAAAATAAAGGCTATCTATAATTGACAGTGTATATGATTTGATGTAATGCTTTGGGGAAACTAACCACTATTAAATAAATTTCTTGACTGTACAGTGGACAGCAAAATTCTTTCTTGTGAGAGAAAAAAAATGAACACGTGGAAAACACTAAGGTGATGCTACACATAGCAAGTACTCTGTGATGCAATGAAATAGAGTATAATAATAATAGCAGTAACATTAAGTAGGCTAGAAAAAATGAAAAGGCTTTGGGCTGGTGCGGTGGCGTGCCTGTTTGAGCACACGTTACAGTGCACGGGATCCAGGTTTGAGGCCCCGGTCCCCACCTGCAGGGGGAAAGCTTTGCAAGTGGTGACGCAGTGTTGCAGGTGCCTCTCTCTCTCTCTCTCTCTCTGCCTCCCCTTCCCTCTCAATTTTTGACTATCTCTATCCAGTAAAGAAATAAAGATAATAAAAAATTTAAAAGAAAAATGAAAAGGGACTGGTGGTAAAGTGATAAAATATAGATTTAAAAAAAAAGGAGAAAACTAGAGATTTAGGTGAAGGGGGGAAGTGCCAGGAATGAGAGAAATAAAGAGAGTCTACTGGGAGGTTGGGCAGTGGTGCAATGGGTTAAGTGCACATGGCAAGAAGCTCAAAAGGACCAGCATAAGGATCCTGGTTGGAGCTCCCGGCTCCCCACCTGCAGGAGAGTCACTTCACAAGTGAAGCAGATCTGCAAGTTTCTGTCTTTCTCTCCCCCTCTCTGTCTTTCCCTCCTCTCTCCATTTCTCTCTGTCCTATCCAATAATGACATCAATAACAACAATAATAATAATAATCACAATAATGTTAAACAAGAGCAACAAAAGAGGAAAAAATAGCCTCCCGGAGCAGTGGATTCATGGTGCAGGCACCAAGCCCCAGAAATAACCCTGGAGAAAAATTAATTAATTAATTAATTAATTAATAAAAAAAGAGAGTCTACTGAAAGAGGTTCTAGCTGCAATTGAAATATTCAGGTTCAGGGGCTGGATGGTGGACACCTGGTTGAGCACACATGTTACATTGCACAAGGACACAGGTTCAAGCCCCTAGTCCCCACCTGCAGGGAGAAAGCTTCACAAGTGGTAAAGCAGTGTTGCAGGTATCTATCTCTCTCCCTCTCTATCTTCCCCTTCCTCTCAATATCTGGCTGTCTATATCCAATATGTAAGTAAAGATAATAAAGACTAAAATACAAAGAAAAAATCTTTAAAGGAAAAAAAATATTCAGGTTCAGATATTAGCAGATCTGAATTCTTTTAAAAATTATTTATTTATTCCCTTTTGTTGCCCTTGTTTTATTGTTGTAATTATTATTGTTGTTGTTATGGATGTTGTTGTTGTTGGATGGGATAGAGAGAAATAGAGAGAGGAGGGGAAGATAGAGAGGGAGAAAGAAAAGTAGACACCTACAGACCTGCTTCACCGCTTGTGAGATGACGCCCCTGCAGTTGGGGAGCCAGGGGCTCCAACCAGAAAGAGAGAGGGGGAGAGAGAGAGAGACCCAGGTCACATGCATGACAAGGCAAGCACATTCCTTGTTGAGTTATCTTGAAGGCCCCAGAAATAAATTATTTTAACCAACTTGTCCGTTTAATATTTTCAAGAGAAAAAAATGGCATATTCATCCTTGCATTTAAATGAAGAGTCACCACCAAACTACTTAAAGGAACACTTAGAACATTCTGTTGCATATATAAGGATGTTTAGTTTGATAACATATGATTGTGATTTTGTTTCCATAAACTACACTATAATAATGATGAACATCTGATTAACATCCACATTTTACAAAACATTATTTTTAGCTACATAATCTTTTACAATCCTAAGGCAAACACATTTCATCTTCCTCTTTCCCTATGTTGCCACCAAGTTAAGGGATTTTCCTTGGTTAACTAGCTGGTCAGTTCTGTTTTCAAAACTGAGTTTCCTCATTGTGCTTGATCTCTCCTACATAGAGCGTTTGAATGAACACAAGCACTATCTGTCATTGTCTATTTTCTACTTACACTTCCTTACTTGCTCCCCAATACCAAATGGGAGGGAGCTCTTGTCAGGTCCCACTTGTGGAGAGACTGACTTTAACAAGTAACCTCTGGAATCACTTCCTCACAACCTCATTGTACTTGTCTAAAAGAACTCAGAAGCCCATGGGCCCTTTAAAATGACGTGATGCTTACTGACTGGTGTGACTGGCGTTTATCATCCAAAGGGATGTTTTAGTTTTATGTGGCCGCAGCCTATAATGAAAGAATGACTCCTTGAGAAGTAAATCGCAATTAAGTGAATGTGCCCCATGGGTAGTGTCTGATTTTGCCACTCGAAGCAATTCTCAAAGACATTAAAAGGGACTTTCGATTAATTTTAATGAAATTCAAGAGCAGTTATAGAGTTTGTATCTTCAGCAGTGCATTAATTTGCAAATGATCGGGGCAGATTTTAAGAATACTGTGCTTCTTTAACAGGGGAGGAAGAGACAGTAAAAATAATTATTTTCTCTCATTCTTTTATATTTTTCTACCACTTCACAAAAGCAATAAACAAAGACAATTTCCTGGGATGCCCATTGGGCTAAGTGGATGAGTCATTCTTTAAGAGTCATCAAATTTATAAGGACAATTTGCAACAAAGTGGTCAGATGATGCTGGATGTTGATTCTAAAATGTATGGAGAAAGACATTTAGCAAGAGATATAAGAACAGTTCATTCATATTTTTCCTATTGGCCCAAGTGAAAATTGTGATAATAGATAAGGTTGAGTTTCTAACAAACTTCTCAAAATCTATTCTTTGGGCAAAGGTATTGCGTTCAAAAGTAACCATTGTACATACTGGCTTTCAGAGTTGTCCTATCTTTTAACCTACTCATTTCCAAAGGAAACTGAAATGTAAGTGATTTGTTTTTAGTTTGGTTTAGACATCAAAGCAACAGTAGCAAAAGCCGAGCTTCAAGCCGTAGTGTGTTTCTTCTCCCTAAGCCTTCAACTCAGATGGCGAAGCAAATAAAAGTCTCTACATCAGTACATGTAGTAGGTGTGAAGATATTTACAGTCCAGAAATCAAGGGCCTAGTGATAATCATGGACTTTTGACAAGAAAAAAATATCTGAGAAAGGTTAAATGAGCCCAGAGATCTATATATGAAAGACATCTTATTACACAAAAAGTCAATGAACCAAGAGGTAAAAATATCTCTTAATTAAGTGCCAGTAAAACCTGATAAAATTACAGATATGGGAGTTGGATGGGAGTACAGGGGTTAAGCGCATGTGGCGCCAAGCGCAAGGACCAGCGTAAGAATACCAGTTCTAACACAGGCTCCCCACTTGCAGGGGTGTCGCTTCACAAGCGGTGAAGCAGGTCAGCAGGTGTTTCTCTTTCTCCCCCCTCTCTGTCTCCCCCTCCTCCATTTCTCTCTGTCCTATCTAACAATGATGACATCAATAACAGCAACAATAACTACAACAATAAAAAACAAGGGCAACAAAAGGGAAAATAAATATAAAAAAATTTTTAAATGATAGACATGTTAAAAAGAAAACTACTTTATTTTTATTTTTAATTTTAATTAATTAATTAATTTATTTAGCCTCCAGGGTTATCACTGGGGCTTGGTGCCTGTACTACAAATCCACTGTTCCTGTAGCCATTTTTTTAAAAATTTTTTTTGGATAGGATAAAGAGAAAGTGAGAGGGGAGAAAAAGATAGAGAGAGGGAGAGAAAGACACCTGCAGACCTGCAGACCTGCCTCGCTGATTGTGAAGCAACCCTCCTGCAGGTGGGAAGCCAGGGGCTTGAACCAGGTTCATTGAGCGGGTCCTTATAGTTTGTACTATGAGAAACTTATTTATTCTTAAGTGGGAGACAGCTTCTGTAAAGTTTCTATAGTGGACAGTGGGCGGGGGGACCAGTCACACAGCTATCAGAGTAATTCATGTGACTTCCCTGCTATTGAAAGGGGTCTAATCTCATAGGAAAGAGTCCCCAGAGCTTGGTGGTCTTGTTCCTTGTAAAGCTTTGAAAAAGTGTCATTAAAACAGTAAAACTTGTGGTCTGGGAGGTGGCTCAGTGCATAAAGCATTGGATTCTCAAGTATGAGGTCCTGAGTTCAATCCCCAGCAGCATATGTACCAGAGTGTTATCTGGTTCTTTTTCTCTCTCCTCCTATCTTTCTCATTAGTAAATAAATAAAATATTTACAAAAAAACACGCACACAGACAGTGATTTAAAAAAAAAAACAGTAAAACTTGCGTGGCCAGGCAGTAGCTCAGTGGGTTAAGTGTGCATGACGTGAAGCACAAGGATCATCATAAGGATCTGGGTTCGAACCCCTGGTACTCCATCTGAGGTGGGGTCATTTCACAAATGGTGAAGCAAGTCTACATCTTTTTCTCCCCTTCTCTCTAAATTTCTCTCTGTCCTATGCAACAACAAAAATGGGGGAAATGGCCTCCAGGAGCAGTGGATTCATAGTGCAGGCACCCAGCCCCAATGATAACCCTGGAGGAAAAAGGAAAACAAAACAAAACAGAAAAACTTGGTAAATTAAGACTTTGAGATAACATTATTAAACGACATCTCTGTCAATGACAGCCTCCTATGTTATCATTCCCTAGTACTAAGAGACAGGGCAAGAGGACATACATTAACATTGTTAATATACAGTTTTTTCGGGGCCAGATGGTGGGCACCTGGTTGAGCACATGTTACAATGCATAAGGACACAGGTTCAAGCCCCCAGTCCCCACCTGCAGGGGGAAAGCTTCACAAGTGGTGAAGTGGGGCTGCAGGTGTCTCTGGGTCTCTCTCCCTATCTCCTCCTCCCATCCCAAATTCTGATTGTCTCTATCCAATAAATAAATAACAATAATAAAACACACACACACACATACATTAAACAGTTTTTTCTATGTGTCAAGCTCTTATAGAATGGGATGAGGGGCTATAACAAAAAAATATATCTAAAGACTGGCAAGAGAATATAAGCAACCTAGATCTGAGCCCTCCCCCCAACTGCATTGAAAGAAGTTTTGGTGCTGTGCTATCTTTCTCTCACTATCTTTCTGTCTCTGTCTGGAAGAAAAGAAAATATATGCAGAGAGCAAGACAGGCTATTTACTTTTTATTTAATAACAATCCTATAATATGAGTATAGTCCCTGGGATGGAGAATATTTTGCTGCCTTGCTTGTATTTAAACAGTTTTAGATTCCTAAAAATATTATTGAAGCTTTCATTATGTGCTCTTAACTGTATTCGAATGACTCTCTACATGCTGGTCTATCTCTTCTCACCTTCCCACTCCCATTCCAACCTGATTATTTGCTCTTTCAGAATGGGTATCATATCTGAGTACCCCTAGTCTGAGAATCTCACATATATAATTCCTTAGTCAGTGTTGTTTGGCATGTTTTGAGCATAGTTCTATTCTGAACTTGAAACAGGAGTCGTGAGTGTTATTAATTAACTTTGCATTGATAAACATTCTTTCACTTGTCTGGACAAAGAAATTAAAAAGTGACTTAATTTAGTTTTTTCTTTATCAACTGGCCAGTATTTTTAATCAGCATTTTCTGATTAGAGAAATTACTTTGATGCGGTTAGAGATACATCCTTTGAAAAGGAGTGTTTGATTGAAAGACATGAGCTAAAAATAGATGCTAAATATAAAATATAAAGTAATTTTTCTGTGAAGGAAATGTGTTTTCTAGTCAATGACAAGGTTTTCATTTGCAGTCATTATAAATGAGAAGCCTTCCAAATCTTACTGGAGACCTTTTCCAGAGCATGGAATACTTGGAATGCCTTAAGCAGCATGAGATAAAATCTGACAACAGTGGTTAAGATAAAACCATAGTTGTTTTTCTCGTTGAATAAGAAGTCTTCAGTCAGATGGCTGTTGGTGTCAGGGTAGCAGACCCCTCACTCCTATGATTCCCTTTCACTTCCTTTGGATTCACAGGCCAGCTAGTAGCCACAGTTCCACACATCACACCAATACTAAAGGTGGTAAGTAGGTTGAAGGATTGGTATAGCCAATCATATCTGTAACTTTTCAGCCAAGGGGAGAGACGCCATTTCTGTAAGACTCATAAGTGGTTTTAGACTTAAATTCATGGGGGACTACTAGGTCATATGCACTAGGTCGCACACAATAAATCTCGGGAAAGACACCCAGAAAGGGACAGTAACACATTTTCTCCAGAGTTAAAAATGACTTTTGAAAAGATCATTGGAAAATTCAACACACAAAACAATGTGAACTTGAACTAATGGAAAATGATGTATCGAATAAATTCTACTTTAACCATAAAACAGGATAACTCTTGTTGTTTCCCTCTCTCTGTCTCTCTCTCTCTCTTTTCTTAAGTTATGGCTTCTTTTTAAAATATATTTTATTTATTTAGGATAGAGACAGACAAAGGGGAAAGCAGAGTGGGAGAGAGAGAGAACTTTATTTATCTAAAAAAAAAAAAAAGTTATTTCATTTTTCACCAAACATTGTATGTTCGAGAAATTGTAAGTGCCAGCAAGAAAACAGTGATTGCTATATCCTCAGCACCACAATAGTCTACAGCTGAGCAATTCTCTAGTCTGTCTCTCACTCTGTCATAAAAATAAATAACAGGGAGTCGGGCAGTAGCACAGCGGGTTAAGCGCACATGGCGCAAAGTGCAAGGACTGGTGGAAGGATCCCGGCTCCCCACCTGCAGGGGAGTCACTTCACAAGTGGTGAAACAGGTCTGCAGGTGTCTGTCTTTCCCTCCTCTCTCTATTTCTCTCTGTCCTATCCAACAACAATGACAACATCAATAATAATAATGACTACAACAATAAAACAACAAGGTCAACAAAAGGGAATAAATAAATAAATAAATATTTTTTTAAATGTGAAAATAAATACATAAATAACAAATAGATAAATCTTACTTATAAAAAGTCACATGAATCTATGGTTGTCCCAAGACCTGAATTTCTATCATTAAAACAAACAAAAATACATACATATATATATATATCTTTCTAACCAAACTAATTGCAAGACAACTTACTTGGCTATCAGAATTTTACGTCAAAATAAAATCAACCAAACAGAGCAATAATCTATGTTCTAAAATACATATTTTTACAATCCACTATTACAAATGATGTATGATTTGTATGCTTGCCTGCCTGGGTAACTAGCTGGAAATCATACAAACTTTGACAGTGGACTTCCTGGGGATATTTCATCTGTAAAAAGCCAGAGCCTTTTTATTTCATATGAACAGCTGCTGTCTACTCAGTGGATATCCTGAGAACAAAGCAAAAACTGGCTGAATTGACTACATATCTCCCTTTCATCTGAGTGCTTGGTCTCATATAAATATTTGAGTACAATTCCTTCTTAGGGTTTTTCAACTTTGATAAAGAAAATTTCCTTCTTCATTTTAACCATAGCTAATTAAATATGGCTCCAGGCAATACATCACCAAGAAATGAGCAGTTGTGCAACTTTCTGAAAACTCAGTGAACTACAGAGTTGTTTTGATTGCCTATATTGTGACTTTCTAGTTGGATTCTCTCCCTCTCTCCCTCCCTTCCTCCCTCCCTTCTTTCCTTCCTTCCTTCCTATTTTTCTCCTTCCTTCCTTCCCTTTTTTTCTCCTTCCTTCCTTCCTTCCTTCCTTCCTTCCTTCCTTCCTTCCTTCCTTCTTTTCCCTTTCTTTCTTTCTTTCTTTCTTTCTTTCTTTCTTTCTTTCTTTCTTTCTTTCTCATTTAATCTTATTGCCACCAGAGTTATTGCTGGGATTGAGCACTTATATTGTTGCACCATTCTTACATTTTATTTTTCCCTCCCTCCCCCTTCCCTTGTTTCCTTCCTTCTCTTACTTCCTTTCTCTTTCTTTCTTCCTTCCTTCCTTCCTTCCTTCCTTCCTTCCTTCCTTTCTTCTTTTCCCTTTCTTTCTTTCTTCCTTCCTTCCTTCCTTCCTTCCTTCCTTCCTTTCCTCTTTTCTCTTTCTTTCTTCCTTCCTTCCTTCCTTCCTTCCTTCCTTCCTTCCTTCCTTCCTTCCTTTCTTTTTGATAGAGGTAAGAAACACAGAATTGGAGAAAAGGAGAGCATCAGCAGCACTACTCCACTGCTCATGCAGCATCCCCCCAAGAGTTGGGGCAGGGGAGGCTAGGGTTTTGAATCTGAATCCTTGGATATGAGTCCGTGAACATGGTAAACCATGTGTTCTATTGGGTGAGCCACCAGCTGGTCCTAGCTTCTCTTATCTCTTAATTTAACTCACATTTGTCCAGATCCTTACTATTTCTCTGGGGAAATGTCTTAAGGACTTTACGTTTTCTTTGGGTGACATTGAGAATGTACTTTTGAGACTGGGGCATAATTACCAACTTTCTTTGTGTTCTACTTTATAGCAGTATTTTCCACTATGTCATAATGACCCAGAAAAAAAAATTGTCCTTGGAGAGCTACCATGCTGCTGTTCTTCTGATACATTAATACTTAGCTTCTAGTAAGTATAGGGGTGTCATTCTCATCTCTTATTCCTACAATGTCAAATACTTAGAATTTCAGTTTGAGGCTAAAGAAAGTATAATTGTGGCTATAGTAATGGAACTGAATGTTTTATAAAAATCATTCTTTTGCTACATGGAGTCACTGTCAAAAATTCATATGGATATCCAAGCTTCCATAAAAAGGTTTTTTTTTACAACCTTGTGAAGTTCTCAGGTTTTTTTGTTTGTTTGTAATATTTAATAATTGAGTTGTAATGTTGTCTTTCATTGCTATTATTAATTTCATATCAATAGGAAATGAGGCTATAGCAAAATCAAGTTTGTCCTTTTCCTAGTCGTTTCTTATGGTCAACAGAATTCAATCTTGCTAGCAGTAATAATTTCACCCACCCTGCTAATCTCATGACTGTAACCTGCTACTGTATTTCTCATTTCTTCAATGTTTTCTTTCTCCCACTCTCTTCTTTCCTCTTCTTATGCCAGTCCTTGTTCTTTGTGCCACCTGCGCTTAACCCGCTGCGCTATAGCCTGACTCCCTTTCCTCTTCTAATACCTCCCTTGGGAGATGGCTCCAAGTACTTAGAGATAGCTCACAGGGCAGGGCTCTTGCCTTATCCTGTAGAAAGTCCTGGGTTTGAAACCAAACACCACTTCTTAAGCATCATGGCACCGGTGGAAACTCTATGTATGGTGAAGTAATGCTATGGTGTATCTCACCTCTCTCTCTCTCTCTTTCTCTCTCTTTCTCTCTCTGCCTTTCCCTCTCTGACTGTTGCTCTTGGTGTCTGAAATGCAAAGGTAGAAAAACTCTACCTGGAAGTGGTGGAATTATGCATTTATGAGGCTCTGGAACCACAAAAATAGAAGAGAACGAAAGAAAGGAAGAAAGAAGAATTGCTTACAGTTTCATCACTTACACTATTAGATCTATAGACGATTTACAAGAAATGTTTCTTCCTAACCTCTCCTCATTTCAATAGCTTTTTGGACATTTTCACCTCAATTTGCCTTTTTAATCCATCAAGTCCAAAAGTTCCAAAATAGCAATACATCTTTGTCTCTTTAATCATGATCTCTTCCAGATTGTTCCCATGGCAAACGCCAAGTAGTAAGCCAGGTCTTTCTGTCTTGCTTTTCCCTCTCTCTTACTTACTATACCCACCCACATCATTCATCCCATTAGTTCTCTAGTGTGCCCTCACTCTTCCACTTGCCTGTGCCTTTCTATGTGTGTGTGTGTGTGTGTGTGTGTGTGTTTGTGTGTGTGTGTTGGTTCTTCAATATCCTGAAGCTATACTATCCTTCGTATCACAGTTCATTTACCCACTTCCTGTCTCTCTTCTCTACAGTCTATTTTATAGACTACTGCCAGATAGTTTCATTCCTCTGATCTTTGAGCTCCTGCTTAATGCTGCCTGCAGAATTGATACCGTTTAAGATCTCTACAACTTTATCCAGGACTCCAGTTCATTTCTCACTTCCTTCATTCAGTCTCTGTATGTTCTATATGCCAGTAAAGTCAAATTGTTGGATTACTGTTTCAGGTTGGTTCTGATGGGAAGCAGACTCTGAAGCACAGGCTTGTGGACAGGATGGTTATTAGAGGTGGTTTTCCAGGGCCAGGCGGTGGAGTATCCAGTTGCACACATTACTATGTACGAAGATCCCTGTTCAAACCCCCGATCCCCACCTGCAGGGTGGGAGTGTCACAAGTAGTGAAGCAAGTGCTACAGGTGTCTCCCAATTTCTCTCTGTCCTTGTTGTTATTGGATGGAGTCTATACAAGGAAGGCAGCTTTCTACAGCAGATTTAATTCTCAAAATGTATAGTAACTGATTTCCACCTTCAGGTGTCTCTCCCAGAAGGAAGGATACACCCTTTACAATTACTCTAGTCCCTAAAGTGGATCTATATCACACATCAATTCACCCACCCAGGGATCCCTATGCCCCTGACAGTTCCCTATAGGTATCTTCCATAAACTCGGTGGCAGGCTGTCAGCTAGCTTTCAGTGACTCTTCTTTTATCTTCTTCTCCTCTCTTTGTCTCTCTCTCTCTGTCTCTATCTCTGTCTCTCTCTCTCTCCTTTATTTATTTTACCAGAGCACTTCTTGTCTTTTGGTGATGCAGACTGAACCTGGACCTTAAAGCCTCAGGCATAAAAGCATTTTTGCATATCCATTATGCTGTCTCTCCACCCTCAGTGACCCTTTGTAATGTTAATTCTGTAGTAATAGTATACCCCATACCCCTCCCCCATTACATCTTTTAGTTTCCTTTACAACAAGGTGTGACTACCTTGACTAAGTACTAACCAGTACTTGTGATAACATTTAATAGGTGCAACTCCCAGATTGGTATCTAAAGGAACTAGTAAGCCCTCCATATCTTCTTTTCTCCTGCTTCCAGACAACACAGTTGAGGTAGGAGGAGCTCCTGGAGGCAGATGCTGTGTGCTGAGAATTGCACATATAAAAGGAATAGGGCATGTTGAGTGTTTCAACACTTTGGGTTAACTGTTTAGTTTTGGTTTGCTTTGTTTGCTTTTGTAAAACCAGAGTTTTGTATATGTGCGATTTCACCTGGGCCTTAAACATGTCTGATGTTCCTAGATCACTTTTTCATTCAGATTGACAGTCAAAGACAGAGGAGCTAGGCAATGACATTACCATTCACAAGGACCAGGGTTCAAGCCCCTGCTCCCTACCTGCAGGGGAGAAGATTCACAAGTTGTGAAAGAGGTAAGCAGGTGTCTATCTTTCACTATTCCTCTCTATCTCCCCCCTTCCCTCTCAATTTCTCTCTGCCCTAAGAGAGAGAGAGAGGGAGAGAAACAGAGAGAGAGAGAGAGAGAGAGAGAGAGAGAGAGAGAGAGAGAGCGCGCCATGAGGAACAGCAGATTTGTGCTGGCACCAACTCCAGTGATAACCCTGGTGAAAAAAAATTTTTTTTTTAAAAATTAAAGATAGAAACTTAGGAGGGGAAAAGGCACCAAAGCAATGAGATTTACTTGGTATCATGGTACCCCATGGTATCATGGTACCATGGAGTGCCAGGGCTTGAATCTGGGTCACTACATGAATGGCAAAGCCCTACTATCTCTCTAGCTCTACCATACCAGCTCTGAGTTGCTCATGCAAGGGAGAAAACTCTTCAGGTTGGCTTAAGGCACTGCTGTTTTGGTCTTTATTATTTCAGAATAACTTGTACATCTTTTATTTATTTATTTATTTATATTTTATTTATTATTACATTTATTTATTTTTAAATTTTATTTATCATTTTATTTTTTATTTCCACCGGTCCTTGCACTTTGCGCCACGTGTGCTTAACTCACTGTGCTACCGCCCAACTCCTGAACTTGCACATCTTAAAGTTTAAGTTGCAACTCCTCTCTCACTTGAGAATGTCCACAGTCATCACTTGTTCAGATACCTCATCAGCAATTGTCTTGATAGACTCCCTAGACCTATATAGCAGGAAGTAGGGTTTTTCTTGCTTTATCTCTATTTCCTTTACTTAGAGATACTTTCATGATAAGTGGTTATTTTCTCCTACTTCTCTGCCATCCGTAATATCTATTAGAGCAGTGTCTGGTCATCATAATTTCTGACTTACAGTGTGTAGCAAAGTTTTTTTTCCCCTCTGGTAAATATTTGTATTGTTGACTTAATAGAATTCTAGTATGGCAGCGACATTTCTCTTTCTTTTTATTGATGAAAATTTTTTTTCCCTTTTTGTTGCCCTTGTTGTTTTGTTGTAGTTATTGTTGTTGCTGATGTCGTTGCTGTTGGATAGGACAGAGAGAAATGGAGAGAGGAGTGGAAGACAGAGAGGGGGAGAGAAAGACAGACACCTGCAGACCTGCTTCACCACCAGTGAAGCGACTTCCTGTGCAGGTGGGGAGCTGGGGGCTCAAACCAGGATCCTTATTCCCTGGTCCTTGCGCTTTGTGCCACGTGCACTTAACCCACTGCACTACAGCTCGACTCCCTATTGATGAGTTTTATAACAGAAAGCTGCTACACTCATCAAAAGTAAAAAGCACTTATTTCTTCACTTGCTTAACATCAGCAGGTTCTTTTTGTTTGTTTATTTATTTTTTCATAACTATCTATTGACTTCTTTTTAAATATTTATTTATTCCCTTTTGTTGCCCTTCTTTTATTGTTGTAGTTATTATTGTTGTTATTGATGTTGTCATTGTTGGGTAGGACAGAGAGAAATGGAAAGACGAGGGGAAGACAGAGAGGGGGAGAGAAAGACACCTGCAGATCTGCTTCACAGCCTGTGAAGCGACTCCCCTGTAGGTGGGGAGCCCGGGGCTTGAACCGGATCCTTACACCAGTCCTTGTGCTTTGCGCCACATGCACTTAACCCACTGTGCTACCTACCGCCTCCCTGTTTGTTTTACTTTTATTTTTTTTTTAATTTTCTTACCTCTAGGGCTATTGCTGGGGCTTGGTGCCAGCACTACAAATTCACTGTTCCTGGTGGGCCATTTTCCCCCCTCATTTTATTGGCTAGGACAGAGAGAAATTGAGAGGGGAGGGAAGAGGAAGATAGAAAGGAAGAGAGAAAGACACCAGAACACCTGCTTCACCGCTTCTGAAGCGCCCCCCTCCAGATCTTTGCGCGGGTCCACTGTGCTTAGTACAACGTGTACTTAACCAGGTGTGCCACTACCGGGTTCCGATTCAGTAGATTTTTAAAGTTGATTGACTTTGCTTCTTCAGTGGAGTACTGTAGAAACAAATGTTTAACTTTTTCCTTTTAATCACACAACCACTAGTTCTAACAAAGGGTTGTGATTTATACTTTGGGGAACTTTCGCAATACGGTGCAATTAGTGGCAATGAACAGTGTTTCCAGCAGCACTTCTAGCAGCTTTAGCCCACAAAGGTAGGCAGCAAGGAATTCTCTCCAAGGACCCACTGTTCCCACCCACCTGCTGTGTGATTGTATATGGCAAGTTCTCCTCAGCTCAGAAAAGTATCCAGAATTGAACCGTGTCCTGACTCTGCCCTGCTATTTACTGTAATGGTGATCTCAAGAAATGTGCAAGACCTCTTGAGTTTCTCCTACTGTAAAATGAGAATAAAGAAAGATGATGAAGTCATGTGACTAGACCCCATGAGTGATATTTGAGATGGCACTTGGCTGTTACGCAGGAGTTTGACTGCACCTGTAGAGGGCAGAGAAATTAGGTTTTAAAGATTAGAAGGCACTTTTACAACTGTGTTTTGTTGTTGCCACCTGGGTTTCACAGCCCCAGGCTAGGGTTTTTTTTTTCTCCTGCAATAAGCCCATAGAATTTCACATTTATTCATAAAACACACTGAAATGTAAAGTCTTTCCTTCCTGCTGAAATGTTCAATTTCTGCATTTCATTGCTCAGATATTCTTTTAATTTAATTTATTTATTTTCTCTTTTGTTGCCCTTGGTTTTCATTGTTGTTGTGGTTATTGTTGTTATTGATGTCGTTGTCGTTGTTGGATAGGACAGAGAGAATTGGAAAGAGGAGAGGAAGACAGAGGGGGAGAGAAAGATAGACACCTGCAGACCTGCTTCACTGCCTGTGAAGCGACTCCCCTGCCGGTGGGGAGGCCGGGGCTCCAACTGGGATCCTTCCGTCAATACTTATGTTTTGCGCCATGTGCGTTTAATCCCCTGTGCTATCACCACTGAGCTTGTATCCTGCCAGTTTTCTGAGCTCTGAGTGAAGAGCCAAGGAAAGTTCCTTACTTCCAGTGAGGCTGGAAACTAGTTGAAGTTCCAACAATAGCTGAAGAACATGATATGCTCCTGATCACTCAGGGTTAAAATGTTCTTGTTTTGTTTTCTTTCTTATTTTTTTAACAGATAAATAATTTCATAATGGAGGATTGTGGACTCATAAGTGCAATATATATATATAATTTCCGCCAGGGTTATTGCTGGGGCTCAGTTCCAGCACTACAAATCCACCACTCCTGGTGGCCTTTTTATTTCTCCTCCTCCTCCTCCCCTTCCTTCTTCTTTCTTCTCCTTTCTATTTTATTTTGATAGGACAGAGAAAAATTGAGAGGGGAGGAGGAGCTAGAAAGGGAGAGAGACAAAATGATAGACACCTGCAGATGTGCTTCACTGCTTGTGAAGTGCCCCCCCCCCCCAGTTCCCCACTGCAGGTGGGAAACAGGGTCTTGAACTTGGGTCCCTGTGCCTAGTACTAAGTGTGCTTAGCCAGGTGTACCACCCCCATCCCCCATAAGTGCAGTCTTTAGAGTCACACCAGGGTAAGTATTGGTGCACAAGGGCTGGGGAGACAGGTTAGTGGTTATGTAAAAGACTTTCATGCCTGAGGCTCCAAGCTCCCACATTCAATCCCCAGCACCACCTTAAACCAGACCTGAGTAATGCTTTAGTCTTTCTCTTTGTATTTCTCTCATTAAAATAAAATACTTGAAAAAAAAAAGCATTGGTACACAATTTCCTGGCAAAGGAATACAAGCAGACAGATGCCAGGAAGACAACCAAGTCCAGGTGAGAAAGAACGCGTTTGGCAAAGGACAGCCCCATAACATTAAGTTGGAGGACTCGAAGAGCAGGACCAACAGCTTGAAAGCTGTCAGGAGCTTGTTGCTGGCTTTGAAAGTGACTGGGATCCATGTGGATTCAGTCGGCTAGGAAGGATCGTCAGTTTCCCCAATGAATGGGTACTCACGAGATGCACCACGGGAAGGTCGATCCAATGCACCCCAAGTGCAAGTCCAGGTAATACAGCGTTAAGACATTTCCTTTCTCCCCCATAGTCAAGTGCATGGAAACTATTTTATTCTGGTCAAGAAGTCAGACCTGATGTTAGGTTTATGAGTAGATTCAGGAATAACTTTCCCCTCAAGGCCTAAAAAAAATAACATTAACTTTGGTAGTGCACTTAGGAAACGACTTTGACCCCTGTTTAATGGGAGGGCTTGCTAAATGGTGCATTACAAGCATTTATACTTTGTATCCACCTCCTCACTTCACACTGAGACTAACCAGGAATCTTTATACTAAAAAAATACTAGAGGGCAGGGGAGGGAGGGTAAATGCAGAAACACTTTGAGGCTCCAAAGTAACAAGTTCAACCCCCTACACCACCATAAGCCAGAGTTGAGCAGTGCTCTGGTAAAAACAAACAAACAAAAACTGGAGACTTACGGGCCAGGTAAAAAGGTCTTCTTTGTCATTTCTGACAGTTCCAAATACTTAAGAATGATCTATAATGAGCACATCATGAAAATGTCTAAAGACGTAAGGCTTTGGTAGACAACCTTAGCATAATAATATTCACACAAGCAGATGTCTGGAACAAAAAATTAAACAGAGTAGTACAAGTAGTTTTTTTTTTTTTTTTCTCCAAGGCATATATGAATAAACTTCAACAATCAAAGTAAGTCCTGGCTAAAGATAGCACCATGTGATTGTGATATTTGGTCTAACTGCACAGCTTTTTATTTATGTATTTATTTATTTTTACTTTTGTTGCCCTTGTTGTCTTTTATTATTGTTGTAGTTATTATTGTTGTTGTTATTGATGTTATCGTTGTTAGATAGGACAGAGAGAAATGGAGAGAGGAGGGGAAGATAGGGAGAGAGAAAGAGACACCTGCAGACCTGCTTCACCACTTGTGAAGTGACCCCCTGCACGTGGGAGCCAGGGGCTTTGTAAGAAAGCGAGTTTACCCAGAGGCTTTTCTCAGAGCTCTCTCATTTTAAAAGTTCTCCATTTTTCACGCGTCCATACAGAGGCCACCTGGCTCCTCAGATATTGAGAAACTCCCTCTTGCTGAGCACCCAAGACCAACTGGCTCTTGAGAGGTTAAGAGACTCATTCCCTCCTGCTGAATGCCCCAAGGACAACTGTTTACAAAGAGTGAGATTACAGAACTCACGGAAGAAACGCCTCTTTGCCCCTCTGCCCCTTGAGATAAGAGTGACCATCCTGTTCCTGACCATTATGAAAAGATATGAGTTTGAAGGTTCTGGGTCTTTCTCCCTCTCAGGCGATGGGGCCACTTTTGGCACTATGGCTTGGGGGAAAGAGAGAGGACCCCTCAGCTTTCTTGAGGTCCTTGTGTGTCAGTTCCTGTGTCTTTACATGTGTAAGTTGTTATAATGGCTATTCTGTGTGCTTGTGTAAATAAATACTTTTGGGGGGGATCTTTTTTAAAAATTTTATTTATTTATTTATTTCCCTTTTGTTACCCTTGTTGTTATTGATGTCGTCATTGTTAAGACAGAGAGAAATGGAGAAAGGAGGGGAAGACAGAGAAGAGACAGGGGAAGAGAGGGGGAGAGAAAGACAGACACCTGCAGACCTGCTTCACAGCTTGTGAAGTGACTCCCCTGCAGGTGGGGATCCGGAGGCTCGAACTGGGATCCTTATGCCCATCCTTGCGCTTTGTGCCACATGCGCTTAGCCTGCTGCACTACCACCAGACTTCTGTAAATAAATACTTTATCTTCCTCTGTGTCCTGTGTTAGCCTCAGTTTGTCTTAGTTTGTAATGGGTATGGTCAAAAACAAAACTTCACAGCTTGAACTGGGATCCTTACACTTGCACTTCGTGCCACGTGCACTTAACCTGCTGCACTGCCGCCTGACTCCCACTGAACAGCTTTTTAGCCCAAAGGCCACCTTCACTGTGATACTTTCCTGGATCTAAGTAGCCGGTAAGGGTTTCCTTCCAGTCTTCTCCCAAAGTACTGAAGACTTAAGCCTATTAGGAATTTTTATCTGATAATACTTCAGTGTTACTTCTCCCCCCCCCGCCCCCCTTATCATTCTACTGGGGAGGAGGTTTTAATGGTTTATAGTGCAGTTGACACATGGGCACAGTTTCTTATTTTACTCTGATAGGTGTCTGCAAAACACCCTCACTCTGGATTTACCTTTCCCACCATCATGCAGACATCTTAATGGGAATGGCACTTTGATGGCAAGTCCATTGAGGCAAATATACATATTGAGGTATAAAGCTATACTCCTGGGGCAGGGGTAGATAGCATAATGGTTATGCAAAAGGCCCTCTTGCCTGAGGCTCCAAAGTCCCAGATTCAATCCCCTGCACCACCATAAACCAGAGCTGAGCAGTGCTCTGGTAAAAAAATAAAAATAAAAATATACTCCCCAAATCTATATAGCAAATTGTAATTTACTCTAAATATTCATTTCTATTTTAAATCAACAGTAAATCAAGAAAATGTGAAGGGTTGGGGAGACAGCATAATGATTACGCAAAAAGACTTTCATCCCTGAGATCTGAGGTGCCAGGTTTCATCCCAGCACCATCATAAGCCAGAGCTGAATAGTGATCTGATGTGTATGTCTCTCGCTCTGTGTTTCTCTTTGTATCTTTCATTAATAGATAAATAATTTTTGTTTATTTACTCCCTTTTGTTGCCCTGGTTGTAGTTATTGATGTTGTCGTTGGATAGGACAGAGAGAAATGGAGAGAGGAGGGGAAAACAGAGAGGGGGAGAGACAGATAGACACCTGCAGACCTGCTTCACTTCCTGTGAAGTGACTCCCCTGCAGGTGGGTATCCAGGGGCTCAAACCGGGATCCTCATGCCAGTCCTTGCACTTTGCACCACATACACTTAACCCGCTGCACTCGCAATAAATAAAATTTTAATTTTTAATTAAAATAAGTCAATGAGGCAGTTTGCTCTTAGGCCTGAAAGCTCATTATCATGTCCTTGAGTCCTGCCAAAGTACTGCAGGGTTGTTGTAGATCAGAAAGCAAGAAAGGAGGGGGGCACAGAGGATGAGGTAATGAAGTACAGAACAACCCAGGCAAACACGGCACTGCTTACTCCCAGAGTCTGAGCTCCTCCTTGAGATCTGTTGTCTCCTGTGTCTTGAATGTTTTCCATTTGATGAGATTTCTCATCATTCAAGATTGTTTAAAGATCATTTATTTGGGGACACCCTCTCACCTGCCCCACCAACATTACTTTTCTTTTTATTCCCAGTACACAAGTTCTTTTATCTTTTTGCACTGGGAAAGTATTTAATTAATTAATTAGCTAGGTAGTTAATTAATTCAGGGGAATGCTTTATAGCATAGTTGTCTGGGTTTGGATAAATGGATAGAATAGAATCTAGAAGCCAGATATGTACCCATGCATATACAGCCACCAATTATATGACAAAGGGGTCAAAACGACACAATGGGGAAATAAAAGTTCCCTCAACAAATGGCACTGGGAACACTGGACAGCCAACACTGGATAGAAAAGTGAAACTGGGGCCAGGTGGTGGCGCATCTGGTTGAACGCACATGTTACAGTGCGCAAGGACCCAGGTTCAAGCCCCCAGTCACCACCTGCAGGGGGAAGCTTCACAAGTGGTGAAGCAGGGCTGCAGGTGTCTCTCTGTCTCCCTTTCTCCCCCTTCTTCTCAATTTCTGGCTGTCTCTATCAAAAAAATAAATAAAGATGAAAGAAAGAAAGAAAGAAAGAAAGAAAGGAAGAAAGAAAGAAAGAAAGAAAAGTGAAACTAAGTCACCACGTAACACCATGCACCAAAATCAGATCAAAATAGATCAAAGGCCTGGATATTAGACCAGAAAAATCCTAATCTTTACCTTATTTTGTTTTCTTTCAATTCCTAGAAGTTGTTCTTCTGTTCCATAGATACTTAGTAAGTACTTGTTGAATGAACAGATTAAGGAGAAGTCCCTAACTCTTGCACATAAACTGAAAGGTTGGCTAGCTTAAATTTCAGTAGTCGCTTGGGACTTCCATTTTAAGTGTATAGATATGTTCTTAATGGGAGTGGTATAACTTTGATGGTAAGTGAATTTAGGTATATATATATATATATATAACTGTACTCTCCAAATGTATGTAGTAAATTACGATTTACTCAAAAGCACACTTTTTAATTTTTATTATTTATTTTTAATTTGACAGAGACAAAGAGAAATGGAGAACAGTGGGGGATGTAAGGAAAGAGAGACAGAAAGACACCTGTAGAATTATTTCACCACTTGTGAAGCTTTCCCTTTGCAGGTGGCTTGCACCTGGGTCCTTGCACATTGTAGTGTGATGATTCACTCTTTTTATTATCTGGAAAAAAATGGTTTCTGAGTCTCCTTTATTAGTTACTACAGAAGCACGGGGCTGAACTAATTTCAATGTCAATTCTGAAACAGAATATATTAAAAAAATTTAATTCTAGTCAGGTCTAATGTAAAGATACTTTACTATGCTTTCTTAAAGTATAACATGCATGTTTTTAAGTATTTGTATATTTCTTTTATTGCAGAAAATGACATAAAAACAAATTGTGATTGGATATAAAAATGCATAAGACTGTTCAGACATTGGAAGAGGAGACTCTTTAAGGGAAACTTCAGAAGAGAAAACATTCATGAAATAGTAAGATTACTTGATGACCAACTTCACGTTGAGATGAGGAAATAACTGCCTTCCCATATGTTTTAGCAGAATTTATGTTAACTAATTAGTTCTATTTATTATTTAATTTTATTTTTTAACCATAGCACTGTTCAACTCTGGCTGGTGGTGGTACAGGGGATTGAACCTGAAAATTTGGAGCCTCAAGCATGAGAGTGTCTTTGCATAACCATTATGCCATCTACCCATGCCCATTCTTTCTTCTTTTTTTTTTATAGTTTGGTTTTATATTTGCTACTAGGTCAGAATGTGGATGTAGGCCATCTGCTTTCTTTGCTCACCATCCAGGTTCAAGCCCAGTCCCCACTGCACTGGAGGAAAGTTTGATGCTGTGCTATCTTTTCTGCTTTCTCTCTATCTCTCTCTGTCTTTTCTTTCTATCTGAAAAAGTAGTATCAAAGTAGTAAAGTCTTGGAGAAGATTAAAAAAAAAAGTGTGGCTATGATACTAGCCATACCCTGGTTAAGCAAAGAGCAAGTATACTGAAGAAAGAACATCAAGTTAGTAGTATGAGGTGAATTCCCCTCTTATTTATACGACACAAAGCATTTCCAATAAATCCAACAAAACTGAATCCTAATCAGAAATGCATTTATCATTAATCAGAGATTTTATTAGCTCTGTTGACTGCATAAATTTTCAGTGAGAATTGGAGAGATCAGTGCTAGAACTCTTGATATCAGGCATATAGCCATTTAATCAACAACACAAGAGAACACAGGAAAAGGCTTTAAGAAAGTGGTCAAAGGATAAAGGTACAACATTGTATGGCAACAAAAATATTAATAGACACTGGACTAGAAGACGCTTACACTGACTACTGAATCTCCATCCACTGGCAGCCATCAAGATATGAATGAATTTATTAACTTCAAACAAAATTTCAGGTTGAGTACTTAAACCATTTAAAAATGGAGTTAACAGTGGACGCAACAATGGGATGACTTTTACAGACAGGGTTCAAGTATCATTTGTAAAGTTCTTTAGACATGAGTCTTTGAAAAGTTTGTGCATTTCCCATCTTTGCATAGTGAGAAAAGAAAAAGAAAAACACAACCGTTCAGTCAAACCCCATAGCTCTATGTGATTCACGTTTCATAACATGCACCTATGAGTACTGCTCATTTATCTAATAGGAGTAGCTCTAGGTTAGTGGGCTCATGCAGTATTCTGGGGTGAGCAATGAAGTCAGCGTATGTCTCCTGATCCAGGTGTTGTTAATCAATGCAGGAAAAGTATAGCAGGTGGAATAGGAACTTGTCGTCACTTTACACTAGCTCTTATTGGGGAATACTGAATGATGATATGCTTGTGCTTTGAGAGTAAAGTAAGAAAAAAATGAGGATTTGCACCACAAAAACAAACAAAATGCCAGCAAATGAATAGCCAGTGCAAAACAAAAAACAAACAAATAAACAAAAAACAGCACTGATGAGTAAGACTACGGAACCTAATGTCATCCAAAGTAAGTATAGTTCATGGTTGATGATTCAGGGTTGGTTGCATCAACCATCATACTCACACACACCAAGCTGGCTGCTTGTGCATTTTACATACGCGCACACATCATTCAGCACTGGAGCATAGGTGTGGTTACCTATGAAACTGCCAGCGTAACAAAAAGTTACACTGACATTTACCTTATGTACATAATATTTGGGGACCACTGTGGTCTGATCTAAAACATAACATCGCACAGTTACAATGTTGTTTTGTGAAATGCTCAAAAGTTTACAATAGATTTTAACTTGTTTTTGTAACCACCATGTTTTATTGATTGATTGATTTTATTTGTTTATGTCTATTAAGTCATCTTGGTGCCTCAGGAACAGCAGTGAAATGCTTATAATGTACTCAGCAGTTCACAGTATCTGCTGGTGAGTAGGAACCAACAACAGAAACAGAAACGATGCAGTGATAGGCAGAGACACTGAGTAATCTGAGTCTCCTCCAGACTTTTTCCACCCTGAGCCACTGCCAATAGATAGAGAGATACACTCTGTGTCTGCTGAAACCTAGCTTAAGGCTGGCACACCTTACAGGTAGCCTCGCCATCTCAACATAAACGTAGCTAGCTCTAGAGAAAGACTACATTCCTGTATAGCACCTAATACAGAGAAAGCAGTAAGAGAATATGATGTTAGGTTCTGTTCTGTTACAGCATATACAAAGATCCAAAACAGTCTTGAGAAGAAAGAATAGAACTGGAGGCATCACACTCCCAGATCTCAAATTGTATTATAGGGCCACTGTGATCAAAACTGCTTGGTACTAGAACATAAATAGACACACTGACCAGTGGAACAGAACTGAGAGGCCAGCAGTAAACCCCCAGTCCTTTGGACATCTAAACTTTGACAAAAGTGCCCAGACTATTAAATGGGGGAAGGGGAGTCTCTTCCACAAATAGTGTTGGAAAAAATGGGTTGAAGCATATACAGAGTAAGAATTTTGCTTCACAATTGGTCTGCTTCCACGATTAAAGATACCTTGGAGGAAAAAGACTCTCTTGATTTCAGTACATTTCAAGGACATCCTTTCTGAAGTCAGAGCAAAAGTTGTGAGACTAGTGTCCTGAGTCTTGCTGGAAAGAGACTGAAAGCTAAATCTAGCAACAGATTTTTGTTGTCATCAAGGTGTAGATAGGACAACTGCATGTCCTGTTGCTAAAAAGAGGATACTGGGCAAAGTATGAGCTTTGGGGGGGGGTGTCTTCTGTAGAGCTTACCTCTCAGTGGATGCTCACTGAAAAGATCATATACAAGGTTTCACATTCAAAACAAAGCCAGGACCAAAATTCTCTAGTTACATATTTACTTAACACTTGAACAGAAGTTGTCTTGACCATAGGTTGAAGCTGAAACCAATGAAAGTGAAGTAAACTTGGATGGATTTGGCAACCCAGATTATACCTGTTACTCTACCCAGATGGAAAAGGAGGTAATTTTGTACATATTATAGTAGAACTCCACTATAATCCAGGACGACATTCCACAGACAGCAATGTGCTGTGGACTTGAATGGGTGTTTCTGAAAACACAATGCAGAATTAAAACCTACAAGGATAGTGCTCACAAGAAGGTAACAGCCACTTCTGTCTCCACTCCCAATTTGATAGTGGGGCTCTACTATATATATATATATATATATGCATAAAGATGAAACATGGATGCAATATTAACAACAGTAGACAGTAATAAAAATGGAAGCTTAACTTTCCTCCCAAGCTTTCAATATTTAAAAAACATTTTATTTTTATTTAAGGCTTTAAGTTTATCCCCCCCCTCACATTTAAGACAGGGAATGAAAACTGTCAAAACCAAAAACTAAAATCGTGAGCTTGGCACTTTTGTGATTAATTTGTGAGGGTGTCTACTTTCTTGCGTTATATACATATGTTTATAATGACATCAAAAACTTTTCGAGACTTGACAGTATATATATTTGCATGTACATGGTTTTATTTTTTAATAAGGGCTGTTTGTTGCTTTTCCCATCCCCCCATTTTGGTTTCAAGCATTTCATCTCATTTTAAAACTGCACCTGTGCCCAAATTCCCTGCACCTGTGGCTACATCTGTCCTTTTAAAGCAAGCCTAACATTTTTTGTCCACTATCTGTTACAAGAGAGACAGAAGAGAGAAGGAGGGGAAAAAAAAAAGATGTGGAGCAGATACTAAACTCAAATTTATAGAACCTGTCAAGAAAAAAATATTTCAAGAGACAAGTGAAAATGATGTGTCAAAACCTTATTTCCATATTTACATTTATAAAAGAACTATATAATAGCATCATTGTTCCAGCTCCCATTTCCAAAGGATGTTCAGTCCAGGAGAAGAAAAACCAAGAAAACCAAACGAGGGGAAAGTGGATCAGTAAGAGCGGAGGCCTGTGGAGCTAGTTGCTCGTGGTCTGGTCTAGGCTAGGGTGTGAGGGACAGGTAGTTTCCGTATGTTCATCTGTCATCTTCGTCTTGGGAATTCAGCTGCAGGTTTTGCCGCGGATTGGCTTGCTAGCTGCTTGTTGTATATATGCCATGCAGTTTTTACCCTTTCGAAAATTAGATCTTCATGCCGCTGGAGTATGTCATTGATAAGGAAAAAAAGAAAAGAAATTAACATGCCAACTCATTCAGAAGATATTAAGTGCCAGCAGACTGAGGAAAAGAAAAGAAAGTCATTTGCTATTTTTAATGGTTCTTTTATTGCACTTAATTTTTGTTGTTGCTCCTGCTGAGAAAAAAAATATTCTGAAATAGTTCTTTTTTTTATAACATGGCCTTTTGGCCTCATTTATTGACACATGATGGGAGGGGTTCTTTGAAGTTATTTCCAAGAAGAACAGTTTTTTTTTTTGCCCTGTCCCTGTCACCCCAACTTCAGTTCTGTAGTCATTACCACCCAGTGTTCTTGTTTATACACTTAGTAGTTCCGGCAACGTTGCAGCAAGAATGTCATACCCAGAATCCTTCAGTGCAAGGTGCCACCCCTCCAGTGTAGCAGGCTCAGATGGGGCCTTGCTGAGTAGGATCAAACCTCCTCTTCTTGACATTTCTTCCAGAGTACGTCAATAGAAGGTGCAAGCAGAGGGAAGAAAATCCACAATATTAATTAGATCATGATGAGAGAGGGCGATGATAATGACAACACTACTTCCAGAGCAAAGCCGTCAACACACACCAAGGCAGATTTTCCAAAGTAATTTGAAATTGAAATACAGAACAGCTCACACTCCCCAGTATTTTTATATCCCCAACAAAGTGGATCTGTTTGTAAGGGTCAAAAGAAACCTCAGGTTGTTCATTTTAAGGCATAGGAAACCTCAGTAATCCACTTGACTTCTTACTTGGGAAGACATGAATGACATGATTAATTTCCACCAGATGAAAATTATTCGAGAGAGGGCTCTCCCATTTAAAGGGGGGTGGTCTGGAGGTTGAAAAAAAACCCCTGAAAGTTTTGTGTTTATGTTTCTCCAGATCTTGAGTGTTCTGTATCAGTGATCAGCAACTGCCAGAGGGCAGAAATGTTTGCACTACTTAGTTATCTTGCTGCCTTGGGGGTGTGAGCTCTCACCCCACTATGGAAATGGCATTTTTCATACTGAGCACGTTGAAAACCAGAGTGCACAGTAAAAGAGTACACTCAAAGGAGAATGGACACGGGATTGGGTTAGTTAAGCGAAAGCAGCAGTTTAGCTTAGTTGATTAAGCAAGTTAAAATGTCTTGCTCAGTGTCCAGTCTCCTAAAAAGTGGTTCCTATGTTGGAAGAGAGAAAAAGAAAGGACCAGTAAGACACTACAAGGCAACAACGAAAATCGGTTGCAACCTCCCCATGGTCTGGCTTTATGTGGGGCATCAAGCAAGGGGGCTCATGCATTCAGTCCACACAAGGGGCGAGTGCAACGCTGCTGCCACCAAGGCATCATGCAACACCGGAGACCAACGTGTCCCCAAGATCCCTCATTCCCCTGCCTACTCATTCATGGCCAGCTGGCTGCCTGGACAGCCTTAAGTATCAAAAAGGTTAAAGTCTGTTCTTATTCCCCTACTGGCAACTTAAAATAACACTGTTCAAAATCTGCATAAAAACATGCCTCAAGATGATCACTTGGACTCGTCCCTCTTGAAATATCAAATACGTATATTCATGCTTAACTCTGCACTCCTCTTTAATAGCTTATGCATGGGATTCACTGATAACACAGATGACTTCCCTGTAGTAGACTGTTTGCAATAGTCAATTTACTTCACTACCCCCTCTCAACCTTCTGAGTCAATATTTTTGAAAGAAAAGCAATGCTGATACTGTCTGGGGAAAGAAGAGGAGAGACCAAAAGGCATCTATCATGGAATTACTTTGCTTCAGTACATGGGATCTGCAACTTCTACCCATGTTCACAGTCCTTGAAGGAAGATATAGAAGGAATCACAAAGGTCATTTGACATAGTGTTTGGACTCAAGAGAATGTTAAAGTCACGTCTTGATTTAAATGAATGCAAAGATCAAGTCAGCTGGCATTGGGCATATAAACGCCAAATGTTGCCCACACTGAAATTTTCTTAGATTCAGGAAATGTCAGATAAATAGTCAAGTCCAAGGTCCTCATGACCATTTAACTCATTTTAAAATGGAAACAAAAAAATTCTGTTTTACCCTGGTATACAGATGGCCCATCACTTTCCAAAAGCATGTACTTCTTTTAAAGGTTGATGTTTGATACTTAGATTGTTATTTATATATTCTCAGTTCAGATTAGAGTGCAGAGTCACCTTGTAAAAACATATTTTTTGGGGAAATTAATACTAACAGTAGAATCCAGCATCATATTTCCTCTAGTGATGTATCAACATCTAGTGATGTTCCGTCAGAAAACTGGAACCCTGTGATGAGGATAGAGAGAAACCTCTCACAGAAGGCTGACTTTGATCACACCTCAAGAATGAATTATAGGGGGCCAGGTGGTGGCGCACCTGGTTAAGTACACACATAACAGTGCATAAGGTCCCAGGTTCAAGTCCCTGGTCCCCACCTACAGGGGGAAAGCTTCACTAGTGGTGACACAGGGCTTCAGGTCTCTCTCCCTCTCTCTCTCTATCTCCTTCTCCTCTTTCAATTTCTGTCTCTACCTAATAATAAATAAATAAAATATTAAAAAAGAATGAATTATAAAACTACTATGGGTCATTGGCTGGCACACGTAAAAGAAGCAGGTGCTTGTGTCTGCTTTTGTTCACTTTTAAGATGGAAGTACAACTACCATTGGTAGATAGATACTTGCCAAACTCTATCTTTTCCTGTGAATGCCTTAGCTTCAAGCTAGGATGCTGAGAGTAGTTCTTCCTCATCATTACCTGTCAAGTATTTCTAGATCATTGTATATTGTTAATAATAATTCATAAGCCTTTTAATTTAAGCATTTAAAAAAAATAAACGTTCACTACTTCTGAAAAACATATGCTTTGGTCTATAAGCCATATAATACTATATATACATCTAGATGCCAAACCAAGCTCGTCATAAAACACTGGCCATCTCAGCGCTGTGAAGCCTTGGCTCTTCCTTAAATGGCATGTATTTATCTACACTATCAGGTTTTTTTTTTAATCATTTCTTCCCTCCCCCGCCCCCCCCCCGGCTCCCAGAGGCCATTTTCCCCATTTTGTTGCCCTTGTTGTTGTTGTTGTTATTGTTGTTGGATAGGGCAGAGAAATCAAGAGGAGGGAAAGACAGAGAGGAGAGACAGACAGCTGCAGATCTGCTTCATTGCCTGTGAAGTGACCCCCGACCCTGTAGGTTGGGAGCTGGGGGCTAGAACCAGGATTCTTAACACCGGTCCTTGCGCCTAGCACCATATACACTTAACCTGCTGTCTACAAACTGGCCCCATTTTTTAAAAAAATCATTTCATGATGAGTCATTACCATCAGGAATCCTTAAACTAAACTGACTCTCCAAGAAGACTGAGCCAAACTGAGTCTTCCTGGCCATCCCAGTATGGCTATCACTTGCTAAGATCTGAGTGAGGAAATGGCTAGCCCAGGACTCACAGGCACTAGGGGCATTAATCTCTTTATTTTGCAGTGGGGTATAGTCATGGAATTCCTATTAGCAGCACTCTGGTTATTCTCCTTAATGGAGGATTAGCTAACGTTCATTGTGTTGCCTAATTCTACAAAAATCCAAAGTAAAATAAAATACTCTTTACAGGAAATACTGTTAGCAATATTAAATTCCTTTCAAATTTCATACAACTTGAAATTCAAAGAAATCTGTTTACTGACTCTGCGATGATCCAGATGTGGTCCTTCCAATTTTACTTATGTGAGTAAATAAACATAGTTTCTCTAGCAAGTTCAGTAAAGCATGGCCAAACAAATTCTCTTACAATCAGGCTCCCTAAGAATTGATAACCCACGTACTTTCTCAAAGAGAAGAAGCCTTATATTGTAAATATATTGATTTATTAAGCTAGCATTTGTAATATCATGAACAGCTGTGCCAGACCAATATGGCCACTGCTAGCTACCGCTGAATTTCATGGAGAGCAAGAATGATAATGAGAAATAGGTATTAGATTCCATAGACCAAAACACTCTTACATGGTGGCAAGAGCTTGAAACTTTTCCTAAAATCCTGTCATCTGAATTAGCAGCAAACTATGCCATTGTCATGTCCAAGATTTTCTCTTATCATCTAAAACAAACATCACCTAAGATGTTGTTATATTTGATGTGCATGCAAATAACTATATTACTCAAATCTACATTCCCTTACTCAAATTAAGGGGCTGTCAGATTAAAGCCACATCCTAGGTAACTCTCAATCCTTTTCATTTTCAGAAAAAAGAAATTTCCATTAATAAATGTGTCACATTGGGAACAATGCAGCGACTAAAATGATCCTTCATCTATTTGAATTTTTTCTCACTAATAAAAGTAATCCAATCAAATAGTATTGTTATTCAGTATGAGAGTTCTGAATCTTCATGAGTCAACCAAGACAGAGCTTTTCAGTTTTCTGCACCATCACTCATAGCTTTATTTCCTGTGTGTAAGTGATGACAAGGAGGAGTATGGGGTGAGTGAGTGTAAATACTATATGCAGATATGGGGAAAAGTTGGGCACATTGGGATGTCAATGGTTTACTAAGTTCACTTTTCACAGAGAAAAGGGACTGAAGACTAGGATTTCATTGACTACGTCATCCCTCAGTATCTTTATACTTATGTACGATGGGCTGATGTGAATCTCCTCAGGTATACTCAGACCACTACCCAACATGATAGAAGATGCTGAAAGAATACATGACTAAGTAAAGCATTATTTTCCTTCTCAGGAATACTATCATCTTTATTTAGACAAAACTTTCAACTTCATTAATCTAAAAAGAAACCACCTGTATTTATCTTCACTTAAGATCCTAGAGACGGTGGGGTGACGCACTTCGTCGAGCACACATTACCGTTTAAAATCTCAATGGTCTTGATAAATCTTCGTTATGACTGCACACACAAACATGCACACACTCACCCATACATGCACACTTACAGATATACTCATGCTTTTTACCACCCACTTCAGAAGAAATATAGTTGAAGTAAAGAACTATAAAGAAACGGCAGACGATATCAGGAGTGAGAACATTGCTGGATTTCTCATGAACATCTTAACAGGTCATGCAAACTATGACACTTCTGCAACTAAACTATAGGAGTTACACCTTTAAAAGGGAGATAGGGAAAAGGCAACACTTCCTCTGAGCAGCTTACCTATCTCTCCTTCATAAAAATGGTTTGCATCCTCAAATTATTCAGGTTAACTCACTAATTTCTCTGCTGGTAATAACCTGATTTCAGAAGAAATTTCTTTTCTTAAATATTTTATCACTTTTTAAAATTATCTTTATTTATTGGATAGAGATAATCAGAAATCAAGAGGAAAGGAGGGGATAGAGAGGGAGAGACAGTGAGACACCTGCAGCCCTGCTTCACCACTTGCAAAGCATTCCCTCTGCAGGTGGGGACAGGAGACTTGAACCCGGGTCCTTGCACATTGTAACATGTTTGCACAACTAGATGTGCCACCACGCAGTCCCCTAGGAATTTCTAATAGTCCTTTCCAGCAGTCTCTTTTACAAGCCATTTTCAGCTGTCTGCTTCTATAAAGGCACCCCTTCTATCTTTGCTATGAACTCAAAGAAAAAAAAAACTCAGCAGTGTTGGGATAATTTCTAAACCAATGATCTCCAATTATCCCTAGTGATGAGAAAAACTAAACTCAGCACCGTTTTGTTGAACAGTAAAATAGTTATTTACTGGTTTGTATAAGCCAGATAGTTACCATTAAAACCTAAAGCAAATTCAGATCATTCCTAGGTAGCAGGAAACACCTTATCAGAAATTGAGCTGCTAAAGTTTCATGTTTAAGAAAGTTTTTTTTGTGGGGGGGCATGATATACTTACTTCACACTAGTGGGTGCCATTATACAGTGCTTCCCTTCTTAGTGATGATTAGGATGACAGGGCATGAGAAGAGGCATTGCTTAAACTCAGCAGAACATAGCTGTCACAGCACACCCACTTCTTGGTTGGCTGACGCTGTTCCTCACTCCCCTTAATTTTTTGATACTTTTGTTCCGAAGATTAGACAGAGCTCCCAGACATAAACAATCTTTACAGGGCCTAATCCACTTATATACACAGCAATAAAGGCTTTTCCATCTTTCCCCAAAGACACATGCAATTCAAGCTGTGAGCTAGGCCAGGCCACTGTTTTGAGGTCCTGCTACAGATAATCCTCTTTTCTCCAAATGCTGAAATGGTAAATTTAGCATTGTGTGTGGCTACACGGGATAAATGCACAGTAGACTCTTCCAGGTCTGTAAACATAAGTTTTGAATGCCAACGAGGGGTCATTCTAAGCATGGGTCAAACTTATTTTTCTTAAGACAGATTGATGAAAAAGTTCAAGGCAACTTTATTAAATAATAACATCATACCATGGGCTACTCCTTCGCAAACTCACTTTTTCTTTTTAAAGCTATGAGATCCAAATAAGTTTTTATTTGAACTTGCTGTGTCCAAACAAAAATAAGTCCTTTTTTTAAGGTGCCAAATGAATAATTCATTTTCTGAGTGATATCTTATTAATATCATATACAAATTAATATGTGAGTTGCCCATTTTTTGTGTTAGTGTGTGTGTGTGTGTGTGTTTGGAAGAAATCTGACACCAAAACTATTACTTTACTAAACAAATTCACTTTCATATATATCTCTGTACAACAGTATCATTTGACAATACCTTCCAAGTTGAAGCCACTATGGGATACAGTCTTCAGTTGGATCCCTAGTTTTCTAAGCCCCAAACAAAACAAAACAAGACTATAGGCTTATTCATGAACACTTACTATGATAACTAGCAGAAAGTGTTAAATTTATTTATGTCACTTTTGTGTTTGTATGTCATTTTAAAATAATAAATTTTAGCTGGTTTAAATAAAGCGAATTTGGGATTCCAGATATAAAATAACATGAAGTTCATAATTAAGGTGATTATTCAAGTAGAAAACTTCCTCTATTATTGAGGAACCACATGAAGATAGTGTAGATTTGAATTTGAGTAATGGTCAACTTTTCATTTAAATTTGCTTCAAAATGTTTGGCTGAAGCAAATTTGTCACAGGGAATAAGGCCCTGTCTATAAATTATGATATAGTATTCAAGTCATAGCATGAAAAGAGATAAAAATTATTCAAATTAATCTGAGGTATGTAAATATTCAAACTGGGCAAATTAAGTTCACTATTTTTATCATAATAGAAGTTTATTTGTTATTATCTGGTGTGTCTGTTTAAACAAACTCAGTTTGGTAATCAAAATATACCCTAAGCTAAAAAGTCACTATTATAATAAACCTGATCAATAGGTTAGTATTAGCAGTTCATTGTAAAGTATTATGTCTTACAAAGGCACATATTTCAAATCTGAATGTGTGGGGGGGACAGACACACATGGTTGAGTGCATCTGGGTTCGAGCCCCTGCTCCATACCTACAGGAGGGAACACTTCATGAGCAGTGGAGCAGGTCTGTGGGTGTTTTTTTCTTTCTTTCTCTCTCTCTCTAGTCTCTCCCCTCTCAATTTCTCTTTGTCCTATCAAATAAAATAGAATGGGGAAAAAATGAAGGAAGAAAGAAAGACAGTAAGAAAGGGAGAAAGAAAGAAAGGAAGGAAGAAAGAAAGAAAGAAAGAAAATTAAGGCCACTAGGAGTGGTGGTAGTCCCAGCAATAATCCTGGTGGCAAAAAACAAACAAACAAACAAAAAAACCCCACCAAAACCAAAACCTCAATGTGAAGCCAACTCAGTTAGTTGTGGAATTAAAACTTTAAAATGTGTTTTTCTAAAACAATGCAGATTTTTTCAAATCAAAAACTACATATGTTACATGTGAAAAGCGATGACCAGTCACTCAGGTTGTGAAAATTTGTGAACGTCACTAGACTATCAAGTGTACAACAGACATGAGGAGGACTAGGAGACGGTACAGTGGTTCTGCAAACTAGGCTTGAGCACCTGAGGTTCCAAGGTCCCAGGCTCACACCCCAGCAACACCTTAAGCCAGAGCTGAGCAGTACTCTGGTTAGAAAAAAAAAACAAAATAAACAGAAACCAGAAACAAGCTATGTATATCCACTTATTTCCACCCACATATTTTCCTTGATTATCTGTGTAGATATAAGTGTGTCTCAGAATTCTTGCTCCCAGTAGCTGGCATGGACTCTTAATAGAGAACTTTTGCTTTGTTCTCAAGCTAGTACTTGTGAATTCTTTACACATTTCGTGTTTTTCTACTTACCTAAAGATGATATGACTGATCTCATGTTTCTTCTTTTCTAACCCATTTCTGAATAAAGACTTTGATTTTTTAACAGGTCTATAGCTAAAACTTAGAATCTTGTAGCAGGAACTCAAAACCTGGTTATGTAAGCAGAAAAGAGAAGTGCCAGAGCCACTGAGAAGAAGACATGCGGCATTGCTTACTTAAATCCCCATCCTGTGCCCCCAAGGACAATAGCTGCTACCAGGATGGCACCAGCGATGGAGCCTATTATGAGATTGGTGGCACTAGGACCTGTGACAAAGGATCATGGGAAGAAAGTCATATAAGCCAACCACTTTCAATACCACAAGGGAAAGGCAGAAAGTAAATACCCTGTGTAAACAATTGCTAAACACTTAAATTGCCTTGATTTACTTAGCTTGATTGCATTTTAGAATGCCCTCGGTAGCTATGGCCTGGCTATGGATGCCTTAGACTCTAAAGCTGCTATACTATTGACCATAAAGTTCCATTAAATTCATCTTATACAGTATTGGAGACAAACATGCCCAGACTGCCGTCACTGCATATCTTTCTTCTTTTCCTCCACTTCCCAGTATCACAAATCAAACAAGTAAAACAGTATGCAAAGAACATAGCCACACTGATTGATCTAACTAGGAAATCAGAGCATAAAATGATGGAACATTTTTCTACTACAGTGGTCTTTCAGGTAGCATATAAAGTTGTTTCAGTGTGAAATATTTCTAGGGTCTGCTTGGAGACAATGAAAACTGAAAAGTCAGAAGGCAGTCTGCGAAGTGACATGGTGGCTAATGTGTTGGACTCTCAAGTATGAGGTCCTGAGTTTAAGCCCCAGAACTGTATGTGGCAGAGTGATGGTTTTCACTCTCTGTGTCTCTCTCTTTCCTTTCTCTCCCTCCATTTTGCTCTCTCACTAATAACTAAATAAATAAATCAGTTTTAAAGGGAAATCAGGGGACATTATCAATATAGACCTGACTTTGTAGACTTGTTCTCTAACATAAATGTCTTCACCATACAGGCACACGGGGTGTTTCAACAGTAAAACATGGTCCCAAAGGCAAGAGAAACGAAAGCACAAAACTCAGCTAAAGGGCCAAGCAGTGGCACACTTGGTTAAGCACACACATTACAGTGTGCAAGGGCCAGTGTTCTAGCTCCTGGTCCCTGCCTGCAGGAGGAAAAGCTACATGAGTAGTAAATCAGGGCTGCCGGTGTCTCTGTCTCTTTACCTCTCTATCTCCCTCTCCCCTCTCAATTTGTCGCTGTTTCTATCCAATAATAAATGAATAAATAAAAATTAAAAAAAGAAAAACTCATTTGAGTAATACTGAGGAACTGGAAGAAAAGAAGATTTGAGTGAGATTATCTTTCCAGTTCCCATTTACTACTGAGAGAAATTTGAGACTTTGGAGATATATTAAAGAGGGAGGGGCAGAAAGGACAGCAAGAAAATGTAAAGTGAAGTTTCTACCCACAGCCTGAGTAAGAGTTGAAATGTTCTCCAATAAACCCTCTCCACACAGATACAAAACCCTTCCTTTCATTACTTTCAAACACAGTCAACATTTATATTTGGCAATTTGAATCCTAACTATACATCCCTGCTCCAGAAGTCACAAGGTCAATTTCAGTAGTTCCCTGAACGTCCTCAAGTTTGTGCAGATACTCATTTCTGTGTTAAAAAGAAATTCTCTTTTCTGCTCACATCAGTGCCCTCGAACTGTGTACATAAATGGATGTCACCTTCAGCAACACTAAAATTGTGTGGGCCATTATGTTTGTCCTTAGAAGTCACCCCTGTTGGGAAGTCTGAGTGGAAGGAAGGAGTCCTGTAATCTCTTCAGGCTCCTGGACTTGTGATACATGTCTAATTATGTCTAATCACAGCAGGTCAAAAGAACACAAACTCAGAGGTCATTAGCAATACACCAATCACAATGAAAATAACCATATTTTGAATATTTTCCATGTGCCAGGTGCAGTTCTGAGCACTTGACATAAAACTCATTTGATCCTCACAGAAACCATATGAGGTAGGAACTATGGCTATTCCTGCTGAATAGGTGAAATAGAAGACTTCTAGAAGCTAAAAAAATGACAAGAGGCAAAATCTAAACACAGATTTGTTTGACTGATTTTTAACTTTATACTATACATTGATTATCAACCCCATACAGCTCACATGTCAAGCCTGGCTCCAACGCATGTCTTTATTAAGAAATTTTATTGGAACACAGTCACACTCATCTGTTTGTATTGTTTATGGCTGTTTTCATGCTAAGACAACAGAATTTCCAGGTTATGACAGAAACCTAGTAGCCTGCAGGGTCAAACAAATTACTAACTGGCCCTTTATAGAAAGTTTCCTAGCTCCAGCTCTCTAAAAACAGCATTCTATCTCTATACATAGCCTCCTCACGTTTTAATAGAAAGTCAGGTTTTTTTTTTGGTACAATCTGCATATGTTATACTTTAGAAATTATTTTTTACTTCACTAGCTCAGAAAACAAAGCCTGTTGTTGTGTAATCAATGGATAATGTGGGAGAAGTGATTTCTGATTTATAACCATCAGTATAATTAAACAATGGACATACAAGCAATAAAACCCCTGTCCAAAAAAAAAAAAGACGTAATGACTATAGTATCAGTTACACTAGGAAGTGTTAAAGCAATTTATATTATGTGGGCTTATAACATTTATGTTTTTAGTAATTATGACAAAATTTTAGCATTTAGTGGGGAAAAAGTTAACCAGTAGATAAAAAGTATAAAAGCCAGAAATGAATGACAAATCTGTTTTTACAAAAAATAAATAAATTTATATATATATGAACTTACCTGTCACAATCAGAAATAGCCACAAAATACAACATTAGGAAAAGGATGAATAGAAATGAGTGCAGGTAACAAGGACCATGCTTTACATTAAAAGTCTTGGATTCTGCTTATCTCTGAGACTCTAGGGAAAATATTAAAATTCATCTCTTCAGGCAGAACATTACAGCACAACACAATTATGGTAAAAAAATCTAAAAATGGATTTTGGAATGGTTTTTGACTACTACCTTTCTTCAAGGGGCAATTTCACATAAATGTCCTATGTAATCTTTCCCTTGGGAAAAGAAAGCTACTTTGCTATGTAATATAATCAAGAGACTCAAGAGAAATATTATATAACAAATTCCTTGTTTACCATAAATGTGTTCCCTCTGTCATTTCTTTTCCTTCTTTGATTTTTTTCAATCTTTCTTTATTTACTTGTTGAATAGATACAGCCAGAAATTGAGAGGGAAGAGGAGGATAGAGAGGGAGAGAGACAGAGAGACACCTGTAGCCCTATGTGACCACTTGCAAAGCTTTCCTCCTGCAGGTGGGGACTGGGGACTCAAACCTGGGTCTTTGTACATTGTAAACGTGTGCACTCAACCAGGTATGCCACCGCCTGGCCCGTCATTCATTTTCTAACAAATCAGGTGAATGAAAACAGCTATTCCAACACGTCAAGCTTTCCTTGGGTTACGTAGCTACTCTGTCCTCACCAAGAGGATGTGATTTAGAAGATCAAGCATGCTCTCTCTATCCAGGAAAGGGAAGGTTAAGCTCATCTTCAATACAAAGTGTTATCTATGGATTCTCTCCCCCTCTGCAAGCTATTTTAGTGCCTGTATCTCTGGTCCCAGTATATAAAAATAGCATTTATATACTGCAAGTAATAGGGCTAAAGAGGACTGTGAGTGATGTTAATAGCATGTCCATGGTTTGGGCTAGTTGATTAGTGCACATCTGTTGATACTAGGCCATTGTGAAGTCTTAAGTCACCAAAGTGAATGGAAAAGACACTATATAAATGGAGGGATTTCTGTGATTATAAATGGGTTCTCGAATTAGATAGAGGGGACAAGCCTGGTCATCTTTTAGCCGACAAATAAGAGATTTCATTAAGGCAGTATTCCACAGAGATGGGACAGCTATTCTGAGAATGTGGGTCAGTCCAGAGCAGTCCAAATAAAGGCACCAGCAGGCAGTGGCTCTGTGAGAGCTCAATGAGTAGGTGACACCCAGTACACTTGATTCTAAACTGGCAACGTTAGCGACCAAGTATTATATAACTATTTATTTAACGTGTTAAAGCCTCGGATTAGTTATCTTCATTTCTAATGCTACTTCTTCCCATTAATGTAAACTTTTAATTGAAATAAATGGCCTATTTTATAAGAAGACACAGTATCTACAATAACATTTTTTAAAAAAATATCCTTTAAAGGATGAAGTCGAAGTCTCCTTTATCACTTGAAAAAAAATGGAGAAAATGTTAGTGGCTATCATTCAGTTTAATTTTAAAAGGACACAAATTATTGATAATTCCTCATTGAATATGTAGCTTTGACTGTTACTTAACATCATTATAAGAATACTAATAAATACAAAATATCTTTTGTGAATGGCAAAAATCACAATTTATTTTAAAATTACTTTGACAAATGGAAGAGTAATAGAAGCTTTGGGCCACTGCCTTAACTGTGAAGACATTATAAGCACCCCAGTAATATTTTATGCCCCACATTGTTCCAGACAGGAGAAGGTTCTCCACTGCACAAGAAAACCACATGACACAAACACATCCAAATCACAGCACAAGTTGCACTACCACAGGAAACACAGCAATGAGACAGTACATGGGTGGTGGGGGTCAAGGGTCAGCTCACATACCAGGAACCAGACAGAAACACTCTGAAACTCAGAAGGATGCTTACTCTATTCCCCACCCTGTGCCTCCAAAAATCACCCCCAGGGCCAGAATAGTGCCTGCCACGGCACCTATTAGCCTGCTTGTGGCCATGTTCACTGTGTGGAGGGAAAAATGGAGATTTTTTTTTAACAGAGGACATTTATTACACACTCATTTCACTGATAAACAAAGTAATATATGCAGGAAATGCTTTGGAAGTCAACTCAACATTGAGGTTTTTGTCTTAAGACTTGCAATTAGGATCTATCATATATTGCAGATATATGAAGATGTTTTTGAATTTGCCATCAAACTTGACCACTCCTACCTTAAAATACATCTCGGGTACTATCAAACACATTAGGACTACATTTGAGTGATAGTGCCTACAGGGAACAAGGTAAAATTAAGGTGAGAAGAAGTTACATCTATTAAAAGCAATTCTAAAAATTCTTACAATTTTAAAAGAATATCTTTAAAAGTTAATGCATTTTCATCGAGAGATTTATTTTACCTGAAAAATAATATTTCAATTAACTCTGCAATTTTAGGTTTCTGTCATAGTATTGGGGTATATGCTTATAACCTCTAGTGTGCATGTGATGAGAGAAAGGCAAGATGAAGTTCAATGCTGAAGCCAAGGAAAATTACTTCAGATTGAATATGTGTGTCTGTGCACATAGGAGCGTGTAGACATATGTGCACTCTATTAAGATTGAATATGTGTGTCTGTGCACATAGGAGCATGTAGACATATGTGCACTCTATTAAGATTGAATATGTGTGTCTGTGCACATAGGAGCATGTAGACATATGTGCACTCTATTTCACTTTTATAAACCAAAAGTGTTGACTTTAAATCGCTTTACCAACACGCATCAAAATTAGCTTTGACAACACTTCATTCATACAAATTGTGTGCTAGGAGACATGGTTCAACAAAACAAAGAATCATGACACAAAGTCACAATTTTCTCATTTGCTTGTCTGTGAAATATCTTCCTAAAGAGGAGAGAACTGGAGATACCTAGCCCTGTGAGCAACCATGCAAATACTCTGCTTTGTCACAAGGCAAATAATGTCAATGAGAGATTCTAGTGTAACCATTAATAAAGCACAACCTGCGAGTTCTTTAAAAAAAAAAAAAAGAATGATGGAGGAAACAACAGCAAACACAAGAACTACTGGATGTGTTAAAGGAAAAGAAAAGAAGACTGACAGGTAAGGTGGTGGCAATATTTCCAAGCATGATAGTGCAAAATATGGAAACAAAAGGGGCTCTATATGCAATATCTTATTCTTAAGACCTTAGAAAACCATTCTCCCTCTATATTTCCCCCTCCTCTCTCAATTTTTCTTTGTCCTGTCAAGTAAAAAATGGCCACGAGCAGCAGTGGATTTTTAGTGCTGGCACTGAGCCCCAGTGATAACCCTGGAGGAGAGAGAGGGAGAGAGAGAGAGAGAGAGAGAGAGAGAGAGAGAGAGAGAGAGAGAGAGAGAGAGAGAAGCGGGAAGGGAAGGGGAAGGAAGGGAAGGGAAGGGGAGGGGAGGGGAGGGGAGGGAAGGGAAGGGGAGGGGAGGGGAGGGGAGGAGAGGGAAAGGGAGGGAAGGGGAGGGGAGGGAAGGGGAGGGGAGGGGAGGGAAGGGAAGGAGAGGTAAGGGAAGGGAAGGGAAGGGAAGGGAAGGGAAGGGAAGGAGAGGGAAGGGAAGGGAAGGGAAGGGAAGGGAAGGGAAGGAGAGGGAAGGGAAGGAGAGGGAAGGGAAGGGAAGGAGAGGTAAGGGAAGGGAAGGGAAGGAGAGGTAAGGGAAGGGAAGGGAAGGAGAGGTAAGGGAAGGGAAGGGAAGGAGAGGGAAGGGAAGGGAAGGAGAGGGAAGGGAAGGGAAGGGAAGGGAAGGAGAGGTAAGGGAAGGGAAGGGAAGGAGAGGTAAGGTAAGGTAAGGTAAGGGAAGGGAAGGGAAGGGAAGGGAAGGGAAGGGAAGGGAAGGGAAGGAGAGGTAAGGGAAGGGAAGGGAAGGGAAGGAGAGGTAAGGGAAGGGAAGGGAAGGGAAGGGAAGGGAAGGGAAGGGAAGGGAAGGGAAGGGAAGGGAAGGAGAGGTAAGGGAAGGGAAGGGAAGGGAAGGGAAGGGAAGGGAAGGGAAGGGAAGGGAAGGGAAGGGAAGGAGAGGTAAGGGAAGGGAAGGGAAGGGAAGGGAAGGGAAGGGAAGGGAAGGGAAGGGAAGGGAAGGGAAGGGAAGGGAAGGAGAGGGAAGGGAAGGGAAGGGAAGGAGAGGGAAGGGAAGGGAAGGGGAGGGGAGGGGAGGGAAGGAGAGGTAAGGGGAAGAGGGAAGGAAATGGAAAACCACTGCTGGGGTTGAGCAGTGGCATTTGATCAAGTGCACACATTATAGGGCACAAGGACCCAGGTTCACGTCCCCAGCCCCCACCTGCAGTAGGGAAGCTTAACAAGTGGTGAAACAAGTGCTTTAGGTGTGTCTTCCACTCTTCCTTCCCTCTCAGTTTCTCTCTGTATCTATTCTAAATAAATACATAAATATTAAAAGGAGAACCATTGATTTCTGCATCCTAAATTAACTAAGGTAAAGTATAGCATTCTTTTTCACTTAAGTCTTAGATGTTGTCTTCCATAACTAAAATACACAAAATACTATTGCCTCTTCAATTTTTATTTCAGTCTTATATTATACACTGCAGGAAATGGCTGTAAAATGTGATAGTAAATATAATTTCAAAATTACAATAATTATGACTAAAAAATAACAATTTAACAAGATTTTCTCACTACGGAATCAAGAGAACTAGTCAGTCCATCCTTCATGTACGTATTTGAAACGTAAGAGGAACAAGATATTTCTGCATAGCTTCAAACTTGTATTCAAGAAAACAAATTGTCTAAAACCTCTGCTGAGAAAAAAAAATCATTATCTCCAAATTTTCAACTGCTAAGTATTCTTAACACCAAAGCAAGAGAAAATTAAGTGAGAAAAGAGCTTTTTACAAGAGTATCCTCACCCCTCTTTGTCCTCTCCCTCTCTCTCACCACAGTGAAAATAGACATAAAATTTATTTGATTCTCTCTCTCACCACAGTGAAAATACACATAAAATTTATTTGATTCCATATCATGATAATTAGCATGGGTACCTCTGCCAGTTATGATACAACCTGTTTTCAAAGTGACATGAATTCATTAAGTGGCTTACAGGTCGGTGGATTTTTACAGAGAACAGATTTGAAAACCGAGGTCTCTATTGTTTGCCACAACTACAAGGAATTCATCATCTCTCTGGGGAAAAAAAAAATCTTGAACTGTTGATGGACTATCTCGCATCTTCCTTCCATCTTTTTTTTTTTTTTTTTTTTTTTTTTTTGCCTCCAGGGTTATTGCCGGGGCTCTGTGCCTGCACCACGAATCCACTGCACTTGGAGACCATTTTTTCCCCTTTTGTTGTTTTATCATTGCTGTGGTTATTATTATTATTGTTATTGCTGTCGTTGGATAGGACAGAGAGAAATCGAGAGAGGAGAGGAAGACAGAGGGGGAGAGAAAGATAGACACCTACAGACCTGCTTAACTGCCTGTGAAGAGACTCCCCTGTAGGTGGGGAGCCGGCCTTGAACCGGGATCCTTACACCGGTCCTTGTGCTTTGCGCCATATGCGCTTAACCCGCTGCACTACCATTCACCTCCCTTTTCCTTCCATCTTACTGTTTCTATTTTACTTCTGTTCTACTTAACTATTGATTCACTCATTTGTTATCTACAAAGTGCCTTCTGCTGTGGTGGTTGTTCTAGGAACTCTGCAGGGCACAGGGTGACGTGTTGCATTCTACCAGCTGTGGAAATGCAACTCTCAGAGATATATTAAGAACACAATCCTCATATTAGAAACTTACCTTTGCTCCCTAACTTTTTGATACAACTTACCTTTTATACCACCCTGTTTGTAGACATGAGCAAACCTAACAGTATGTTTTTGCTTATTTTTTTCTCATTTATTTCTAGTGCTTGTTAGCTTTTTTTTAAAATAATTTAACTTAAGTCTTTTATTATTGGATAGAGACAGAGAGAAATTGAGAGGGCAGGGGAGATAGAGAGGGAACGAGACAGAGAGACACCTGCAGCCCTGCTTCACCACTCCTGAAGCTTTTCCCCTGTAGATGTGCTTGCTAGCTTATTACCACTTTTTTTTCTCTTGTTCCCTGCTATATTAGGGTCAGATAAACTAAAAGGGAGAAATCTGAATCATTATATAACATTAATATACAGACTATACATTATACAAACTCTTCTCAGAATTTCTATTTTAATATGTAAAATTCTTTCAGAGATAAGTCACGCTTCAGACATATACAAACTGAATGGTTATTTTTCTTAGTTTCAAAAAGTTTCTAAAAATAGGAAAGTACATTATTTTGTCCATGTGAATCATGTGAGCCAAAAGGACTGCAAGTCTTAATACTTCAAAGACAGAAGACATCAAAGGCATCATTTGTACTATGTTGAACCAAAGTCCTTTCAGCAGGGATCTATTATTATCTAAAACTTAAGATTTGAAATATACTCTTTATATTTTGGTATTATATGCAGACACTATATAGCTTAATGTTTCAATATATTAAACATACACTCAGAATTTATTACTTACTTGCAAAAAGTTAAAAAAATTAAGTTCATCTTAGATACACTGAGACAAATGTAAAAAAAAAGAACAAAAATTGCTTCATATAAAAGTATTATTTCAAGCACTGTTGTCAATAAAGAGATCAGAATTGTTCTGAAATTCAATAAATTAAGCTAAGAACTACGGAAAATAACAAAGCTTAGTGAATCATTGAGTTATTCAGGAGATCACTACCAGTGAGAGTAACTAAGTGAAATGTGAGCATAGTCATATATAATAACTATAATGTCTAATCTATTTACCTCAATGGCAAAAATCAAAAATTTACAGTCACAAAGGAAGTCACCAAAGATATATGCAAAAGGTTGAATAATGTACAATGTACTGAGACAGAGAAATTATTACTTTCAAAATAGTAAATGCTAGTAATATAATAGTTCTTCTGGCAAATAATGGAGAAGCATTCATGTAGAAAACTATTTCATGAATGAAATAAAATCCAATAGGAAGACATGTTTTTTTTTAAGTTCTTGCTCATTTTTTTTCACTTTGTCTTCTTCCTTGTCTTTTAATAATTTTGATCTAGAAATCTGGGGCAAATTGTGAGTCAACAGTGAACAAATTCAGTGAATATAGAGTATCTTCAAAGACAAACACTTCATGTGAGTTTTCAGTTCCTACTTGGATAGAGAAACTGATTTTTTTTTTTCCTACTGGAACACTAATCAGTTCTGGCTTTTCGTGGCACCAGGAACTGAACAAGGCTGAATTTTTATTCTTCCAGAAACTTAGAATTATGATAAATGAAACACCCAAAGCATATTGGCTCATTTCCAATATCTTCAAGTCAGTGATAACAGATTGACAGAATTTGCCTATTTTTATAATCTAGTCTTGATCCAAACGGTGGCAGATGGGTATTAATGTATCTTCCAAGCCCATGTTCATGACAAAAAGGCAGTGCTTTCATTTTACTTCTGAATTTTTCCCCCTTATAACAGAATCACATTGAAATTAAATAACCTAGATAATTTTAATATTCTTTAACTGTATTTGCACACAAAATCCTTCACAGATAAGACAGGCCACACCACTGTGGCTGTAGCTCATTATATATGCTGATGATCTGGGGGTGTTTAAGCACTGTCCTTAATAAGGAAACTATCAACCTAACCAAGTCAATTCTGAAAAGGAATATACAGCTAGGTTGGGTAGTATCATACCTCAATCACTTTTTAAAAATATTTATTTATTTATTCCCTTTTGTTGCCCTTCATTGTTGTTGTAGTTATTATTGTTGTTGTCATTGGATAGGACAGAGAGAAATGCAGAGAGGAAGGGAAGACAGAGAGGGGGAGAGAAGGATAGACACCTGCAGACCTGCTGCACTGCTTGTGAAGCGACTCCCCTGCAGGTGGGGAGGCAGGGGCTCCAACTAGGATCCTTATGTCAGTCCTTGCGCTTTGCGCCATATGCGCTTAACCCGCTACCGCCCGACTCCTTTTAGATTATTTTTTTTTAAAAAATACTTATTTATTCCCTTTTGTTGCGCTTATTGTTTTATTGTTGTAGTTATTATTGTTGTTGTCATTAATGTCGTTGTTGGATAGGATAGAGAGAAATGGAGAGAGGAGGGGAAGACAGAGCAGGGAGAGAAAGGTGGACACCTACAGACCTTCACCGCTTGTGAAGTGACTCCCCTACAGGTGGGGGAGCCTGGGGCTCGAACCCGGATCATTATGCCGGTCCTTGCGCTTTGCGCCACCTGCACTTAATCTGCTGCGCTACTGCCCGACTCCCAGAGCCCACTTGTTACCCTGTGTGAAGACCTGGATTCAACAGTCAGTCTCCACTAGCAGAAGGGAAGCTTCACAAGAAATACAGCAATAATGCAGATGTCTCTCCATCCATCCATCCATCCATCCATCCATCCATCCATCCATCCATCCATCCATCCATCCAGTTAGCTATCTAGCTATCTCTATCACATCCTCTATCAAAGAAACAGGGATAAAGGCTGCCCACAACAGTGGAGTTGTGCAGGCACTTAACCTCAGCAATAACACTGCATATATATATATATGCAACAGATGCTGTTACAGAAAAAAAAAAAACTTCATATCTCACTAGTTGCTGAACTTAAAACCTGAAAAACTAAGGATCCCAGTTCGAGTCCCCGGCTCCCCACCTGCAGGGGAGTCGCTTCACAAGCGGTGAAGCAGGTCTGCAGGTGTCTACCTTTCTCTCCCCCTTCTCTGTCTTCCAATCCTCTCCAACAACAACATTAATAACAACAACAATAATAACTACAACAATAAAACAAGGGCAAAAAAGGAAATAATTAAATAAATTATTTATTTTTAAAAATTACTGTTTCAATACTTCGAGTATACTACCTGTTGTTACTCTTCAACAAGACAAAACAACAAAAGGTCAGTGAAAAATTAAAAAGCCATGAGCATATACCATTTCATTTTTTAATGCATTCTCAAAGACTAGTGATGTAACATTTATTGAGCACCTACTATGTGCTGAGGATATGCTGTTTTTTAAAAAAATAATAGTCAATAAATTTCTGCTATCTGGATAAAATTGGATCTGGATAAAACAGAATCTCTCTCTTATATTCTTTTTATCAGAATATAAAGAATTATAAAACTTAAAAAGTATTAAAAGCTTTACTTTTTTCTTTTTTTAAATTTTTTTATAAGTATCTTTATTTACTGGATAGAGACAGCCAGAAATCAAGAGGGAAGGGGAGGTAGAAAGACAGAGAAAAATAGATATATTCACAGCACTATTTTACCACCTGCCAAGCCAAGCTTTCCCCCTGCATGCAGGGAGCGGGGGCTCGAACCCAGGTCCTTGAGCACTGAAACATGTGTGCTCAACTAGGTGTGCCACGACCTGACTCCTCAAAAACTTCACTTTTGGTCTTTCCCACTTTAAGAGTATAATAACAGGTCTCCCTATACACTGATAGCATATTATTACAGACAGAGCTATTTTTAATTATACTAAAACTGTTCACAATTTGAAAATTTTAATCAACAAAAACTGCTCTTCATTTCTGTCAAGTAGTGACATTTTCAATTTAATCAAGAGGATATATTAGCATTGCAGCAGTTCAGCAATTTTAGAACTATGAAATACTGCTTTTCTAATTGTATTATTATGTTCATTGAAAATGAAAAATTATCTGCAATCTGGGAGGTGATGCAGTGGACAGAGTTGGACTCAAAGTCAGAGCTTTTGAGTTTGACCCTCATAATTGCATGTAAAGTAATTGCAGTGATGCCCTAGTGTTTTTTTTTTTCTCTCTCTCTCCCTCCCTCCCCCTTCCTCTCTCTGCTTGTCATAAATAAAAAGAAATCATACAAAAATGAAAAAGTATGATACACAACAAGAAAAAGGTATTTCAGAATGTTCATATTGCTTCCCTGTGCATTATGGGATGAAAGTACATGTTGATTTTCAATTTTTTATTTTTTTAAATTATTTTTTATTTTATTTTATTTTATTTTAGAAAGGAGACATTAACAAAATCATAGGATGGGGGGAGTACAACTCCACACAATTCCCACCACCCAATCTTTATATCCCACCCCCTCCCCGCTAGCTTTCCCATTCTCTATCCCTCTGGGAGCATGGACCCAGGGTCGTTGTGGGTTTTTAAATTTTATTTTAAATCTTTGCTTTATCTTGAAAAATTTCTACAATAAATATCTCTTGCTTGAATAATCACAGCGTTATTGTCAAAGGATAATATAAAACAGAACATATTGATTAGGGGCCAGGTGGTGGTGCACCTGGTTGAGTGCACATGTTACAATGCACAAGGACCCAGGTTTGAGCCCCCCGGTCTCTACCTGCAGGGGGAAAGCTTTGCAAGTGGTGAAGCGGGGCTGCAGGTGTCTCTCTGTCACTCCCCCTCATTATTTCCCCCTTCCCTCTCAATTTCTGGCTATCTCTATCCAATAAATAAATAAAGATAATAAAAAAATTTAAAAGAACATATTAATTGGAGAGGAAGCAAAAAAAAAAATTAAGTAAAAAGCAGTTGTGAATTCCATCTTTTCTAGAGTGTAGTTGTTGACTTTATGCCTCCAAAGAAGTTTGCTAGGCATGAGTTGTGACGGCAAGGGAGAAGAATCAACCAATTTACTAACTCTCTGTCCTAATGAGAAAAGACAGAGTCTAAGCTAATTCGTCTCTGCTGAGGCATCTTGATGCACCATTTAAAGAAAATAGCATCTATACCTTTAAGTGAATTACAGACACACTATGGAAAGAAAATCTGGAAAGAATGAGACTCTCCTTTTATCAAGCCAGATTTTTATTTTTTTCCTTCTAAATCTAACTTCTGAAGGTGGATCCAAGAATTTTTTGTTCCAGTTTTGAACTAACAAAAGACTAAATATAAAAGCATACTTGGTTCGCTTTTTAAAATAGGAGACTAGAAATAGATTGTGAGGGTGTGACTGTGACTCTTATAGAATTCTAATATCATGAGTATATTAAGAAAATGTATGAAAAGTGTTTTCACACACCCCCTATTACTGCACAATACACATGTATGCAAATCTTTCGAAATCTCTTCAGGAATTTAGGAGAATAAAGCTTCATGTGCTTTTGAAGTTATATTCTCCCTTACGGACATTACTCAATTTCAAAGAACTTAGAAGAACTTTCATCCAGGCCTAAGCAGGTTACAATACTATCACAACATGTATTTTCCTGCCTGTAGGAGAAATGAATGGCAGTTATTTATAAAATACTTCTAGCAGTACTGTAAAAAGAGCCTGCTATCGGGGTCACTGGAGTATATTAATTCTAGTGCTATCTTGGTTTCTCTGATAACATGCTATAGTAGCTGCCCCAAGCCTAATGCAACTGATGGCTTTACTAGATCTTTGAAAAATCATATGAAGGAGGGAGAATGAGGAGAATGATGCCATCATGACTACCATATCCGTGACAACATAGACTATGTATTGTAGTAGCGATGGCATGGAAGAAAGGTCAGATACTTGGTGCCTGGCACCTGTTGTGCTTCTGATATCCGATAACCTTAGGGTGTCGCTTGACCTCAGGACTTGGCTTTCTCCTATGTCAGGTGAAGATGATTCCAGGTGGCCGATGAAACTCTTAATTCCTCTCTGTTTAATGAATGGTTGAGATAAAGATCTAGACTGTCACTTTTTTTGTTTTGTTTTAAGAATTAAAGTTGTGTGATGAATTTCAATTTCTTCCTTATCCAAAATGCCTTTACAGTGAGAATAGATGACAACTATTTCCATATGGAGGAATTTAAATATTGATTAATGGTCAGGATCTCTTGTTAGTAAAAAAATATTTTGTTCACTAGGAAACTGGAATAACTTAGACAAGCTATAAAATAATTGATATTTGTGACCATAAAAAAATAATAAGATTTTAGGGAAAGATAGGAGACCAGAAGAAAAATAAATGGCTACTTTCACTTCTTTCTAACTTCAGTTCCAGATGGATTGGTAATTCAAGCAGGCTTTTCTATCTGATATACTAAGATCCTGTACTGTGCAGTAATATAAACTCCATGTATGAATGTAAAAAAAATTCTTACATGTCTCCCTTTAAAGCTATTCTTAGATTGGTATTACTGCGAGAGAGCCAATGAATTCAGAATGCAGGAATTGAAACTGAAATCACACAAACCCTTGGGTCCTTCATCCTTGGGGGGGTGAAGGTTCCTCACTGGATCCCGGATGCTACAGTCTGTCCCTGCCCAAGTAAAGTCACAGATACAGGTGGCTTCATTGCTACACACCTGTAAAGAACAAAGACAGAACATTTAATCCATTTAGAATAATTAATAAGGTGAGTACCAGACAGGGATAACAATATATAGGTCAGAATATTAAATGGTGGTTTTCAGTTAATTATAGAAAAATCAAAACAAAAATTAAAAGGAAGAATATTTTGATGTATGACTCATGATAACTATGTATGTACTGATATTCTCTTTATTTTATTGTTATTATTTTTAACCAGATCACCTCTTGCATGCATAACTCCACCACTGAATTATCTTTCCTGGTCCCATGTTGGTATTATTTAAGTACAATCTACAGTATTTTCAGAAGTAACTGCTCCTAGGTACATACTTTAAAACATATATGCTTGTTAATTCAAGATATTAACAGATACTATGCCCAAGAGATGCTGACAGAAGTTTAAAAAGACTGGGAGACATTGACCAAAATACTGTCTCTACTCCATAATAAATAATAAATAAAAAGTAAAAAAATAGTCAGTGGTTAAAAAAAAAAACCAAACTAAAACGTAACCAATGTGGGAGTTATTCTTAGCAGGTAAGAATATTAGGGGAGTAATCATTGTCAGGGCATACAGAGATAGTGGCAACAGTCAAGAGTAAATGTTTAACCACCGTTGAGTATCAGACTGCCAAAGAAGATATGAACTTGACCACTTTTATCTACTTACCCCATGGCCTGAACAGACTTTACCCTTGGAATCGAGTGGACAGCTGCTCATATTCAGAGCCTGAATCTGCAAGCACTTCCGGTCTAAACACATCATAGATGGGCCACATGGTGTTCCATCTTCTACATAACCCACATCTGTATCATCATCTAAAACCACATGGGCACCACTAGAAAGAAAGAGTCATCCATGGAATCATTAGCACCATAGTTCGAAACATAACATCACAATCAGGGAGGCTGCCCTTCATGAGTGAACGTGAAGAGACTTTTGCGGGCAACATAGTTTCTCTCCATTTTTCACTTCCTTTCCTCAGTAACAGAATATGCTGCATCAAACTCTCTTTCATTATCAGTGTACTTCACATCACCAGAAAGATAAATGTCAGACACAGAACTCTGATGTTGAGAACTGTGTGGAACTGCATCCCCGTTATTTTACAATCTTGTTCATCATTATTAAATCACTAATAAAAAATAATAAAGGTAATAAAAAATGTCAAATGTGCAAAGTGTGTTTTAAATCTTCACCTGCTTTGGAGACCAACACTGACAGAAAAGGTGCTTGCAAAGGAATAAGAGAAGCAGTCTGTTTTGTTTGTTTGTCTGCTTTGTCATTTAGATAGAAACAGAGGAGAGGGCCGGCCGAAGCAGAGAATGAAAGAAACCATGAACCAAAACTTCCTTCAATGTGGTGGGTTCAAAGCCAGGCCGCACAGCTGGCAAAGCAAAATATTATTCAGGTGAGCTACTTCACTGGTCCTCAACAGAAGAATTCTTATCTTCTTTCTCAAAGGCCTTCAGATGTGTATTAGTAGGGAAAAAAAGCAGATGTTGAGTGAAAACAGCTAATAAAAATACTTCAAAATTATTGTTATTAAATGATTGGATTCATCATTACTTTAAAAAGCAAACCTACTTCTTTTCCACCTATATTTAAACATTTTAAAAGTTAGGGACAATTTGAATAATAATCAATTCTGTAATAGCAGAGTATCTTGGTAACTATTTTTTTTTACAAATATATTAGTTTAGAATATAATTATATAATTTATATAATTTAATGAGGCCATTATATTTAAAAACAGAACACTTAAAAACTTACAATTACCTTCTGTGGCTCAAGGTTACTTAATTTAAATGTTGTAAATATATTCCATGAAGGATTTTATTGTCTAAGATCTTGTTAGAACTGCCTTTAGAGCTATTTAAAAGATAGAAAAACAGCAATAATTTCAGCTAGACACAATTATCCAATTTGGTTAGCCAGTAAATATATTTAATTTTGTTCATAGTTTATTTGTGTACTTTTAAATTTTTGTTGTTTGTCTTTTAAAAATATTTATTTTAATGAGAAAGTTACAAAGAAATTGACCAGAATACTGTTCAGCTCTGGATTGCGGTGGTGCTGGGGATTGAGCCTGGGACCTCATAGACACAGGTATGCAAGTCTTTTGCATAACCATTATGCTGTTTCCCCACCCAACTTGTGTATTGTTCCAAATCTTACATTCACTCATATAAAATGAAGGTTTACTCTAGGGAAAAACCAGATGCTTAAGGTGATACTATAGAGGGATTCTCCCAAGTAGTTTGGACAACAACAATACCATTTGAATGAGAGTACAACATCTTAGATTTATGATTAATATGAAGGGAACAGTGCTTCTTTGGAATATGGATATGACTATGTCATATAACAATAAGTTTCACATAAATCTAAAGCTTGTCTATACCTATAAGTACGATTTTATACATTATTGAGTATTCACTAAATCATCTTCCAAAGCAGACTCATGGTACATCATGTATTGGATAAACTCATTCTTTGGTCACAAAATGCATACACAGGGCTGGGTGGTGGTGCACCTGGATGAGTGCACATGTTACAATGTTTAAGGATCTAGGTTCAAACCCCTGTCCCCATCCACAAGAGTGGTGAAACTGGTCTGCAGCTATCTCTCTGTCTCTCTCCCTCTCTATCTATCTCTTCCTCTCAATTTCTGGCTGTCTCTATCAAATAAAGATAATTAAGAAAAAATATTAAAAACTGCATACACAGTGTATAAATAATAACTATTTTAATACTTGACGACTAAATTATGAGTTAAAACAGGTACCATGATTTTACTCTGAAGAATAATGGGTACAAAAATTGCTTCCCTACTAATAACTACTAAAATATCTGACCAATATAATATGCAAGCAAAACAGCTTTGTCTAAATAAATATGTGACTCTCAAAATATGATAAGTCAACATTACTCTTATGAAAAATTAAAAAAACTTGCCCATGATCTTACTAAATTTGTAATTCTCATGACTCATTAGGTATTTCAAGATTTGATATGTTACCTGCAGTCAATCACTCGACCTTGATGGTAGAAAGAAGTTGGGATGATCTCACCCTGCAGTTGACCAATGCGCGGTGCTCGTGTAAGGTTGGTACAGAGTAAAAATCCACAGAAGACATCACTGAACAGGTTAAAAAAAAAAAAAACAGAACAAAGACGAGATAAGAGGAATTATGCTCAAAATAATCAAATCTATCTCGATCCACCTATGTACAAAAAACTGAGATATTCTTTCCTTCTAAACAAAACTGCTCAGATTTCCTTCCCTGAAATCTCCTTCATGTCCCTCTCCTTCCCTGGTACCAATATCACAGCTTGTTTTATGAAGCAAAGCTCCATGAAAGATGGGTCATGACTGGTGTCTAAATCAGGAATTGCAATTCCCTAGACTCACTTCAGTACTTATCCTCTTTTCCCTCCTCTTAGAGCTAAGAGTGGTCCCAAAGAATAGAAGTTGAAGAAAAGTTAGAGCCTGAGAGAGAACTTTGACTTCTACCTCTTGTCTCTGAATATGATGTCTTTGTATCCACCTTGCAGTTATGAATTTACAAATCTAAGATTAAAAATTTAGCATGCTAAGACTACAAAGCAAAGGGGCAAGAATTATAAGGGTTCTTGTTGACACTATCAAATGATTTATCCAACTATCTCCAGTTGAGCTCTTAAACAACAATGAACTCCTAAAAATGGTCAAAGAATGAAGTCAACAGACTCACGTTAGACCAGAAGCTATCAAATACTTAGAGAAAAATATCGGCAGAACTCTTTTCCATCTAAATTTTAAAGGCATCTTCAATGATATGAATCCAATTATAAAGAAGACTAAATCAAAAATAAATATTGGGACTACATCAAATTAAAAAGCTTTTGCACAGCAAAAGAAACCACCACTCAAATAAATAGACCTCCGACAGAATGGGAGATCTTTGCATGCCATACATCAGACAAAAGGCTAAAAACCAAAATATATAAGAACTCACCAAACGCAGCAAGAAAACAAATGACCCATCCAAAAATGGGGAGAGGATATGAGTAGGATATTCTACATAGAAGAGATTCTAAAGGCCAAAAAACATTCGAAAAATGATGCAAGCCATAGATGGTCAGAGAAATGCAAATACAGACAACAATGAGATACCATACTTCACTCCCATGAGAATGTCATATATCAGAAAAGGGTAGCAGCAACAAATGCTGGAGAAGCTGTGGGGACAAAGGAGCCCTCAGCACTGCTGGTGGGAATATAAATTGGTTCCCTGTGGACAGAAGTCTGGAGAATTCTCCAAAAGCTATAAGTGGACCTACTCTATGGCCCTTCAATTCCTCTCCTGGGGATATATCCTAAGGAACTCAACACACCCATCCAAAACAATTTACCTATGTTCATAGCAGCACAATTTATAATAGCCAAAACCAGGAAGCAACACAGGTGTCCAACAACAGATGAGTAGCTGAATAAGTTGTGGTACATATACACAATGAAATACCCAGCAATTAAAAATGGTGATTTCACCATTTCCAATCCATCTTGGATGGAACTTAAAGAAATCATGTTAAGTGAGATAAGTCAGAAACTGAAGGCTGGATATGGGATGATCTCACTCTCAGACAGAAGTTGAAAAAACAAGATCAGAAGAGAAAACAGAAAGCAGAAACTGGACTGGAGTTGGTATATTGCACCAAAAGACTCTGGGGTGGGATGGAGGGGGGTTCGGGTCCTTGATCATGATGGCACAGGACGGCCTAGTGGGGGTTGAATTGTTATGTGGAAATCTGGGAACTGCTATGCATGTACAACTATTGTATTTTACCATCAACTGTAAACCATTAATACCCCAATAAAGAGATAAGAAAACAAGTAATGTGACAGGGGTAGAGTGATGGTGCACCTGGTTGAGCACGCATGTTACAATGTGAAAGGACCTGGGTTCAAACCCCTGCAAAGGAGGGAAGCTTCACAAGTGGTGAAGCAGGGCTGCAGGTCTCTCTCTCTCTCTCTCTCTCTCTCTCCCCCTCTCTATCTTTTCCTTCCTCTCAACTACTGGTTGTCTCTATCCATTAAATAAACAAAAAAATAATTTAAAAAAAAATTTAAAAAGAATTAAGGTGACACATCAAAACAGGGAATCCATACAGAGAATTGCTAATTTTCATAAAGAATTACACAGAGATTTTTAACTACAGAAATAAAATCCCCACTCCACTTCAAAACTGAAAGAAGAGGGGGCCAAATGATGGAGCACTCAATTAAGCACACACATTACTATGCCTAAGGACCTGGGTTCGGACCCCTGCTCCCCACCAGCAGACAGAAAGTGGTAAATCAGGTCCGCAGGTGACTCTCATTCTCTCTCCCTCTCTATCTCCCCCTCCCCACTCAATTTCTCTCTAGCCTATCAAATAAAAAAGAGAAAGGCAAAAAGAGGGGAAAATGGCTGTAGAAGCATTGCTATGGAGAAAAGTGAAGGAGCTTTGACCTATAACATAATAGTCCAATAGATCCAAGCCATTGAGTTAAACTCAGTATTCTATATAATCACACTTTTAACTCTCCTCTACTATTGAAGGAAATTACCATCAATTACTCTGGAGAAGCATCTCATTTCAAGAATAGAGATTCTTCCAATATTCTTTTAGAAGGGCAAAAATTACTTAAAATTTTATTATCTTTATGTGTTTATTGGAGACAGCCAGAAATTGAGAGGGAAGGGAATGATAGAGAGGGGAGAGAGACAGACACCTGTAACACTGTTTTACCACTCCTAAAGCTTTCCCCCTGCAGGGGGGAACTGGGGGCTCAAACCCGGGTCCTTCGGCATTGTAACATGTGTGCTCAACCAGGTGTGCCACCATCTGGCCCTGAAAAAATTCTGAAATACATTAGATATTTAAATAAAATGATTCTACATTCATAAAAGTATTAAAATCTTATTTCACACTAAATGATCCATAAAATATATAATTCAATTTGTATTTTATGCATTTATTTTAATTTTCTGTATTATCTCTATTTATTATTTCTATTTATCTCTATTTATTTTTGAATAAAGACAGCCAGAAATCAAGAGGGAAGGGGATGATAGAGAGACACCTGCGATGCTGCTTCACCACTCGCAAAGCTTTCCCCTTGCAGCTGGGGACTGGGGGCTCAAATCTGGGTCCTTGCACATTGTAACATGTGCGATCAACCAGGTGTTATCACCTCCCCCCCATCTGCTGTATTTTATTTCATTTTATTTATGTTTGGGTAGAAGTAGAGAGAAATCAAGAGGGAAAGCAATGAGAGGGAAGGAGAGAGAGAGAGACACCTGCAGACTTGCATCATTGCTCATGGGTTTCCAAACTTCCTATCCCCCCACCCCCACCCCACAGATGGGGAGCAAGGGCTTGCACCTGGGTCCTTGTGCACTGTTATGTGAGCACTCAATTGAGTGTGCCATCACCTGGCTGCCCTAAATTTCACTTTGTAAAACCCTGGACATACTAGTAGGATTATAGCCCATGTCATCTAGAAAATGTGTGTGTGTGTGTCTGTGTGTGTCTGTATGTGTGTGTGTGTGTGTGTGTGTGTGTGTGTGTGAACCTATACCCTTGAAATCTTCTAATTCAGTAAAACAATGTGAAATTACAAAATATATAATTTTTAAGACAAACTAAAATGATCACCTAAAAAAATCCAGTATTAAACAAGTATCAAGCAAATTAAAGCATGAAAATTTCTGTCACAGAAATAGTTTATTCAACAGTCATTTGTCTCTTAAAAAAAAAAAAAGAAAAACTAATGAATTGGGGGCCGGGCAGTGACACACCAGGCTAAGTACACATAGCACAAAGTGCAAGGAACTTGTGCAAGGATCATGGTTCGAGCCCCTGCTCCCCACCTGCAAGGGGGTTGCTTCACAGGTGGTGAAGCAGGTCTGCAGGTGTCTATCTTTTCCTCCTCTTTTCTGTGTCTGTCTACCCTCCTTTCTCATTTCTCTCTGTTCCATACAATGAAAAAAAAAAAAAAGGCCTCAAGGAGCAGTGGATTCATAGTGCAGGCACTGAGCCCCAATGATAATCATAGAGGAAAAAAAAAAAGAAGAAAGAAAACTAATGAATTTTCAAAATTCACACTTCAATATTTTAATAGAAGATTTATTTAAAATGAGTAACATTAACTGTGGTCCATTCTGCACCTGACTCAGGGTTTCTAACCACACCCAATCATGCCCCAAAGTCGACACTCACTGTTTGCTGCACTGAATCCACCGGTCTCTATCCTTGCCACAGTTGCCCTTCTCAGTACCTTCTGTATTCAGCTTTTCATAACAGAACTTGTCGGACCCTGAAGCCTCTTTTGAAAACAAGAGGAGAAAATGAATTTTAGTTCTCTACGCTACCCACGACCAGAAGTGTGCCAGGAAATATTTAACAATAGGCTTTTCAGAAAAAGAAAAACACACATTTGGATTTATAACACTTGATGATTTCCATATTGTAATATTTTTCTTCTTGTTTTCCCCCTAGGGCACCTCTGGATTACGGTGGTGCAGGGGACTGAACCTGGGACCTTGGAGCCTCAGGCATAAGAGTTTCTTTGCATAAACATTATGCTATCTCCCCCGCTAAGTTTCCACAGTCTGATACTTTTTAAGCTTCATTTTAAGCTATCAATATAATGTCAACTGCCTTCTAAAGTTTCTGAAAATGTAACTGACTTGCAAGCTAATGCAAAACAGTTCCAACTCACCACCATTTTAAAATCTTTTTTAAAATATTTATTTATTTTCCCCTTTGTTGCCCTTGCTTTATTGTAGTTATTATTGTTGTTGTTACTGATGTCATAGCTGTTGGATAGGTCAGAGAGAAATGGAGACAGGAGGAGAAGACAGAGAGGGGGAGAGAAAGACAGACACCTGCAGACCTACTTCATTCACCATCTGTGAAGTGACTCCCCTGCAGGTGGGGAGTGGGGGCTCGAACCGGGATCCTTACACTGGTCCTTGAGCTTTGTGCCACATGTGCTTAACCCACTGCTCTACCACCTGACCAACTCCCATACCACCATTTTTTAATATGAGAAGCAAAATTATTCCAGTTCTCACTGTTAAGCTTAAGAATGATAGAAATCAGTAGGAATCAGTGGACATTCAGAAAACTAATAAACATTCATAATACTGTTTTATGTTAATATTAAGTGATACAGGAAGTCTTAAGCCCTCTGAGATTTTATGTCGACCCTTGTGTTTTGATATTTATGACATTAGAAGACAACTATGTCTCTATTGTTTTTGTTTTTGTTTTACTCAAACTGAAGAACTGACAGTGAATTTCCAATTATTTATTGAATAACACTGAACTTATAGTATAGGGACTTGGTTCTCTTTTTCCGTTGTCTTTGATTTTAGTTAAACCCAGACTTAACCAGCATGTTCCTCTCCTCTGACTTGACCCTCAAGAACCAAAATTCACTGGCGAAGGCTGAAATGTTAGAAACAGAATGTGCGCATTAACATCTGGGGAATTTGCTGATCATGGACCTGAGTTGTGATCTGTGTCTCATGAAGGGCCTGCCTATCAAACTGAACGAGTTAATTACAGAATTTAACAACTAAGTGCGGGGTGCAATGCCTGAGAGCTAATTTGGGGAAGTGCATACTTAATGCAAGGTACAAAATTAAATCTTATAAGTGACTGCTCTCAATCTTCTCCTAGCAAGCAAATGTAACATCCCTCTTCATATAGCTCAAACCACTGAACCATACTACCGGGGTCTGATGCCAAGTCCCTTAACTTGGATTCACAGTGTTCTACTATTACACTTGTCTAGATTTCTGGATGTCACTCCAAACTATTAATCTTTTTCCATCAAGATGGACAGTGAAGAACAACCTTAGAGACAACGGTGTGTAACGTCAAGGAGGGAGCCGTGACCTACTTGTGCCCCAGATGTACTGACACTGGTTATCCCGGGTCTTGCACTCCCCGTTGTAGCAGCGGCCCTGTGGACAGACACACACCACACACACACACATCACGAGGTGCCAGGAGGAGGTCCTGTTCCCCCTCCCTTTATTTTCCTATAAGGTCACCTTTTATTTTTCGTTTTGTTTTATATGAGTCTTTCTCATTTGGTACCTTAGTATTTTCATCAGACTGGGAGCAACAGAAAACTGACAAACATTTTAAAAGCAGACAAGGACAATCAAAAATCCAAAACTCAAGAACAGACTTCATGGCTATTAGAAAACACCATGTAAAATTTAAAAATTTTAAGAACTGGGGGTCAGGCAGTAAGTAGTGCAGCGGGTCAAGGACCCGTGTAAGGATCCTGGTTAGAGCCCTGGCTCCCCACCTGCAGGGGAGTCGCTTCACAGGCAGTGAAGCAGGTCTGCAGGTGTCTCTCTTTCTCTCCCCCTCTCTCTTCCCCCTCCTCTCTCCATTACTCTCTGTCCTAACCAACAACGACGACATCAACAACCACAACAATAAAAAACAAGGGCAACAAAAAGGAAAATAAATAATAATAATAATTTAGGGACTATAAAAAATGGAAGGATGATTCCAAAATGACTTTTGTTTCAGGAAGTAAATATGTTTTAAGAAATCAAACAAAAAAGCCCACTATAATAAATCATCACATTTTCCCATAATAGAAATGCTAAAATTACTGCAAGATGATCCCAGCTCTATAAATTAGAGTCCTCATTCTTCAGCTATTACTTTCCCCCTTGTGTTCAATAGCATTAATTAGTCACCAGTTAAATAAATTTAGCATTTGTTATGACATGAGATAACTCGGAACCAAAAGTCCACTGCAAAAATTCACAGCTGCTGGAAGAGCAACTTCCCTTCAAAAATACACTTATCTAGGTGAAAGACTCACAGACTAAACTTTCAAAAATTACATTGAAATTGTGTAGTCTAGGGCTGGGAAAGTAGCATAATGGTTATGCAAAAAAAAATTTCATGTCTGAGGTTCCAAGTCCCAGGTTCAAATCTCCAGCAGCACACTAAGCCAGAGCTGAGCAGGGCTCTGGTGATATCTTTCGGTATCTCTCTCTAATTAAATAAAATATTTAAAAAAGAAAACTCACAGTCCAGCATACCTGATTTTGATTGCATGCATATCCATCTTGCTTATGAAGATTTGGTGGGCACTGAAAAACATAATCTTTTTTTTGTTAGTGTTCAGTACGTTGAGAATCTTCTGGTAGTGATCACAATGTATGCAAAACAGTGCAAGCATGGTGAATACATAATTAGGAATACTTAGGAAACTGCAAGTACTTCCTTAAGTAGGTCATCAAAATTCTCCTCGTCTTGGTAAATAGATAAACAAATTTCAAGCAATAGGTACTTGTATGTTTCAACATTCCACAAGGTGAGCTCAACTAATCCTTTACATTTACTCAGCTAACACAGTTACAAGTAGAGAGATTAGAATGGCCAGTGAAGGAAATGAATCAACTGGTTATGTAGGACTGGAGACATTCAAAAATTTTTTTTACAAATTCTGCACAGCTCTGTGAAAATATCAAATGTGCATTAGACACCCATGAAGGCCATCTATATAGGCCACAGACTTCAAAGGAAGAGATATCTGGCTTTCCAACTCAAAATATGTGCTACTTCGCTATTAGATTTCTGGCCTCTCAAATGACAGGTTTGCCACCAGAACAACTGTGATAGGATGATAATTTCTTCTTTCACTTCATATCAGTTGTTCAGGTAGATTTTATCCCCCATACTCCAAAAAAAAATTACCTTGAATAAAATAAAAATTGAACTCTATGCATTTTATTTGTCAGAACTAAGAATTTAAAAAATTTGAAGTCATTGGCTATGCTACAGTCACTAATGCAAAAGAGAAAATATAGACCTGGGAAAAAATATGTACATAGGTGTGTCAAGTAATGCAGTCCAAAGCTCTCTCTCCGTTTCACCTTCTTAGTAAATGGCAATTTCATTCTTTCAATTGTTCAGGCCATATTCTCCTTCTAATCTAAAAATCTCAAGAGCTCTACCTTTAGACTATAGTCACCATCTCACCACTCTTCTCCATTTCTACAGCTAATATCCAGTCCAATCCATCACTATCTATTATCTGGACTGTTCACCAATCTCCAGCCGATTCCCCTGTTTGCAGCCTACTCATCTCCTCAATGTTATGGATTCCCAACCTACTCACTGGCCTTCAAAGTTCAATTATGACCAGCCTCTTCCCACCAGTTCCCACCCTAAGCCCTTCACCTTTCCGACTCTGTTCCAGTCTTCCACTCAGATTTCTTCAGGGCTGTCTCTCTCCCTTTTTTTAGGGCTTAGCTTAAATGTCATAATGGCACAACTCCTCCTCCATCAAGGCTCTTCAAAATCATAATCTCTGCTCACGCTCACATTTCTTGCTTGTGTCTTTCTGCTCTACATCAGTTACCACCAGCTGACCATGCATGTCTTTTACTTATTTACTTACCCCATCAGAATGCACATACTTTGTTTCCTGCTGCCTCCCTACCACCTAGGATAAAGCTGGGTTCAATTAGCATGGAGTAGGTAGGTGCTCAAGTACTACTGGATGACTGAACAAATAAAATAAATAATGCATACAGATATGATTTTGTTAGGTTTTCTACATGTATCGAGATATTTATCAAGTTCATTACAGAAAGACAGAACAATTTTAGGATTGCTAAGAAGCTTACTAAGGAATACTCTGAGGTAAAGTGATTTGATTCTGCATCTTAAAAAAAAGAATACACTCCATCAGGAACAACATAATGGATCCATCTGTGGGCCCCTATAGGATCTTGTTCTCATGTGGATCAACAGTGGTAGGGACAGTACCATACTCTGAAAGGAGGTTGGGCAAACATACTCTTCCACTCAAGGAAGATGGGTCCTGAAATTAGTGTAGCCTGGAATGTTCTGATTTATATTTTAACTCTTTCAGCCACCAGGTTCAAGATAATACCATGATGCCAACCGGACTTCCCTGGGCAGATGACCCCACCAAGGTGTCCTGGAGCCCTGCCTCTCCAGATCCCTGCCCAACTAGGGAAAGAGAGAGACAGTCTAGGAGTATGGATCGACCTGCCAATGTCCATGTTCAATGGAGAAGCAATTACAGAAGCCAGACCTTCCACCTTCTGTATCCCATAATGAATCTGGGTCCATACCGCCAAGAGGGATAAAGAATAGGAAGCTTTCAAGGGAGGGGATGGGATATGGAGTTCTGGTGGTGGGAATTGTGTGGAACTGTACCCCTCTTATCCTATGGTCTTGTCAATATTTCCAAAATTTATTTATTTTTTTATTATCTTTATTTACTGGATAGAGACAGTCAGAAATCGAGAGGGAAGGGGGTGATAGAGAGGGTGAGAGGCAGAGAGACACCTGCAGCCCTGCTTCAGCATTCGCAAAGCTTTCCCCCTGCAGGTGGGAACCGGGGGCTTGAACCTGGGACCTTGCACATTCTAACATATGTGCTCAACCAGGTGTGCCACCACCCGGCCCCAGTATTTCCAAACTTTATAAATAATTTTTTTATAAAGAATAAAAAAAGACCCTTCTATAAACAGTCAAGCATCATAGCCTTTAGATTATATATAATTAGATAGAAACAGAGAAAAATTGAGAAGGGAAGTGGAGAAATACACAGGGAGAGTGACAGAGAGACACCTGCAGCCCTGCTTCACCACTCGTGAAGCTTTTCCCCTGGAGGTGGGGTCCAGGGGCTTGAACTATGGTCCTTGTGCACTGTAATGAGTGTACTTCACCAGGCCCCCATCACAAGTTTTTATTCAACCTGATGCTGACCAAAGATTTTAATTATCAGCACTAAAGCTTCAGTTACTGGACCAACTGAACAAAAACAAAGACACCCAAAATCTCTTTCAATCATCTGAACCTACTGAAAATACAAGCATCATCTTATTAATCCACTAATATTAATTATTCACTTACTCCAAGACAAATACAACCACATTGCACAAAATGCCCAAGACACGTTACTACTACAAAAGGCACACCTGCCTCGCTAATATTAGTCATTTTGATTTTTTTTTTCGTAAGACAAAACTTACAGAATTCGTTACTAATGAAAAACAAAAAAAGCCCTTGTTACAAAACTGTCAGAAGATTTTTTTGGGGGGGAGTGGTAGGGTTGCCAGGACCTCACACACATGCACACACATTCCACCATTCCAGGATGATATCATTCAGAGACAGACAGAGGTGAGACACCGCAGCATAGGAGTTTCCCCCCAGCATTCTCCACATGGTTCTGGGACTGAGCCTGCACTTTGCACATGGCAAGCCAGTCGCCCTACTCAGTAATATATAGCTCTGGCCTCAAATATTTCAAGTCAGAGCACTACTCAGTTCTGGCTGTTGGTGGTATATAAGAGTGAACCTGGGCGGTCCGGGAGGTGGCTCAGTGGATAAGGCATTAGACGCTCAAGCATGAGCCCTGAGTTCGATCACCGGCAGCACAAGTACCAGAGTGATGTCTGGTTCTTTCTCTCTCTTCTCCTATCTTTCTCATTAATAAATAAATAAATAAATAAAATCTTGAAAGAGAGAGAGAGAGGAGCTGGGATCTCTCGCACATTAGTCCTCTCTACCACCTCCTATCAATTTATTTTTAGTCCAGGTTAATAAAAAACAAATTTGAATCACTAAAATGTTTAAGAAGCAGGATGATGGAAATATTTTATGTTTTCTGGATGCATTTAAAATAGAAGAGTCATAAACCTGTGTAGCCTTTTTCTGCTTGTGAGTAGAGCTCTTGGGCTAAGCCTGTAAATGCCAGTCCATCGTCTCCAGCTCTGTTTTATGCAGGAAGGTTTTCTCTCTCTCCAGGCGGGCTTCCACAGTGCAGCAGCATTTAAATGTGCTTATTTTAACTGTGTTATGCCACCCATTGAGATGACATATTTCATAGTGCTAACAGAAAACATTTCCCACTTCTTTCAAAAATATCTTTATTATATCATCCAGTGTGACTTGCCAAGGGTTTCTCTCAGTTGCAGAAGCATTATTTATTGTGTTAAAATTGTGAATTTTAAAAATGGCTCAGGAGCTTCAGTAAAGGCCAAATTCAAAAGTAAGTAAAAATATACTATGAGATAAATAAAAAATATTTGCTGCATAGACTGATTATTGGATGCTGAGATTCTAAAAAAATACCATTTTCTTAATCATTATTGGTAACAAATTCAAAGTTCACTGTCTCTTGCAAAGCAGAAAAGTTTGACTCCTTGTACCAGAGTTAACTATTTCAGGTTCGTTTTGGTTGCGTAAGGAAACTATAACCAAAAGAACATGCCACTCCAAATATGTAATTGGTCAATTACTTGAATAGTAACACTTACTGTAACATGAGATAAAAAGAGTTTTTAGTTTGTAAAATAGAATATCGGTTGTATACAGAGTCCTCACTATAGTAAAAGCTTTAAAGCCACTAAAATCATTGGCAATTCAGGAGTGAAGGCTAAAAGGAAAAAACTGTAGTTCTTCAAAGAGCTAAATGCATGAAATTAAAATCATATATGGTAGCTATAAAAGCAACAGCATTCTACAACATAAAATAAAAAACTCACTGAAACAACATATTGACTGACAACAAACTTCTAAAAAAAAATAAAACCCAAAACCTACAATTCTTATACTTTGCTACTGTATTATTGGAAAAACAACAAAGAAATATATTTAAATATAAGAAAGATGGAGCTGGGCCGTAGCAAAGCGGGTTAAGCACACATGGCGCAAAGCACAAGGACTGGCGTACGGAGCCCGATTAGAGCCCCCGGCTTCCCACATGTAGGGTGGTCGCTTCACAAGCAGTGAAGCAGGTCTGCAGGTGTCTATCTTTCTCTCCCCCTCTCTGTCTTCCCTTCCTCTCTCCATTTCTCTCAGTCCTATCCAACAATAATGATATCAATAACAACAACAACAATAAAAAAACAAGGGCAACAAAAGGAAATAAATAAAATAAATAAAAAAATAAGAAGCAGATATACATAAAATCACAGAATAATAGCCTGAACATATTTCACTGTATCATAATATCCTTAAAAGGGTACAATTGAGTTGGATTTCAGATATTATATGCTGAGAACTTTTTAAAATAATAATTTACAATACAATCACTTTAAATATGTTTTTATTTATTTATTCTTGGATAGAGATAGAGACAGAGATAAATTGAGAGGGGTGTGGGAAATAGAGTGGGAGAGAGAGACAGAGACACCTGCAGCCTTTCTTCACCACTCATAAAGCTTTCCCCCGCAGGTGGTGATCAAGGGCTTGAACCCGGCTCCTTAAGCATTGTAATTTGTGCGCTTAACCAGTAGCCTGGCCCTAACAGTCAAGAGCTTTTAACAAGATTAATCATGTGGCCTTACCCTGTGCAAGCAAGGCCAGAGGGTTTGAATCCCAGCGTTGTATGGGAGCATCATGGGGTGGTACCAGGCGCAGTGCTGTGCTCTGTCTCCTGTCTGCCTCTCCCTCCTACACAAAGACCTATCCCCCCTCCATCTAAAAGAAAGAATGAAAGTTTAATAAAAAGGTTCAGGAAGGCCACTGGGCACCACACATGCCCCTAACACCCAGAGTTGTTTACCAACCTTCCCCCCTCCCACTGTGTACTTTCATCCGGTGACAGACTCACTATAGCTCCAGATACTCTTGATAGCTTCACTCTCTTCCTCCCCAAGCAGGTAGAGTAGCCCATAGGCTGACTGGATTGATCAGTGAAACAGGAAGAGGAACTGGGCCCTCTGGCTCTGTCCTACCTTTGTCCCATTCACAGAGATGACACTCTCGCTGCTGGTTCTCAAGGCTATGTGCCAGGTGAGGTCACGTCAATCTAGTCTATTTTCCTGTGATTGCCTGGGGTCTACAAAGAGGCCTATTTAGTCCTCACACTAAGTTAACATTTCAGCGAGGTCATTTTCAATAATAATTTAAAAGAAAAGATAGTTTTAGGGGGCTGGGTGGCGGCACACCTGGTTGAGCAAACACATTACTGTGACTGAGGACTTGGGTCTGAGCTCCTGTTCCCTAACCGCAGGGGACAAGTTTCATAAGAGGAGAAGCACTGCTTGCAGATGCCTCTCCTCCTGTCCCCTCTTGTCTCCCTCTCCCCTCTCGATTTCTATGTGTCCTATCTGATAAAAAATAAAATAAAATAATTTTTTTAATATTTATTTTATTTATTTATTCCCTTTTGTTGCCCTTGTTTTTTTTATTGTTGTAGTTATTATTGTTGTTGTCGTTGTTGGATAGGACAGAGAGAAATGGAGAGAGGAGGGGAAGACAGAGAGGAGGAGAGAAAGATAGACACCTGCAGACCTGCTTCACCGCCTGTGAAGCGACTCCCCTGCAGGTGGGGAGCCGGGGTTCGAACCGGGATCCTTATGGCGGTCCTTGTGCTTTGCGCCACCTGCGCTTAACCCGCTGCACTAGAGCCCGACTCCCATAAAATAATTTTTAAAAAGGAAAAAAGGGAGGGGGAGTTGAAAAATGAAAAATAAAACCAATGGCACACATACAAAAACACACAAAAGCATGCTTTCGCCTCCAACTTTACTCAATCTACTGAGAGCCATTAAGAAAGCACAGTAACTGGCTAACTCTTGGGAATTTATTCTAAGACGCTAACTCTGCCCAAGAAACATTCTATATTGGGAGAAGACCTTTACATGCCATACATCAGACAAGAGACTAATAACCAAAACATATAAAGCTTGCCAAACTCAACAACAAGAAAACAAATGACGCCAACCAAAAATGGGGAGAGGAAATGGACAGAATATTCACCACAGAAGAGATCTGAAAAGCTGAGAAACATATGAAAAAATGCTCCAAGTTTTTGATTGTCAGAGAAATGCAAATAAAGACAACATGAGATATTACTTCACTCCTGTGAGAATGTCATACATCAAAAAAGGTAGCAACTGGAGAGGTTGTGGGGAGAAAGGAGTCTTCTTGCACTGCTGGTGGAAATGTCAATTGGTCCAACCCCTCTGGAGAATAGTCTAGAGAACTCTCAGAAGGCTAGAAATGGACCTGTCCTGTGACCATGCAATACTTCTCCTGGGGGTATATTCTAAAGAACCCAACACACCCATCCAAAAAGATCTGTGTATACCTATGTTCTTAGCAGCACAATTGGTAATAGCCAAAAGCTGGAAGCAACCCAGGTGTCCAACAACAGATGAATGGCTGAGAAAGTTGTGGTATATGTACACAGTGGAATACTACTAAGCTATTAAAAATGGTGATTTCACTATTTCTAGCCCATCTTGGATGGAGCTGGAAGAAATCATGTTAAATGAAATAAGTCAGAAACAGAAGGATGAATATGGGATGATCTCACTCTTAGGTAGAAGTCGGAAAAACAAGATCAGAAGAGAAAACACAAGTAGAACCTGAACTGGAGTTGGTATATTGCATCAAAGTAAAAGACTCTGGGGTTGCGGGGGGGAGAGTACAGGTCCTGGAAAAGGATGGCAGAGGATCTAGTGGGGGTTGTATTGTTATGTGGAAAACTGAGAACTGTAATGCATGTACAAACTACTGTATTTACTGTCAAATGTAAAACATTAATGACCCAGTAAAGGAAAAAAAAAGAAACATTCTATAAAATGCATGAAGATTTCTCACTGCCATATTAATTACAGTAATGACAAAATGCCAACAATTTAAATGCCTATTGTTGGATATAGAAGTCAGTGGATAAAGCCACATGGCAGATGCTCATACAATTGTAAAAAGAATATTACATTCATGGAAACCATGTGATTGTGAGGGAAAATGCTTCTCGAAGTCTCTTAGGATGCAAACGATAGCAGAATGAAATCTCAAGTTCTTAATCAGCTCTGCCTGTTCTGATTCCTGACCTCCTCTATGAAAATTTCCCATGATTCTACAGCTATGTCTACTTTCATCCACTTACTGTAGAGGTCAATTTTCTACACTTGCTTTTTTAAAAATTTCTTTTATATCTTTATTCATTGAATAGAGACAGCCAGGAATTGAGAGGGAAGGGAGAGATAGAGAGGGAGAGGGACAAAGAGATACCTACAGCCCTGCTTCACCATTCGTAAAGCTTTCTCCCTGCAGGTGGTGACCAGGGGGGGACTTGAACCTGGGTCCTTGTGCACTGTAACATATGCACCCAACCAGGTGTGCCACCACCCAGCCCCTTACACTTACTTTTCTTTTTAAATTTTTTTTATTATTTATTTATTTGTTATTGGATAGAGACAAGAGAGAAATTGAGAGAGAAGGGGGAGACAGAGAGGAAGAGAGACAGAGAGACACCTGCAGACCTACTTCACTGCCTGTGAAGCAACTCCCCTGCAGGTGGGGAGCCGGGGGCTTGAACCAGGATCCTAACTTGTCCCTGCGCTTTGTGCCACATGCGCTTAACCCGCTGTGCTACTGCCCGACTCCCCTACACTTATTTTTCTATTAGCTCATTCACATCTGTGTTTCTACTGAAATGCCAGCTCCTTTAGAAAATTACACTTGGTGGCCCCCATCTAGTGCTCGTTACATCACCACTCTGTCCTACTGCAGTACATTGATCATCATCTAAGAATTGTATTCACTTATTTGCCTTTCTTTTTATCCTCCAAATATTGGGGAAATAAAGGATTACAGACAGTTGTTGGTACATGAATACAATTTCTCATTTCCCTGTGATAGGTGTGTTCACACCACTCCAAACGCCAACTTAGTCCTTTTTCACCATCGAGCACTGGCTTGTCTACTCCCTCCCACTCCCCCCATCTCTCCCTCTCCCAGTATTTAACTCACATTATGCATGTAAGTCTCATAGGAGGCTGGACTTTTTGATCGTGTTCCTCTCCACATTCCAATATTATAGTAGTACTTGACACACAGAAACATAACAAATCTTCACTGGAATGATAGCATGGCAGCCTGGAAGCGCATCAGGTAAGCTACCTGCATTACCATGCATGTTACCCAGGTTCAAACTCCAGCACCACATGAGAGGTGTTATGGCAAGAAGACGTCTCTGCCTCTCTATCTCTCTTTTTCTTTCTCTGGATGAATAAACAGCCCAGCGCAGTGAAATCACACATGCCTGCGGCCTTGATTCTACAATAATAATAATAACAAAATTAAGTAAAAATTTATGTAAATGGATGCTAGCAGGCAACATTAATCATAATATTGTAATAATTTTAATGTGAAGACTATGCCAACAATGATAAGCCATGAAGACAAGGTTGCAGAAATGGGAGAGTCTGGGTAGAAGAGCTAGACAGGTGACCTGCTGCTCCCCAGCCTACTCCACAGTCTCACCCATTCTCTGCTTTCATTAAGCAATTACCCACACATATCCAAATGAAAAGGTTTTATGGTTTTAAAATATTTATATGATGTACCATATTACCACATTGATGTGAATATACTATTCTAGATGTGGAGGATAAAGGGAAAATCAATTAGTAGGGGATAAATCACAAAAAGAACTAATTATGAGGAAAAAAAAGAGAAGAAAAAGAAATTCAGGACCTGTCCAATACAACAAATGTTCTTAAAATAAAAGCAAAAACAATAATGGGGGGTGGTGGTGATGGAGGACTGGAGAAGAAACTTCTTTGGAAGCAAATGTAAGGCCCTAGCATCCCCAGTGCCATGAAAGAAGGGGGAAATAAGAGAAAGAGAGTAGGAAAGGAGGGAAGGGAGAATGGAGGAAAGGAAGGTGCAACTAAATAAATAATAAAGGAACCAAAACATATTCAGAGATACAGCTGCAATTAAAATCTTTTACGAAGTCCATTTACAAGTAAAGGGTGCTCCTTAAAACTGAGTTCTCCATACCTGGCCAGAGTCTCCAGTACAATATTCAGTAATGTCACACCCGTTCACAGCATCTCGACACTCATAGCCTCGGGGCTGAAACTTCAAATCAAAATTCAATCTTAAGAGTTAGTATCAGTGAATATCACAAAGATATAATATTCCTGTATTTACTAAATAATCCTTACATTCTCAAAACCATCACAAAACTTTTTACAATTTAGCAAGATAGTTGCAAAAACAGATGAGGTCCAAATAATCATGATTTACAGTAAAAACGAATCATCCTTCAAGGTGCCAAGTGTTCCAATGTTAAAATTCATGATTCCAGAGAATTATCTTTGGAAAGCAATGTGATGACAACCGAAAGGAGAAACAACGTTGTGGTTCAAGACAAGAATTAGACATGCAAGTGCAGACATTTAAGATCTCTCTAAAGACAGCTTTATGTGTCCAACATTCACTAGTTTACTTGTCAGTTTGGATATTACTCTTTCTCTAGGTAAATAAAAAAATCAAATTTCAATGAATTTAAAAGATTTTTTTAAATTACCTTTATTTATTTGTTGGATAGAGACAGTCAGAAATCGGGAGGGCAGAGGGAGATAGAGAAAGAGAAAGACAGACACCTGCAGCCCTGCTTCACCACTCGCGAAGCTTTCCGCCTGCAAGTGGGGAACAGGGGCTCTAACCCGGGTCCTTGTGCATTGTAACCTGTGTTCAACCAAATGCACCACAACCCAGCCCCTCAATGAATGTTTTTTTAGAGAATACCTACTAAGACACAGGTGTCTTGTTGTGTGAGTTGAAGATGAGTAAAAGATAATAGAAAGAATTCACTACTGTCAAGCAATCTGTAATTTCGTGAGGGACATTAGGCAAAATGTAAACTAAGCTGGAATCTTCTAGAATACTGTAAAGAAGAGCTCTTTGGAGATGACTAAAATAACATAATCACCTAACTTTATGGTTGGGCAGATTAGATGAGGTTTTATAGATGAGAAAAATGCTTTTTATAAAACAGAACTTTCAAAAACTAACTAGTGTGTCTACTGACAGAAGTAACAATGTACACACACACACACACACACACACACACACACACACACACACACACACACACTCAGCATATACACAGAGCAGCATAATTATATATAGCACTTCTTTATTTAGCTTTCTTGATTTTTATAGGGGATTTAAAATACCAAATGTATACAGGTATGCTCTTCAGTTTATACTCAATGTCCAAGACAAATCAGTATGCACTTTAGAGGGGAATGTTCTAACCAAGTTACACTATTTCTAAGAGCATAGGAGTCATGCCTCTTCTACTCAACCGTTTGCTTTGCTTTTCTTTTATCTTTGTGCCTAGAGCAACTCTCAGTGCTTATTTTGGAAGAAATAAAGACATAACCTCTCAAGGAGGCACTGAATAATAATAGCATGGCTGATTAGTGAATCATTGTAAAAGTTGTTGAACCAAAAATTTGGGGGTAGATTTACTGATTCTATACAATTTCCAAGTTAATATGTACACTGTCAACGAAAAAATGCAAGTGCTCAAAAGAGACACTGAGATATTTGGCTTATATGCCAATGGAAAAGAAGAAAGAAGTGAATAAATAAATAAATAAAGAAAGAACTGTCAGGAAACTCACAAGACATGAGGTACCATTACAGCATGGCCCATCACTGCAGTGAGCTCCATTGGAAAGGGAGCATTTCTTACAGCACAAGCCATAGCATTCCTAGTTAAAAAAAAAAAAAAAAGACAGACATGAGTAAGGAAAAAACAATCACTCTAGGCATTCAACACAGCCTCTATGGTGACTTTATCAATAACACAGATGTAGAGACTTCTATAGGAGTAAGCAGATCCATAGGAAAAATTAACCACTTTAAACTATTTTTTCTCAACCAAGAATTGTTTTCTTATGAATAGGCTTGACCATTTTAAAAAAGAATTTACAGCAGTCAAGCAGTGGCACACCTGGTTAAGTGCACAGAGTTCTTGGCTTAAGGACCCAGGTTCAAGCTCTTGGTCTCCACCTGCAGGTAAGAAACTTCACAAGAGGAGGAACAGTGCTGCAGGTGTCTTTCTCTCTCTCTTTTTCTATCTCCCCATTCCCTCCCAGTTTCACTCTGTCTCTATCCCAAATAAATAAATAATAAAAATTTTTAAAAAGAGCCTACTTCTTAGCGACCAGCCCATCTTTGTCTAACAATACTATATTCTTAAATACTCCGTCTTGTTTTATAAAGACAAAATTAATATACAACAGAGAAATAATGATGAGATGAAAATGAGCTATGCTTTAAAGGAAATAAGAAATATGATTTGAATAATTCACTAGGGTTTTTTTTTTTCAGAAAGGAGCACAAAGACATGATTAATTCTAATATATCTGTGCAGGGATTAAGCATGCATAAAAGAGACCAAAAAGAAAGGCAGCAAGTCCATAATAAACAACAGTGCAGACTTCCCACAAATATTGTTCTGTTTACACTAGTTAACAACCATGTTGAAGGTAGAAAAAAATTCTCCTATACCTACCACATGAAAACCACAATCACATTCTTCTCCAGCTTCTACATATCCATTTCCACATTCTGTGGGCTCAAACAGCTGGAAGAGATTTGAGAGAGAAAGAGAAAGACTTTCACCTTATGAAAGAACATCCACCCACTCACTGGGCTACACACATTTATCTCTGTACCCCACTATCACATGGTATTCTTCTGAGATCCATTATGGCATCTTATAAATGATGTTGGTATGAACACCAGTGATCATTTATTAATAACACTTCAGGGAGCTGGGCGGTAGTGCAGTGGGTTAAGCGTACATGGTGTAAAATGCAAGGGCCGGTGTAAGGATCCCGGTTTGAGCCCCCAGCTCCCCACCTGCAGGAGGGTGGCTTCACAGGTGGTGAAGCAGGTCTGCAGGTGTCTTTCTCTCCTCTCTGTCTTCCCCTCCTTTCTTGGTTTCTCTCTGTCCTATCCAACAACAGCTATGACAACAATAACAATAACAACTACAATAAGTGCAACAACAAGGGCAACAAAATGGGACAAATGGCCCCCAGGAGCAGCTCCAGGATTCGTAGTGCAGGCACTGAGCCCCAGCGGTAACCCTGGAAGTAAAAAAAAAAAAGCACCTCCAAAGAATATTTTACGTGGGGCAATACTTGCTAGGCTCCAGAGATGTTCTATTCCATTAGAATTGTTTTTTATGGAGCTAAGCTGTCCAGAGGAATAAATTACTTTTCATATTTGTTAGTGAGCTAAAATGCACTGCTAATAAGACTCAGGGATTCTTCACTTTCTAACTTATCTCAAGGTAGCTAAGAAGACACAGAAACTGTCAAAAAGATAAAGATGTTTCAGTCACAGCCAAATGCAATATATACAATCAAGTGTTTATAAGTTTAGATTTAAAATGCCACTGAAAATCCATGCCAAACATTCTCCTTAAAAAGAGATATATGGAGGGCCAGGTGGTGGTGCACCAGGCTGAGCGCATATGTCACAGTGCGCAATGCCCCAGGTTCAAGCCCCTAGTCTCCACTTGCAGGGGGAAAGCTTCATAAGTGGTGAACCAATGCAGCAGGTTATCTCTGTCTCTCTCCTCTCTATTTGTCCCCTTCTTCTCAATTTCTGGCTATTAAAAAGAAAAGAGACAGAGAGAGAGAGAGAGAGCTAGCCAGAGAGAGATCTCCCTGAGCAGTGTGCATGTGTTGCCATGAAGCCAACCTAGATTCAAGTCCTGGTACCACTTGTTAGTACCACAGTATCAGGAAAATTCTAATATCACTGTGTGTCTCCCTCTCCCCCTGTCTGTCTATCTGAATTAAAAAACAAACAAACTCAGCCCAAGAGTAGTGAAATCACAGATGCACAAGGCCTTGGCTTCTTTAGAAAAGAAGTACTGTCGGGGGGAGGGGGCAGTGGCGCACTGGGTTAAGCACACTCAGTACAAAGGACCCGCAAGGATCCGTGTGTGTGTGTGTGTGTGTGTGTGTGTGTGTGTCTGGGGGGGGTCATTTCACAAGTGGTGAAGCAGGTCTGCAAGTGTCTCTTTCTCTCCCCCTCCTCTCTCAATTTCTCTCTGTCTTATCCAACAACAATGACCATAACAGCAACAACAATAATGGAAAAAGATGGCCACCAAGAGCGGTGGATTTGCAGTGCAGGCACCAAGCCCCAGTGATAACCCTGGAGGCAAAAAAAAAAATTAAAAAAAAAGTACTGTCTGAAGTAAGCTAAGGAAATGTGCAGACATATGAACAGAAGTACAGAAGTTTCTCAATCTTACCTGGAATGATGATAAAGTGAAATATAATGAAAATAATTCTTGCATTGAGCTATGAACTTGCTTGTCAAATAAACTATCACAAACCAGTTGTCGAAACAATTCATTACGTATCAGAAACATTTCTATCTCCCCTCATCTGGGCTAAATTCCTCTCGACATGCTCACCACACCTGGGTGACAAATGAAGCAGCACATCCAAACCTGGTGTACAGTCATGAACATGAGAGGGAGAAGGAGGCCACCTTTCCAGTAACAAGGATACACTCAAGAAGCAGCCTTCCACTAAATCCACCTAAGAAAGACTTGATCTCCCTTAACCTTCCAGAGAAGAAAGTTAATATAAATGAGGAAGGTTCCCAAGAAACGTGGATGGGACTACGTCAAGGGAAAGTCCAATGAGAGAAATCAAGTTGTAATCTCTGCAGTATTGTGATCAGCAGATAGGAGGAAACAGAAAAGGAAAGGAGAGACTAGAACACCACTACCTCTTCAGATGAGGCCTCCCATGTAGCCAAGTACTAGAGTTCATTTTTAAGACTCTTCTTCTACCCTGAGAAAGGTGACTATCATCAACCAGATAAAAAACATGGAAGTTGGGGCCGGGCTGTGGCTCACCGGGTCCAGCGCACATGGTGTGAAGCACAGAACCCGGGCAAGGATGACAGTTCCAGCCCCCGGCTTCCCACCTGCAGGGGGGTTGTTTCACAAATGCTGAAGCAGGTCTGCAGGTATATCTCTTTATCTCTCCCTTTCTATTCCCCCTCCCCTCTCAATTCCTCTCTGTCTTCTCCAATAAAAACAAAACAAAACAAAAAAACCTGAAAAAATGGCCGCCAGTAGCAGCAGATTTGTAGTGCAGGCACCAAGCCCCAGCGATAACCCTGAAGGCAGAAGAAAAAAAAAAGAAAACATCACCAGCACAGAAAAGAAGCACATCAGTGATGTGAAAATAATGCACAAAACATTCATGGACTAAAACCACTTAAAATAATAGTTCTTGGGTAGATATAAAATATTTCACCCAAGTCCACAGGGGCTTTAAAACATCACTCTACATATAAGGTTTAAAAAGAAATAATTCCGGGCTGGGCTGTGGTGCAACTGGTTTAGCGCACACATTACAGTGTGTAAGGACACAAGTTCCAGCCTTCAGTCTCCTTCAGTAAAAGGAAGTCTCACGGGTGGTAAAACAGTGCTGTCGATGTTTTCCTATTTCTGCCTTCCTCCCAATTTCTTGCTGTCTCTATCCAAAAAAAAAAAAAATTAAATTTAAAACAATGGAAAAAATAAAAAGAAATAATTCCATGTTTTTTTTTAATATTGAGGCTGTTATAGCTCATTTTCAAGTTATTGGAATAACTTTCTACTCACGGGCAGTTTTAGAAATCTAATGATGGCTCCTTACTCACACAGCAAAATGCTTAACTTTTCCAAACAAGCCTGCTTTGTTTCCTCAGGCACAATATCTACAATTCACTTGTGAGCTGCCAGGCAGGTAAAATTAGCCATGTACACTGCAATTCAAAACTGCCAGCAGCTCACATTATTTCATTATTACTCATTGCACAGGTTTTAAACACTTTGAAGCTTTCAGACTTCTATTACAGAGAAAGAAGCAGGCAGTTTAATTTAATGATGGAAGGTCTCTTTAAAATGCCTTTTTTTCTCCTACATTGTGAAATTTCATATAGATGCCACACATCAAACCAGCATCTTCTGATTGCAGTAGGATCACTTAGATATGGAGACTGAAATAAATTATTCTGTCACTTAATCCACATTAGCTTATTTTTTTACATATATATTTTATAATATTTATTTTTATTTATTTATTCCCTTTTTTTGCCCTTGTTGTTTTATTGTTTTATTGTAGTTATTATTGTTGTCATTGTTGTTGGATAGGACAGAGAGAAATGGAGAGAGGAGGGGAAGACAGAGAGAGGGAGAGAAAGATAGACACCTGCAGACCTGTTTCACCGCTTGTGAAGCGACACCCCTGCAGGTGGGGAGCCAGGGCTTGAACCAGGATCCTTATGTGGGTCCTTGTGCTTAGTGCCACCTGCGCTTAACCCGCTGCGCTACAGCCCGACTCCCAGCTTATTATTTTTTTTGTAAGTTAACATGATAATAATCACCGTTCCCTTAATTTGCAGAATATGAATCAATTTGTCTGACAACAGACCATACCTGACTTACAAGGAAGAATTTAAATCCTAAGCAGTGCTAGGATGTCTATGCCACCTACTAATTAGCATTTATCCTGCCTTTCTGCCTGTGAAGCAATTTTATTTCCAATTTATATTACTACAGGTCCACAACTGCTTATCCAAAAGCTTGATAGGCAAGGAGTTTGAGCATTCTGGCTTTTTCCAAAAATATACAATGTATTTACCTTCTATAATGTATCCTGATGTACATAATCAAACACTGATATTTTGCATTAAGACTTAGGAATATGGAAATTGGGCAGTAGTGCAGCAGGTTCAGCACACGTGGCACAAAGCACAAGGACAGGCATAAGGATCCTGGTTCAAGCCCCTGGCTCCCCACCTGCAGGGAAGTCGCTTCACAGGCGGTGAAGCAGGTCTGGAGGTGTCTACCTTTCTCTCCCCTTCTCTGTCTTCCCCTCCTCTCTCCATTTCTCTCTGTCCTATCCAACAATGACAACATCAATAAGTACAACAATAAAACAACAAGGGCAACAAAAGGGAATAAATAAATATTTTTAAGAAGACTTATGAGTGGTCCGGGAGGTGGCGCAGTGGATAAAGTATTTGGACTCTCAAGTGTGAGGTCCTGAGTTTAATCACTGGCAGTACATGTACCAGAGTGATGTCTGGTTCTTTCTCTCTCTCTCCTCCTATCTTTCTCATTAATAATTAAATATTTTAAAAAAGACTTATGAATATATACATGAATTATCAAGGAAAAATAAAGATTTTTAGTTCAAGGCAAGATTTACTCTCCAATATTTTTTCTGCAAACAAACAAACAAAAACATCTTATTTTCAGTTTCTAAGCTAAGGAAATATGAACACAAGATGCTATTTGGACTCATTTTTGACTAGCTGATATTGTGAATGCTTCCTGCATGTGGAATTAGGTACCAACAATTTTATAAAAGTCCAGTAGTTAGAGAGAATGCCAAAGAGAAATGTATTTTTTATATTTGTCAGAAAAATTGGCTCAAGTAGTATATTATAACTTAACCTACTAACTCTTGACAGTAGGGTGAAAACTCTAGCATGAACATTTAAAACAAAACAAAACAAAAAAAACCCACTTTAATTGATTTTGTTTGTTGGAGAGGGGACCAGGGACAAAGAAGTACCACTAACACTGAAAACCCAAACATCTGGGGCAGAGAAACTACGATTTGGTCATTTGTTTAAACAGGACTCAGAAACCGATAGATAAGAAACCACGTTTCCATGACAGGTTTTAGCTCCGTTCCAAAGTAAAAACAAACACCAACAGAACAAAAAACATATACAGACATAGGAGAAACAATTATACTTTCTGAGTTACTAACCTTTGTTGGTCTGTTGAAAAGACAAGCTCCACCTCCTCTCTGCAAAAAGTCTCTGTACTCCAAAATACTGCACTTAGAGAATTTTCGCGAATGGGATACCCTGCAGAAATAAAGATTCAATTATGGAAATAACTTACCAAAAGCTGTCTCCAGAGAAAAAAGTTAAAACCCTTGAATTAGAACAAAGCGTTCACTCTGAATCTAGATGAGTCTACACAATTTCTGACAAAGCAATTACATTCAAATTGCCATAAAATGTGTTACAGACTTTGTAGAAAAAGAAATTCAAAGAAAATCAGATTTGGAGCCTAGGTTAAATCCTCCTCAGAAATCAAGCCCTTTTATATATGGGCTTGAGAAAGTTTTTGGGACTTCATCATCAAACTTAATTTATGCTATATTTTAAATGTGATCATTGTCTATCTTCTATTTCTCAGTAAAAGTGATTACTTTCTGTCCCTGTCCTAACTAGAATGAATTTAGTAGCCTACTACTAGATTTCACTTAGGAGGAGGGAGTAGTGCAGGTCATTTTCTTGAGGACTTTAGCAATGCAATTCAGGATGTTTTAGGCTGTGCATACATTTTTCTAATATATCTACATACATCAAAAAAAATAGAACTAAGATGAGTTCCTGTGAATAATGGCTCTTTGGTCTTAATTTCAAACACTACTTGGGAGTATTCATGATTTAGTTGGACTATAATAAGAGCTTCTGTGTGATTTGACCATTGAAAATCTTATCTCTACGTCAGTATGTATGCAAATAGATAGAATAAACAGAATTACAAAGTATTCTTTGGGTATATTTATAGTAGACCTTGATTTGAGAATTATAGGCCACTTATTCTAGGCGTGAAATCTAACAGTTTTATGTCCTGATCCATAAGGCAGTATAAGGGTGTGGATAAAGTCTGCCACTGTTGTCAGTAATTTTGTGTAACGATAGAGAAATTGTGTACTTGAGAAAACAAATTCTAACTTTTGATCATTTTATTATATCCCATGGGTAGGCAGTCCAAAAACTTATGAAAAAATGGGAGGCTAACCTCTTCAGAACCCCATCCCATTAGGGAAAGGTAGAAACCAAAAGAGAAGCAACTACAGAAGCCAGACTCACACCTCCTACATCCCAAAAAGGATTTTGGTCCATACTCTCAGTGGGGAAAAAATATTAAGGGGAGATAAGTAGAGGGCTCTGAAACCCAGTTCCATCAGGACTGAGAGTAAGGGAAAAAGGAAGGACACTCAGTAGTAGTAATAGGTATAGATGTGACTTAAAATGGAAGAGAAGGCAAGACTATAGAAAAAAAATGTCACACACACACACACACACACACACACACACACAGTTATAGAAATAATAGTCAGCCCATATCTGACCTTGGGAGAACCACTGCAGTTTCCAAAGGAGGGGATGGGGGACACAGAATTCTGGTGGTAGGAACTGTACTCGTTATTTTGTAATTTTGTAAATCACTAGTAAATTTTTTTGTTTGGTTACTGATTTTTATGCTTAATAAATCCATTTTGGGCAAGCAAAAAAAATCAAGAGGTTAGAAAACAGAAGACATCACTGTATAGAACCAATTTAATAACTTTCTGAGAGTACTCAAAAAGCCTGTATAAGTCATAAAACTGTGGTAGAATAGGAAGGAAACCATGAATATCAACCATTCCAAGTTTGGTGTTTTTAAAATTTTTTAAATTTAAAAAAATTTCCCCCTTTTGTTGCCCTTGTTGTTTATCGTCATTGTTGTTGTTATTGATGTTGCTGTTGTTCGATAGGACAGAAAGAAATGGAGAGAGGAGGGGAGGACAGAGGGGGAGAGAAAGATAGAGACCTGCAGACCTCCTGCTTCACCGCTTGTGAAGCGACTCCCCTGAAAGTGGGGAGCCGGGGGCTCGAACCAGGATCCTGATGCCAGTCCTTGCACTTCCTGCCATGTGCGCTTAACCTGCTGCGCCACTGCCCGGCTCCCCCATTCCAAGTTTCAACTTCATATCTAGGAATATATATTCTTGAGATGCAAAATGAAAAGGAGCAAGCACAGGATGGAAGAAATAGTATAAATGGTTATGCAAAAGACCTTCATTTCTGAAGCATCATAGGTTCCATGTTCAATCTCCAGGACCACCATAAGCCAGAGCTGAGCAGTGCTCTGGGGGGAAAAATAAAACAAACAAACAAAAACACCAAGCATAATGGATGACTTATGGTAGAAGAGTATGGACGATGGAAAGACTCCTATATACAAGCAGTTTGGGGCCTCTAGCAACCCAGGCTCATGGGGCAGGGATAGATCAGAAATGATCCATGTGTTGAGCAGATGTCTGGCAAGGGTAAAGAAAATAGGAGAGGCCTCTCCCATCTGCTAGGAATAAGGGTCTGAGTAGAGGTTCCCAAAGGAAAGAGGCCCCTGGGAAAGCAGGCAGTGTTTCCAGGCCTTGGATCATGGAAGCAACGTTCTAGGGAAGTTGTTTAGTTTACAAAAATCAAAGAGGAGGAGGGGAAGGAGGGAGGAAGGGGAGATAAGAGAAAATGTTGAAATGTCTATAAGTGGAAAGACTACTTAAACACATATAATCTGCTCTAAAAGCTTTATGTATTATACAAGCAGTATAGTATGATTTTTATTACAGTAAACATGTCTATTTACAAGTTCCTTAAAATATAAATTGATGACTAAATTGATTTTCACTGACTGCTTTAGGGAGACAACCAGCTTTTATTCTAAGTGTACTGAAAAATTAATGCTTCTACTAAACTTAGAAGCACTTAATATGCTTCCTTCAAGGGTTAATAGTAGTTGTTATAGTTTACTCTTATTATCAACCTTAAATAAAAAATTAAAATATAAAGTGAATTAATACTTCCATTTACAAAATATCCAATAATGAATTATTGATTTTATATTCAAAGCTCTCAGACTGAGAAACCAGTGCTCGAGAGAGTGTATATCCAGCTACAAGGAGCAACTTCACTAAAGGCTTATGAGAAACAAAGTACAATGAAAACTTACCCTGTTTCCTCCATGATGCAGCCACCCCAGGATTCTGTGCAGTCACATTCTGATCCAATGAAACAAGAAAAATAACACAAGAAAAGAGAAACAGTGCAAGTGACGTCGTCAGCTTGCATTATAGCTTTTGAAATAACTACTTCCATATCAAAGAGATTCAGAATGTAAAGTAGTTCTGAACAAAATCTATTTATTTTCTTTTAATTCAATACTTTTGTATCTTTTCCTAAGATAAAAGCAGGTGAGAACTAAAATTATAGCTCTTTATTAAACTAGAAAACTCACTTAAGCGCTTAGTTCTAATACTTAATGAAAAGTACCCTGACCTAGAACTCAGAAAGCATGCATTCTGAGGAATGAATCTCATAGGCAAGCAACTTAGCATTTCTTTTTTAATTGGGGAGGGGATTAATAGTTTACAGTAAATAGAGTTGTTGACACATGTATAAAATTTCTCAGTTTTCTATAAAACACTCTCATTGCCAGCCTAGGTCCTCCTCCAACATCATGCACTAGGATCTGAAAGTCCACCCCCCACCAGTCACCCCCTAGTCCTTTACTTTGATGCAATACACCAGACCTAGGGCAAGTTCTACTTTGTGTTTCCCAGTCTTAGATCGCAAGAGTTTCCATACTAAAGTGGGAAATATAGCTCTCTGTTCAGAGTGGTTGTAAGATTGTCATGAGAGGGTCTGTTGCGTGCTATCTGTGAGCTATAAACCCTGCACAGATGCAATGTGTCATCACTGAAGTCTTTTTAAAAAAATATTTATTTACTTTCCCTTTTGTAGCCCTTGTTGCTTTTTATTGTTGTTACTGATGTCCTCGTTGTTAGATAGGACAGAGAGAGAAATGGAGAGAGGAGGGGAAGACAGAGAAAGGGAGAGAAAGATAGACACCTGCAGACCTGCTTCATGGCCTGTGAAGCGACCCCCCTGCAGGTGGGGAGCCAGGGGCTAGAACCGGGATCCTTACGCTGGTTCTTGTGCTTTGTGCCATGTATGCTTAACCCGCTGTGCTACTGCCCGACTCCCATCACTGAAGTCTTATTAACAAAGCACATGGAAATTCGAGATGAGAATTCAATTTGCAAGAGTCAAAAAGTAAGGGTTTGCCAGCGACTTGGAAAAGCCACTATGCTAAAAGTTTAGTAAATGAGAATAATCAAAACAGATGGTAAATGCTCATCAAATTAAGGAGTGATCATAAACTTAACATAAATACTAAATATTGTCTACAGTCATAGACCCTTGAGCTCAATACTAAATATCACACTGCTATTGTGATGGACCGTTCATTGCCTTTGTATGTCTCCTCATTCTCCCCCCCCCTCTTTCCATAGAAAAAGATATCTTTAAAGAAAGACGTACAAATTAATTTTAAAGGTAAATTCAAAATTCAACACAAAGTTCAGAACCTAGCAATTCTGTGGATTTGCAATTCACAAAAGAAGAAGGAATTGTTGGCAGAAGAGCATCAGCCTGGAATCCTAGTTCTCACCCTCCGCCAGCATCCAACTCAGTAACAGCTCTCAGCTGACTCCATCGCTGGTCTTTTCTCAGCTCTGGGCTTTTAAATAAGCCTATAAAACTGGTCCTACTGCTTTCTGTCTTTAATACATCTATGCCAGATGCTGGATCTCAAAACACCTCCTTTAATGGGTACTACTTGTTTCCTTGGGAAAACAAATACTCTGAGTTTGATGTTAATAAGGAAAAGTTTGTGGGGATTTGCTAAATACCAACAGACTTAATATACCTATAAAGTGATGTCTTAATGTGCCCATAAAGGGAACTGAGAAATCCCTGAATATCTATTTTGTTTCAATTTCCATAATACTATACATTCATGACAATTACTCAATAGTAGCAGGCAAAGTATGAAATATCAAAGTATTTATTTGTCCTTTTCTTCCTAGGGAAGGAAGACCTTTACTAGCAGTGTCTGGCATTGTCACAGAGGGGATAAAGTTTCTACTTAATTTCTTATACAGACAATTATCTGAGCAAACATATGATATAAATCTTTACCCACAGAATCACATAATGTCTTCTGTGGGGCCTGGGTACTTTTTGTTTTCTGCCACAAAATGAATTAGAAATCCCATTTCAGTGTTGTGCTGTTAGAAAAGGAATATTGATTTTAAAAGAAATTTAAAATTTCTATCCTGATCACTCCTTTCTTACAAGGCCCAAGAAGCAGAAAGTTTCTCATGGACCTCAAAAAACTACCATGGGGGAGTCGGGCGGTAGTGCAGCGGGTTAAGCGCACATGACGCAAAGCACAAGGACTGGCATAAGGATCCCGGTTCGAGCGCCCAACTCCCCACCTATAGGGGAGTTGCTTCACAGGCGGTGAAGCAGCTCTGCAGGTGTCTATCTTTCTCCCTCCCTCTCTGTCTTCCCCTCCTCTCTCTATTTCTCTCTGTTCTATCCAACATCAACAACAATAATAACTACAACAATAAAACAAGGGCAACAAAAGGGAATAAATAAATAAATAAATAAGTAAGAAAAAAAAAAACCCACCATGGACCACAGTCAACTTGTCAGTCCTATCTTTCCATTTACCTATCTGATTGATGAAGAGACTGACGCCTAACACTCACTCCATTTTCCTACTCAATAGGACCTGTCTTCCCACTAGAGGTGAGTGCTATTCCCTGCCTCTGGCCAAATGCTTGGAAGACCCTACCAGACAGGGCCTGCCTATGAGACTTCTCTGATTCTTCTGAAGGAACTATAGGCCAAATCTAGAGGGAGAAATGTAAGTAGGTAAGTAGATATGTAGTAGACTCTATGTGCCTTTTTGACTCTAGGTCTCAGCTAATGCCTGATCCAAGTCTACTGATTAATAAGGTATCTTATATTCAACTCATCTAGCATCTTATATTCAACCAGTTTGTACCTAGGGGGTGAGTACTCACTAGCCCAATCCTAACATCATTCAGTGAGAGGAAAAGCTAATTACATTCTGAGAAAGTGACTATGATTTCATAAATTTTGAAAGGAATATTCTTACAATCCCAACAGTCTAGAAATCATCTTGAGCTGCTCATTTGATAATCAATTTAAAGGAAGGAGATATACTACCATCAAATTATCAAGACTTAAGAGTGGAAAACATTTATTCAGCAAACATATATCATACAGACAGAATGGTTCATGAAAGTTAAAAAGAAGGTCGATGTACATACTTAGCTTTCTGCTAGAAGGTTCCCATTGGATTCCAAGGTTTTGAGCCAGACTTTGTGATAATACTTGTGCCACTGCCATTGGAAGACCATACTGGTTTTCAGAGTTGGAAGTGTGTGGGGAACATTTGAGAGAGTGCACAAAGCTAGTTATTATTTCTTAATCATTACCAGATATCATCTTAGCTCCCTTATACAGAGCCTCACAGCATCAAAAGACAACATCTGTTCCTGATCACTCCTTTTTTACAATGAGGCCCAAGAAGCAGAAAGTCTTTCTCCTAGGATAGCATCTCTCAGATATTAATGCTTTCACAGAGACACACACAAAAAAGTCATAAAAGGCTGTGTCCCAGTTCAACTCAAAGCAAGCCAAGAATAAATACAACTTACTACAAATATGCCATTAGCGCTTTCCACTGAATGGATTGTTATTAGGGTGGCATATTCCAGCACTGAAAAGGTTTAGACATAGCTGGTTTGGTTTTAAGGCACTACCATAAACTCTCATAAGAATTTCCTTTATAAAAACAAAGGTAAGTGAATCCAAACAGTGAGGTTACAAAAACAATTGTTTCAATACAGATAAGTAGGTAGAAGGCATAAAAATGAAAAATTCACAAAGGGAAAAAAGCAAAGATACAGGGAGCAGGATGTGGTGTACCCAGTAGAGCGTACAAATCACCATGCCCAAGGACCTGGGTTCAAGCCATATCTTGGATGGGGGGCGGGAGGGCTTCACAAGTGGTGAAGCAGTGTTTCAGGCATCCCATCCCTCTCAAGTTCTGTCTCTATTAAAAAAAAAGGGGGGGGGGGAGTCGGGCTGTAGCGCAGCGGGTTAAGCGCAGGTGGTGCAAAGCACGAGGACCAGCATAAGGATCCCGGTTCGAACCCCGGCTCCCCACCTGCAGGGGAGTCGCTTCACAGGTGGTGAAGCAGGTCTGCAGGTGTCTATCTTTCTCTCCTCCTCTCTGTCTTCCCCTCCTCTCTCCATTTCTCTCTGTCCTATCCAACAACGACGACAACAACAATAATAACTACAACAATAAAACAATAAGGGCAATAAAAGGGAATAAATAAATAAAATTAAAAAAATATATATATAAAAAGGAAGAAAAAAAAGATAATGATCAGATAGAATCATGTATACTCAGGTTTAAATGAGTTAAATCTAACATGGCCCAAAGAGCATTATAACTGAAAAACTAAAGGGGGGAAGTATGTTTATTAAACCTTGTCTACAGAGGCTAAAATACCCCTGGGTTTTGGATTTGCCTACTACATATGAAAACCTATCACTACGGAAGAATCCATTTCATAACTCTGAAAACCTCTTTGGGCTCTATTTACTAATATAAACCACGATTAGTATACTTTCATGTCATTATCATTCAAAAAGAAAAGGCCTGAACATAGTGAAGGGATCATATGTAAAGGTTATGCTTTATTTGAAGAAAATGGATAAAATTTACCTCATTCACACCAACTCCCCTTGTCTGAGAACAGACACCTCCAAAGTAACTCAGGCTGCTTCTCTTGTAATGGAATGTTACACGCCTAAAATGGGGGGAAAATGCTGTTAGGAACTCAGTGAAAGGACCACGACATGAACGACATAAACTATGGTAATACATGCTGAACATTCTTTTTATTTTACCAGAGCATTGCTCAGCTCTGGTTCATGGTGATGCGGGGGATTGACTCTCAGGCTTGAGAGTCTCTTTGCATAACCAGTATGCTATCTGGCTCCACCATACCCATGCTCCTTCAAAAAAAATGAAAATTAAAAAGAAAAAAATGTGTATTTAAGTACTGTTAAATCAATGGTATGCTAAATAATCTCAGCTGGACAAACAGTAACTGAGTGCCTACTAGGCATGTAGTGGGCACAAGAACTGCAATTACAGAGATAAACTGAGCATGGCCTGGATATTGTTCTCATAGACGTGATCTATTTGTTATAAAAAATGTTATGATTATTTTAGATTGCCAAGTAAAGATTAGAGAAAAAGAGAACTCTGCATTGGTTGTAGGACAATGTATTGGAGAACTATTGGAAAGCACCTTCACCCTAAGTGGAGGGTAACTCATTATATTTAAACAAAAGGATAATGTCTTCCTTGACTAGTGATAACAAGTTTCTATTTCATTCAGTAGTTTTATCTCCAAAGGTTATATCGGCTAGGCTCTCCTTCAGCTTAGTGTGGTCATATGACTGAGATCTGGCAAATGATTTAAAGGCAGAGGTATGGAGAAACTGAGAGGCAAAGGAGGAGGGGTAGGGGTAGAGAGATAGAGAAAGAGACAGAGAGAGAGAGAGACGCCTGCAGCATTGCTTCACTGCTTGTGAAGGTTCTTCCCAGCAGGTGGAAACTGGGGCCTTTAAACCACATGGCAGCACGTGTGCTCAACTGGGTAGGCCACCACTTGGCCCCTCATGCGTGCTAGTTTTCAGTACATCCATTGTGGAGCTAGAAGGTGTGTCCTATGGCAGGTCTCCCTGCCTGCCATTCCTGCCAGCTATAATGAAGGCTGGAGCAGAAGGAGCTGTCATGAATCATGTGCTGGCCTTAAAAATGGAGGGTCCAGGGAGTTGGGTGGTAGCGCAGCGGGTAAAGCACATGTGGTGCAAAGTGCAAGGACCTGCATAAGGATCCCAGTTCGAGCCCCCGGCTCCCTACCTGCAGGGGAGTCACTTCACAGGCAGTGAAGCAGGTCTGCAGGTGTCCATCTTTCTCTCCACCTCTCTGTCTTCCCTCCTTTCTCCATTTCTCTCTGTCTTTTCTAACAATGATGACATCAATAATAACTACTACAACAATAAAAAACAAGGACAACAAAAAGGGAAAATAAATAAATATTGTTTAAAAATTGTTAAAAAATGGAGTGTCCAGGGGTAGGAGAAATATACTCTGAAGGCTGATCATTATGTCGCTGTGCTTTTTATGTAACACAGAAAGGCATCACTAAGAGGGGAATGTGAAGTTATGTATTCATATAGCAATAAAGAGATGCAGGTAAAAACGTCTTTCCTCCTGACCATTTTCCTCCTGACGTATACCTGTGAGTTTGATTTTAGTTTTACGTGAGTGTTTGTGAGTGAGTTTGTGTGTGTGTGTGTGTGTGTGTGTGTGTTGTGGCTACACTGGTTTGTAGTGCTGTGTATGTTTGAGAAGTACAGATTCACATTTGAATTGCATCTTATCGCATCACACCTACCACCAAAGTGCTAGTCACCATCCACTGCAGTCCACTGGGTCCCCTCTACCCTCTGTCCTGTGGTAACTTAAGTTCTGCTCTCAGAATCCAAGAATTTGTTTTTTATTTGGGTTTTATGTGTTCTTCTTGGCTTTATTTACTTAGGTCTCAAATATGAATGAGATCACACAGTCTTTGTCTTTCTTATTCTGACTTATTTTGCTTAGCATGAACCATCTAATTTCTAGCCAGGGTGTCACCAATAGCAAGATTACACTTTTTCTTTTCTTTCTTTCTTTCTGTCTTTCTTCCTTTCTTTTTTTGCTGAGTAGTATGTCAATGTGTTCAGTTAATTATGTATCAACAGGCACTTAAGTGTATACTAGATGATACCTCCTATGTAGGAATTGGAAAGTGGCTATCCCGGGAGAGGTGATTGACTCTAAAAGTTCCAAATGAAGTGGGGTCCAGGCTGTGGCACATCTGGTTAAATGCACATATCACTGTGATCAAGAACTTGGGTTCAAGTCCCTGCTCCCCACCCGCAGGGGGGACACTTCATGAGTGGTGAAGTAGGTCTGTAAGGGTCTTTCTGTCTCTCAAACTATCTCCCCTACCCTCTCAATTTCTCTCTGTCCTGACAAATAAAAACAAAGTAGAAAGGAAAGAAAAGAAAAGAAAAGAAAAAAATGGCCTCCAGAAGAGTGGATTTTAGTGTCCAGTGCTGGCGCCAAGCCCCAGTGATAACCCTAGTGACAAAAAATAAAATAAATAAGTTCTAAACAAAGGAACTTTCTGTATTCATGGAAATATTCTGTATTTAGTTTCCCTTAATGGTGGGATAGGTAAAAGAGATTTACAAAAGTCATTTATCTGAACACTTAAGATGTGAATATTAACAGTGTATATGTATTTTACCTCAATAAAAATATTTATTTATTTATTCATTCCCTTTTTGTTGTCCTTGTTGTTTTATTGTTGTCTGTCTTTGTTGTTGGATAGGACAGAGAGAAATGGAGAGAGGAGGGGAAGATAGAGAAGGGGAGAGAAAGATAGACACCTACAGATCTGCTTTACCACCTGTGAATAGACTCCCCTGCAGGTGGGGAGCCGAGGGCTCGAACCGGTATCCTTACCTCGGTCCTTGTGCTTTGTGCCATGTGCGCTTAACCAGCTGCGCTACCGCCTGACTTCCTCAATAAAAATATGTTAAAAGTAGTAAGAGGTCAAGGTGGGACTACGGGTACTTACGAGATGAGGTGCACAGCGTCTGCGTGCTGCTTGATCCGCTGGCGGTATCTGGAGAATTCGTGGAGCATTTGCACGGGGTTGGTGGTGATGTCGATATGATCCTTCTCAGTCCAGGTCTCTACAGCTACCAGGACAACCCTGGTGTTGAGCTGCTCCTTGTAAATCT